>NC_088356.1:3690000-4290000 GCF_036884655.1 Musa acuminata AAA Group
TTCTTCCTCATCCTGGTGAATAGTCGCTAGTTTCTGTTTCTCCGACAGCACCTCCATAACTGAAGATGTCACAAAATCATTACCTCTATAGAAGACGATATACTCCTTGTTCCTAGAAACAAGCACTCCCCCTGTCAATTTCTGCAGATAGATTTGTGAAGTTAGAACTATATTGCAGTTATAGTGACACCAATAAACAGACAATTTTTAACCCAAAAAACAAAAAAAATATGACATGCACATGCAGAGAGAAGGGCAACATATGTACATTAGATTAGTTTGATGTACCAACCAAATGTCTGTTACATCCTAAGTGACCATGCAGATCAATTGTACATTAATTATTCAGGATAATTCTGCTGAGGTTTATTCATCTTTTTAAGTAGTATAACTTCATGTCATTTTCTTTGCACTCATATATACACTAATATATCATGTTTAGCAAACCAAATCTGCTGAAACATTTTAAAGGACATCAAACCTTATAATTTGAGTTACTATTACAGATGAAAACACAATTCTCTTAGATGGAAAGAGAGCATTTCTTAGTAAAGCTTTTTATTGTAAGTCAACTCTTTTTTTTTTTAAATCTGAACTGATAATTTTTAGCACCTTGTTATCATTAGCAAACCACCAAGTATAAACTATGAGAACATGCATTCAAATGTTCAATTACAAAGGGATCCAAATCATTACTCTGCCATGTAATTCAGAGCCAGGAGTAACTTTTGGGGGGGTGTGAATAATAATAAATAAGTTATTTGTTAAAAATTCTAGAAGTATCGTAATTAACCTTAAACAAATTAGTCTTCCTTAAGCACTTATTTTAATATTGCAGATGAAAGATATATTCTCCTGGAATATTTCAGGAATTTGACAATACAATATTGTTATTTCAATTTGGTTAAAGCTTCCATTCTTTGGCATCAAAATATCATACTTAATGGTAAGAAGTTTGTATCCAGACACATACAATTGCCATATAGAGGAACTTATAGTAATAGTAATTTTGCAATTGACAATGAGGCAGAAAAGTGGAATCTTGTATGTTAGGGTAAATACACAGAGCTTACCATGAATGACATTATACACTAGGTAACTACAGATGCATTTGATACATGTGCAGCTTGCCATAGATTATATATCAGAAGGGTAACTACAGAATGTCATCTAAAACTAAAGGACAACCAAGGACAATGAGGCACTTAAAGGAATAGTAATTTTGCAATTGACAATGAGACAGAAAAGTGGAATCCTGTCTCTTAGGGTAAATACACAGAACTTGCCATGAATGACATTATACACAAGGTAACTACGGATGCATTTGATACACGTGCAACTTGCCATAGATTATATATCAGAAAGGTAGCTACAGAATGTCATCTAAAACTAAAGGCCAACCAAGGACAGCAAAATTTGGACCGCCACAGGCAGAAGTCCAAAAAAATTGAAATAACTGTTGAGAAGCTGCAAAATGGAAAAATAGTTGCCAGGATACTTGAAACATAACCAATGAGAGGCTGAAAAATGGAGAAATTTTCTGCTTCAAGAGAATAAACATCAATGTCAAAATTCTCTAAGCACTTCAACTGCTGCAAGAAACTGACCTCCAAAAACAATATTAACAGCTAGTGGATCAGCACTAAAAGGTATAGTTTGTAAACTTAAATAAATTAGAAATACCATGAAATTTATAAATTTGCTCATCATTACTGCTGGACCAGCAACTTGCCATGCCACCAAAAAAAAAGTGTAGGAGCAAAAAAATCTTAAGCACAGTATAACAAAAAGGATAATCTCTAATCTTAAAGATGCTCCCTTATTCTTATGGGAACTTGTGCTCAGGAAACAAAGCATCGGATGGAAAGACTAACCAAGGAATCCAGACATCTTTGTGCAAACATTTAAATGCTTGATCTCGAAAGGCTTCAAGTTTACAAGAGGTTTACAGATAATATGTAGCTATTGCAAATTCATGATTTTAGGGCCAAACTTGCAAGTTATAACCTGAACCACCAAAGAACGAAGAAATAATCCTCTCCAGAAGCAATAGCAAAAAAATACAATGCAAAAATCAGACTATAAGGTACTGTAATACAGAAAGTATGTGTATATAACATAGCCTTTATGCCAATGAAATTGAGTAATTAACTAAGAAATTTATTCAAGAACATATTCAAATAAAAGAAAACACTATCATATGTCTAATTCCTACCCAATGTAAATCATGTAATATTATCCACCTTGATTTCTTCAGCCATTCTCTCATTAGATGTATTTGGTATACCACGTTTAATGGCTATCTTTGCGATAGAACTTTTCTCCCATAACTTCACAATAGCAGCAGCTAAGCCTTGGTGTTGCCTATTTCTTCCTACAGAATGGACAAATAATGATGGCATCTTACAAGAAAATGTGTATTATGTAAAAGACGGAGTAGATTTTTCATGAATTTGATAATCATGACATACCTAGAGCAAAATGAGGAGGCATTGTTCTAGCAAGTCTTCGCAGAGCTGTCATTTCTCTGTCTCTAAGAGTACTTCGGGTCTTGTAAGGAAGAAGTCTAAATGGTCGTGCATAACCAGGAATTACACCAGGAAGCAAGTCAGCATCAACTGGAAGTGGGTTACGACCAGACCAATCTTGATATCGTGGTCCCAACTGATCTAATATATTGTCAATATCAGAAGTATCTGGAAATTGTTCAGATGGATTTCCGCAGGTAGAAGAATCAGCTGCAGATCTTCTTGAAATGTTAAATGACTCTTCTGATGGGTTCCCAGTAATATGAACGAAGTAATCCTTGATTGAAGGGATACAGTTAGAGTCAGTATTAGCAAGTTTTGAGTAGGTCTGGATGCATGGCAGTTCATATGTCATTCCCCTATATAGCACAACTGACCTTCCAGACCTCCAAATCACCAGACCTCCCGTTTTATTCTGGTAAAGTAATTTATGTTAGCTCTTAAATAAAAAGCCTTAGAGATGAAAAGTATTAATTTAATAAAGAGATAACAAAAGCAACAGAAACTAAAGCCAGGCCACTTGGAACAACAAGCAAGAATAGTCTTAGAATCAATTCTGCACTAAATTTAAAAACAATCATTTTTTCTTCAGAACTCGACAAACAAAATGAGAGACAAGGACTTATTAAGAAAAGCTCAGATGCCACCAAGGTCCAAGTAAAGAGACTAGAAGTCATTAAAGAGACTGCATGCGGTCAAGGTCTGTAATTAGAAGAAGTAAATGCACTCAAACAAGTCCATGAGTAGAGCATCAACATGAAGACAACTTTGCTAAAGACTTCAGATACCATGAGTTAAAAATGGCTAAATACCAATGCCAATCTCTTATCAAATGATTAATTATATACTGAAAAATTGTAAATCCATTGGAAGAGAAAAACACCATATATCCTAAGAATTGCGAGGAAAGATGCACTGATGTTTCTGTTTATAAAGGCAAATGGTTCGAGCTGATGGCTAATACAGAAGGGAAATTCAAAACCACCACTGCTGCATGAGATGGTTTCTATTAAAAGACAAAACATAAGCCACCCAAAATAGTATCTTATTTAAAGCATGGAATGATAGGATGCAGAGACTGTAAACTTCAATATTCAAGAATGGCCACCCACCCAAATGAAAATTTAAAAACATTAAAAATCGATCATGATAAAATGATGAATTACAGTGATTTGAAACCTCAAGACCTCAATCTATTGCAGAAAATTATCTTTCATTAGTTCAGGCAGGCAGAAAAAGATGCAAATACCTAACTAATTTCCCAGAAGAGTGCATGCTACTATGTTTCTATTGGTTGATCAAATTCTAGATGGAATCTTTAGTTTCGAGAAACACAATGCATGCATATAAAGAAACTACTGTTGCAGATGCAAAATAAAAGATTACTTATGGATGAACTAGATTAACACAATGCATATATGGAACGAAAGATTGATTAGACAAGTTCTTCCTATAAGTTATAAATATAGATATAAGATAGACTGCTTGAGGATAACACACGAGACACATGGAGGATCTTATAGCAGCTGTCAAATATGAGACTTTGAAAGAACATCTACAACCATAAAAGATCCATAAGGATACCCACATTAGGAATAACAATACATAATTCACAAAGTTGAAATGGTCCATAAGCAACAGATACACACACAGAAGAGGAATTAGTTGCATCTAGTTTCTCACATTTTTAAGCTTTGTAATGCAAAGCAACAGATCAATAATCTTTTTCCATTCTTTTTGCTTGAACTGTCTTCGTCTTGTTAGGTTATATACTTCTTTATTCTTCGATCAGCTTGCTCAAACTTCAACAGCATTCTGAATTATGACATTTTGATCAAAACCTCTACACTCTCTTACAAGACAAACAACTTGGTCCAAGTGATATTAGTGTGAAATGGATATCAGTTAAGCAAATTGTGATACTATTATCTTCACTTTTCCCAGAATTAATGCTATCACAGACTTCTTTAGCATCAATGAGCTATCCTTTTGACAAATGAACATGCATTTAAAGACTGCAAATGCAGATTCTTAGAATGCTTAAAGATAGTTTTATTCGAGGGGAAGAACAATTACATGACAACAATCAATGTAACTTTAGTAAGAAAAACTAACCTCTAAAATCTCATGTGTTCTCTTCATGTTCAAACTAGGTGTGCCTTCAAACCTTAACTTGACCACCTCGGCCTCCTTCCACTTCTCATGAATGCTTTTCACAACTGCCTCAGTCACCCCTGCTGGCCCCACAGTCATCCTTTCTTTCATCCTTAATGCAGCATCTCTGAGCCTTCGTAGCTCTGGCTCTGGAATGGTCCTCTCTGCCAGTTCAGTGTTACTTCTGTGCAACTGCTCTCCCTCCTTAGAATCAGTCTCTCTCTCCCATGGTAATAACACTGGACTCACCAACTTAACGACATTATTGCCTGGATTAGACCCATGTTTAGAAGCAGACTTATCGAAAGAAGCACACACATTAATTTTGGGGGCACTTGAACCCATAGAATCCTTTAGTTTATCAACTATCACACTGACCCTACTCTTTCCTCCATTTTCATTCAAATCATAGTCTCTTATAGGCAACTGAAATGCAACTTTGGGGTCTGTATCAGCTTCCAAAAGATCAACTCCATAGTCTCTGAATGAAGCACCTCCCACTGAACTCGTTTGAGAGGTCTTGTCAGTGGAAAGGACATGGAATCCTCCCTTGACAGAGACACCGGAATTATCACCGAAATTCAAGCTAGTCTTATTTTGGTCCAAGCAGCCTCTCCTCGTCGCATCCACAGAGGTCCCCTTGTGCCTCTCATCCTCTTCACCAAACTCAAAATTCTTCATCAAAGTCTCATTTACAAAACCAGAATGAATATGTTTTTGTCCATGTTCAGCTCCATGATCCCATGGAGCTGATATCGACCGCTTCCTAAAAGGAATGCTCCTGCCATGGTTCGGAGGAATTTCATCAACAGAACGCTCCCAAGAACCGTCTGAAACTCCTGAATCTGAACATTTATCAACCACACTTCCACCTAACTTCTCAACAATTAAATCCAAACTTGTTCTCCGTCGCTCTTCATCAAAGTTCTTAATTTGATCCCGAGAATCCAAATCGGCAGCCCCATAGTTACCTATGGATCGATAGACAGGTGTACCCGGTGCAGACAAGCCCTGAGATGGCTGAATCTTTTGGTTCTGCCAGGGGAAAGAGGACCTGCAGGAGGAGATCTTTACGGACCATCGTTCGAGAGTCTGGTCGCAGAAACTTGGCCTGAGCTTTTTCTTCTTCGTATTCTTTTTCTTATTATGGATGTCCGTATCCTTCTTCTCGAATTCGACTGAGTCTTCGTCGGGTAATTCCTCACCGCCTGTCCGGAGAGCTTGAGAGGAGAGGCAAGCACTTGAGCCACGGAGACAGGAACGGGAAAGAACCGATCTTTGGATTCGAAGAACAGGAACGGAAGAGGAGGCGGACGATAGGAGAGGTGAGGGAGATGGAAAGGGAGAGAGGGAAAGCCGAGGGTTGAAGGCAGCGAAGGCAATCGCCATGAGAGAGAGGAGGGAGCAAACACACTTGGCTAAAAACAGCGGATAATATCCGCGTGTACAAGGAATCCGGATCATGATCCATCTTTGAGGATCCGATTCGAGCCGAACCCATTTCGAGCGGAGCCCACGATCGTGGTCCGATTGATGCGTTGACGTTGGACCCAGAGAAGCATCCGATTAGGAAACACGGATCAGGTTACAGACATGAAAGAGGATCCGAATCCAGCACGCTGTGATTTTTCTTGTCGGCTTACATGTGGATCGGCCAAAAAACAAACTGTAGTAACAATCGTAACAGAGAAAAAGAGTAATGTCAAGAAGAACAGTGATAGTGAGATAGAATCCAAGTGTATATAGAAGAACAAGACCATGTCTGTCAATTATTAGCCCTCGCAGGAGAAGCATAATGGCCCCTCCAAGCACCAGCACTAGAATCCTAAAAGGATGAACAGCATCCTTAATTCCATGATAGCATCTAATTTAACATGTACAGCATCCATTATATCATCCTTAGTTGACCATATACAGCATCTAATACAACACTTTTGAGATGAGTTTCTGATGGCAAATGCATTGCTAGGGCACATGCAGTACAAGTGTTACTCCAACCAAATGAAGAACACTGATAAATCTCTTTCTGGGAGGTCCATGACTTGATACAAGTCAACTAGATGATAAAGCAACAAAGGATTACAATTAGCTAAAGCATATAGTACACTGAAAAGTCTAGAGTCTAGACTAATAAAGATTGTTATTGCTTTACCTTCCAAGCTGGAAAAGAATGAGACCATCAACAAACAAACCACTGTAGTACACCAGGATCAGGCGGTGACACATGCTTTAGAGGATTTGGGTGATTAATGAGATGTAGTTATCTTGAACCAGCTTCTGCAGGCTGTTGTTGAGGTGGCGAGCTTTCAAAGAGGTCGACCTCCCCCACACCAATAGGTGGCCCGATGCTGCATCGATTGGTGTTGTGTATTGCAATGGCATCCTTTATCTTCTGAAACTGAAAAGATAAAAGAAGATGATCAGTGCCCATCTTCCTTCCATGAAGCATGTGAGACCACAGAAAATGGCTTCGTTATCATTGGCATATGTTTCTCATTCAGCAAAAAACCACTATAAATCCAAGATATTGTCATTCAAATTCAAACCACACAATTTGCCATCTTCTGTGCTACTGGTGATTAAAGATAACAAGAAGTCTCTTCTGTCGCCAGGTCAAGGAGATGGCAAAGGAGTTAAATGAAGTCATTAACAAAGAAATGAGTAACACCACAAATTTAGAACTTGAATTTGTGCCAATTAACATTATAAACCTTAAGTTACAGTCAAGCTTTGTTGTTAGTTTCTCTAGCCACAACTAAATTTGCTGACCTAGAATAGATGTCGACGACAAATGTTGTTTGACGTATATATATACCAATCGGAACATCAAGGAAATTGATGTCTGACATGCCCTAGATGTATGTTCTTGAATTATATTGAACTCCTCTCATAACTTTTGTCATCGACGTTTATGCTAAGTAAGCAACTCAAAGCCCATTGTACAACCACATTAACTTTCTGTCTTGCGGATGGATGTTGATGATAGGACTTGCTTGAAATGTTAACTAAAGTTTAGGGAGATAATTGGTACAAATAGAAGTTGAAAAACATAATTTAATTTTTCCAAAGTTCAACAACCCCAAAAGTACATATATTATAATACGACTTGCTCACCTTTGCCAAGGAACATGAAAAAGATTCCAACAGTCCATCAGCACCTCGATAGAAATGGAAATAAGGAAGCACTCTAACGTTCAGCCTTTTGCACATTGGCTTGTTCTCATCAAAATTCACCTTGATGAATACTATGTCTGGATTTTCTTGTACTGTTTTGCAAAGCTGTAGTGTATTTGAAAGAAGGAGAAAATGAATTAATCTACTCAGAAACTCAATCAAGAAAAGGAACACGATAAGTTATTTTTAAAACAATTCTGAGTATAGTGGAATTAAATAAATAAAAAGATCAGACAATCTCCATATTCAAGATATCCAATGCAAGTGCTTAAAATTCAAAATAATAGATGTTACTGAATGTTCATAAACTTGTCAAGGAAATTAAAGGTAAGTCTGCATTTGTAGTTGATAGTTCAAAATGCATACATGTTTCTGGCATTGACACATTTATAAGGCTTACATGTTGTCAAAAACAATACTCATTTCAGTAAACTCAATAAAGCTTGAAACAACAATCAAAGATCAAGGTCATATCTATGTGAAAATAATGGAAAATGATGAGGACAGTATAATAGATGTATGACAGGCACACAAAATACAGGAAATATGCTTGCAATATATGTTGAGTGCTTTGGTAATCCAGCAAGCTCTTCATGTAGAGCATAACTCAGATATGCAATGCCTAATGATGATAATGATAATGACAACAAGAAGATGTTGAAAGGCCCAACTATTTCAGGGTCACGATAGGAGACAAACCGACAACCTTTTAATCCAGTCATATATAGTTGTCCACTATGCCATGTGGTTATTGCATAATACACCAAGTAATTGTAGATGATGTTTTAAGCCTTATAGACTAGATAATAGAAATAAATTTTATTGCCATCTTTGAGTAGGAAATCCTATTTTTTCACCTTACATAGTATAGTTGGAAAGTTCTTCGAGCTCTGACGTCTAGTTTTCAAGAGAGATTGAAATCAGTGTCAGTGTTTACCTTGTTGAACTTAAGCAGCCTTCAAAGAAAAATGATTAACAAATTTTCAAATTAATGTTAGCTATTTGAGTCTAGCTACTTATTCCATCCCTATCGTCTACCAGATATCAGGGAGAAAAAGCATATCACTGTTGTTTGACAAGAAAAGAAGGATAATAAACAAGTTACTAGAGGTGCTACACCAGTGATATTATCCGATTTATGGAATTACAAATCTACGATCTCATAGTACCAAGATAACTTGCTAATACAACCTATAAAATATGAGGGAACCAATTCTAACCCATGATGTTAACTGGTCTAGAAATCAGTATATAAAGTATCATGCGAGTTGATTTGTTCCAAAATCCTGGCTAGATATAAGTTCATGCAATTTTTCTCATAGCACATTCAGAATTGGAAAATTCCACAATAGTTGATGCATCCTGAACAAAAGAGCCATTAACTAAATACAAATAAGTGCATAGTTCGAGCAGAGGGTTGCTCTAAAGCTTTTCATTTTGAGCATTCCTCTGACTGATTCCTATAACTGTAATATCCCACTTCAGTCTCATGTCACAAGTAGGAGACTTGGATAGAATTATATGGGCTCTATGGGTCTGATATCAATAACTTGGGCTCCAGTATTAACTGATGGTTCGAGCCCAATAAAGTTAATGGGTTTGTCCATGAGTTAGAACAATGACAAATAGTACCAGAGGCAATGTTACAATATGAAGCCATCGATGAGTTGAGTGTCATGTGCACCATGTTAGAGTTTGATTTTATGCTATGTTGGTCTTTGTTGGGACATCAGGTCTTCACCCTGATTTAATTCCATATAAAAAATTAGAGAAGACTTGGATGAACTTAAGGCTAGATGACCTTATTACCATTAACTTAGGTTTAACTATTTTGAGGCAGTGATTCAATGTCAACAAATTATGCTTCACTTATCTCATTGGGTCATGACAATAACTCTCTTGATTTATTCTTGTTCTTGCATACGCATTGGCCATAATAAAGTGCAATTTCCCATATTATGCATAACACAGCAAAAAACAACGAAGGATATAGTTTGAAGATTAGAGAAGACTCGGATGAACTTAAGTCTAGATGACCTTACTACCATTAACTTAGGTAAGTATTTTAAGGCAGTGATTCAAACTCAACAAACTATGGGTCACTTATCCCATTGGGTTGCGACAATAACTCTATTGATTTATTCTTGTTCTTCTCTACACATTGGACATCATAAAGTGCAATTTCCCATATTATGCATAAGATAGTAAAAAACAATGAAGGATATACTCTGTGAACAAATACAAAAGCCTTGATCACCGAGAACAACGAATAAAAGAGGATTATGCTTTGAAGGTAAAACAAAGGATATGCAACATAAAATCAACACTTAACCAAAGAAGACTAAGAGTATTATGTTTGACTTTGCAAAGCAACTAAACCACAATAATTGAACTTTTAATCATGAACAATTTAACCAAAGCAGCAGAATCATAAATCCACATAAAGAAATTAAAGTAGTACTCGTAAAATGGCACAAGAAACTAAAAGGAAGAGCCAAAAGATAACATGAAGTTACCTTGGGATACAAGGCTCGACAAGAAGCACACCATGTGCCATAGAACTCAACAATTACGAGTTTATCACCAGCTTCTTTTAGTGCATGTATAAACTCTTCTGTTGAATGAACATCGATCATATTTGGCCCTGCATTTTTTTCCCACCACTTTGGCCTCTCATCGTCAGTGACAACTGCATGTACCTGAAATCAGTGTCCAGTGAATAACTTCCAGTGTGAAGTGCCGTACAAGTATTATTCTTGATTGTTTATATAAAAGTGGTATATCTATTCGCTAGAAAGGTAACTTCTAGAATGAGAGAGTGGCAGAAATTAAAATATGACCATCGAACACATAACAGAGATGTGCCTGATTTGACAAGATGACAAGCACCTATATGCTTCTCACACATGCGATACGGAAAAATCAATAGAAAGAATGAAAGTAAGTTACCACTAGCATGAGAACATCTGAGAAAATTTAAGAGGTTGTGTGTTGTTGCAGCTAAATAACATCAAGATGCATATTTTTCCTAAAAATTCATATAATGGATGGGCAGCCACTGATATTCTCCTCAGAATCAACTGAATCTTCCGAATATTATAAATCAGTATATTCTTCTTGGCGTTTACACTCCAGCAATTATTTTCTTCTTGTGTGATGGTTTCTCTGCTTGACTCGCATGAGACATATTTTATGATCGTCACACAAAACCACGTCAAGCATGACTCGCCTTCCTCAACAGAAAGTAATGCCTTGAGAAGTTTCAACATGATACGTATTCTAAATTTGAAACTCCTTAGTGAACTTGGCATGGCATAGTTATGTTGGTCTTTCAATGGTTGCCTTTCTTCACTATTAGTATGAAGTCTCAACAAATACGAACTTTTACTGCCACAAAGGCACAAAAATAGGGCTACTACCTTGCAAGCTCGCACCACAACACCAAGAAGGTATGCACGCTAATGTACTGAAACATAAAAAAGATGAGATCGTAGCTACATCTCGCAAATCAAGAAATCAACCATGGAATTTGATCGTACTAGAATTCATATAACAAATTCACCAAAATTAGTCTAAAGTTTCGTGGCTCTTTGAAACTCGAATCCCTCTCAAGAAAGGGAATCTGTTTTCTATTATTTTCACCACAAAGTGATATGTGACCAATTCATTAAAAAAGATTCAAAACATGAACAAGAACAAGAAGTTCGAAATCATTGTGGGGAGGAAAGAAAGATCCAGGAAAAGGTGGCCTCTACCTTCAAGTGATCCAATCGCCTGGGAGGGAAGGTGAGGGCCACCGAAGCCGCACCGTGGCGACGCTGGTGCGACACCCTTGATCGAGGTGAGTCCAGAACGGGCGGGTGAAGAGGCGGAGGAGGAGGAGGAGGAGAAGCGACAAGCGAGAGGCGGAGGTAAGCGTTGGCCATCTTAAGGCAGAGAGGATGAGGAGCCGAAAGAGAAGCCGTTCTTCTTCTTCGTCGGCTTCTCCAATCCCGGCCTCGGCCTCCTTTCCTCCCTCCGTGCTCTGGCTTCTCCAATCCCCGCCTCAATTGTCTCTTTCCTCCCTCCTACTGCCCACCGCGCTGGCCACGGAGGAGGAAGAAGGCACCAGGAGAGAGAGTCTTAACGAAGCAATGGGTATAGACGACTCACGTTTGCCCCCTGATGTGGCTCTCGTCGCGTGTGGAAATGGAAATGTTATGGGTCGAGACAGAGACCGGTGGAAGAAGAGCGGTCCAAACGCAGGTCGGGCCGAGGCTTTGCGCGTAGTGCACAAACATTTCCTCAAACACTTAGGCGACAGCGACCTTTTCCCCTTAATTTTGTGGAATTATGCGGCATGCATATTCTAAGAAGAATAAACAAATCCCATCACAAAAATATTAAAATGCATATTCCATGAAGAATAAATAAATCTTATCACAAAAAAGAATAAGTAAATAAGCATTTACTGTCACCCATGCAACAAATGTGTGGGAAAAGTATGATTTCATCTCTTCATTGCGCTTTCAGAAAAAAAAAATGCAAAGGCATAAGTGACCACAGATCATCAAGAACAAATATATTGTTTCAAACCAATAAAAAATTAACCTCCGTGAATGCAGCTGATAATGTTACAGGAAAGGAGATGACAACAACAAAGTTACAAGTGTTCTACAGCCAATCCAAGATACAAACAGCTCTAGTAACAAGAGCAACACCAGTGAATCTTTGCAGACTGCTTTCTCATGGTCTTGTTGCATGTTGCAACAAGACTCTGGTTTGGGAGTCTCTGCAGAGCCAACCCTGGTCAAGTAATCAGTTGCTCATCTTTAAATAATGGTACATGATCGCGGTCTAGAAAACAAGATAATGCTATAAAAAACGCAGCTCACGGCCCCATGTTTAATTCATGGGGTCTTGGCGAAACCGTCATTGGCTGCCATATAAACATGATAGACTTAAGGATATGCTTGCCCGTCTATCTATCCCAACCATCCGCTCTACTAGCAAATTCCCACTTCGAGGGAAGAGCACCGTACAAGGCTGAGAACTTGGACAAGCAGTTGGTACGGATGTCATAGTGCACCTGCGTGTTACGACTAATTGCAGCAGTCGACAGCTTGGATGTATCGATAGCCCAAGCAGGATGAACATACTCCACAGTTCTCTCTGAACTCGCATTTGAATACAGAAAATTCATCAGCAAGTCCTCGCAATTGAAGAACTGGTTGACCAAGGCTCTTCCTTCTGTTGCTTCCTGGCTCCCGTATCTCTTAAAAGCATATTCACTGTCCATAAAGGCCGCACCGGTCAGTATTACATTGTAGCCGTTTTTCCCCCGAGCATACCTCTCATTTCTATACTGCAAAGGACTGCCATCTACCAGCCGTGGATAGAAACCTACTAGCCTGTCAGGATTCTCCCTCCAGACCCTGAACCCTTTCTCGATGTCGTCACACGTCATCATTATATCATCATCTAGTTCAAGAACTGCTCTGGTTTTAATCAGAGGGTCCACCTTGAACCTGTTGTTGAGAGAATTGAGCTCTTCCACGCGTATCCTGACAGGCACAACAGAATCAAACTCCTCCTCACTAGGAGGTTTTCCTTTGTTCCAAACAACAACTATTTCTCTTACAGATTCACATCGAGAGTAGTGTTTGACATATAGCTTTAAGTTCCAAATACGGGCTTCATAAGTCATTGTAACCATCGTAAATTGAGAGTATTGACCTCCAAACAAGTAAGCCTCTTCTGCACCATTGCCTCCTAATAGAAAATGCACAGATGTGCATGCAGAAGCTATGCCCACAAGAACAAGGAAGCTGAGAACTACCTTTCCAGAGCATGTTTTAGGATTTACTCTTGCTCTGATAGAAGAACCGTATCTATTCATGCCTGCAAGATATCTCCGAGCCCTCAAGTTAATATGTGGACGAGTTCTAAGCCAAGATGATTCATTTCTCCTACTAAATGTCACACAACAGTTTACTGCACCAACAAAGAAGCCTATGGACATGATCAGTAAAAGGAGCAGCAGGGTAAACGTGCAACCTAGGAGAAAACGAGTTGTGGAATCACCAGAAGGAACACGATCTCCATCCATAACTGCAACCCAGTTACCTGAAGGGAGTTGCTGGGCATCCAAATGGTGGTATCTGATGCCATTCCAGGCATTTCGACCTTTCTTTGGTTCTTCAATACCCAGCTTGACAGGAACCTCCTTGAACTCTTCTCTGTTTAGTTTTTCAATTTTGTAAATTTGGATTCTTCGTCCATATGTCCCACCACAGTCCTGGCCCAAGCGATACAAAGAGCCTTCATATATAAAGGGTCTTCCCCCATTTCGAGCTCCCAAGCTTTTGTCAGCTCTATATATAGGATTTTTTGGATGTTGTTTCCAGGGCCCAAGCGGTGAGCTACTGTACCATATTTCAAGTTCTGCATTCTTCTCAATACCAAACCGAGTAAAATCTGAAGCAAACAGCCAATAGTGTCCCTCGTACTGGATTAATGAGGCATCTACAAGGGGTTTCCTTATGAGAACCTTCTCCAAAGTCCATTTTAGTGGGAAGTTTACTGCTCGGTAGAGTCGAAGCTCTCCCTTCTTGTTCCCCTCAGGCATCATATAAATCTGGGGAAAACATTTCAAGTTGGAAGTTAGGTTTAGGAAACATAAATAATGAGAAATGAGTAGAACATTCTTGCGTGCAACTATTATCTGACTCGTTGTTAGGATCTTACAATTCAATAATCCAAGTATTATGATGCAGACCAAATGGCCCAAAATGACCTCATCTGTACCATGCATTGACATTCCCTAGGTTCATAACAAACTACAGGTGAAACAACAACTTTGTTTCCTAACCGTATTCGATTCATATACAACAATTGATTAAAAAAAGTATCATATTTGTTTCCTAACCATGTGATCATAGACTTGAGGTAGGTGTGCCTAGGTTAGCTTCATAGAACTGATAACTGTGCTTCAGTCACACTTGTTAGACATGATGCTTCATTATTCTCTATTCGTATGCTTTTAGGCTAATGTGTTTCCATATAGGGCAAACCTTGAAATATCATGTTAAAAGAATTATTAGAATTATATCGAAGATTCCTTCATAGAAGCATTAGACTAAGGACCTCTGTGATATTTGATTTGATCCCGAACCGTGCTGTAGTAATCATTATATGTATATAATGCAGAAAACTACACATGTCAGCTTTGGATTACTTGGTTCTGGTAGCTGAAAACAAATGGATAAGACAAATGCCAATCTTCCTCTAAAGCAATGCCCAGAAATTCCCATGTGCCACCTTGATCAAAACTTCTTGCAACACCAATGTCACCTTTCATTGTAGTGGTACTTTTCGACTCAAAGAACAAGTACATAACAGAATCCTGAACAAAATGGACTGCATCAGATAAAACTGCAATGATGTAACATAGAAAATTATGTAGCACATATGGAACGTATAAGCATAGTGTGCACTAAGTCAGGCAAGCAAAGATCAGGTAGAAAACAATTCTCCAGAGCTAGAAAATCACAATACAATGACTAACAAATGACTCGATGAAATAAGTAGACTAAATAATAGGATGCAAACCCAAAGTCCCTTATAAACACTATAGAGACACAAAACATAAAAGGAACCTGCAGAAGTTTGAGCTTATCGAACATTAAGAAAACATAAAGAGGCACAGAATCTTCTTGGTGCTTTGCTATTTACAGAATGGTATAAGAATGTGTTCTGTTCTATTCTGAACAACCAATAAGCGGAAGAGAGCAGTTAGAACATAAACAGAACCTACCAAATGTAAGAATAAACATACACAGAGAACCATATCACCATCTATACAATAAGATATCAGTGTCCAGTGCCAGTAACGTCACCTGATGGGTGCTCAATTATGTACTGAACATGATTATCAAAGAGTTTTCATATGATACTACAATAAGCCATCCAAGAATCAACAGCCTAACAGGCTTGAAGTGATTTACTCGACAGACCAGGCCAAAGCAGCCCAAGTTCAAGATGGATTAGTAGTTGGTTATAGGAATTTCACCATTTTAAGTTACCTCTCAATGGTCCACAATATATTAACATAATAACAAAAATAAAACTCTTATCCGATTTATTTTCCGATTGAAGAGATTTAACCAGAGCATTGTTTTATTTGGAGGAATTTCAAAACAAATCCATGCACTTGGAAGTCAAGTCAAGATCTTGACACATCATGGAAGCCAAATCAGGTTAGATCAGTTCACAACATCTTCCTACACATTGGCAGACCCAGCATCCCTAGCAAGCGTTGTCTCTTTTTAAGCATACCAAATATAACATAATAATTCTGTGTCCAAGATTATCTTTATAGCTTAAAGTATCACCAGACTTCGTATCACGATAGGGATGGGAGAAGTAAAAAAGCAAATTAGGAGAATGGGCGTTACGGTTTTGTTATTATTGTTGTTGTAAATTATTAGTCAATAAACCTGTAGGTATCAAAATTGAATCAAGTCATCTTCTTTCTACCTCAAAAAATATATACTAAATATAAAATCCAAAAAAATAGCTCTTTCGATCCTGTAATCTTGAAGTAAAGAGTACTATAGTTGTATGTGCAAGAAAAAAGGTTCTTTCTAATAGATATGTGATCCAACATGACAACCGGTACAAGATTTTCACTTATGTTTTCTCCACAAAGTAGAGAATGGAGCAACGGACCTGAACATAAAGGAACGGATCCGCAACGAAATTGCTCGGATGCCCTGCTCTCGACGGTGATGCACAGGTTAACACAGGATTCGCGATAGGCCATGCTGAATTGTTGGCGTTGCTGCTACCAAGCTGCTTTCTCATAGAAATGAAAGACGATCATAAGCGTGAAGACTTCCCCATTGAGATAAAGAGAGCATAACCAAACCTACCAATTCGATAGGGGAAAGCGAAAAGGGGCTCTTCCCGTAGTACACGCCAACGGACCAAGAACCTTCGCTGTCCGGCCGGCAACCGACCAGGGTCGGATCGGAGCGGCGGGAGGAGGAGATGACGAGCCAGAAGAATGTGACGGCGACGAGCCCGGAGGCGGCGAGGGAGCCGAGGAGGAAGGAGACGGCAGAGGGGGAACGGGCAAGGAACCCCAAGGGCGCCCACCTCCACCGGATCCGCGGGGCCATGAAGAGGCAGCAGCGGCAGTAATCCCAGACAGCTCTCGGATTCTCCGCCCTCATCCCTTTCCTCCCCCCCATTTCCGCGATCGGAGCCCTCGCATCCCCGCTTCAGATCGGAGGAGGAGGAGAGAGGGAAGGTCAAAGAGTAAAGCAAAGGCGAAGCCTTCCCTGAATGCGAGCTGGCGGAAAGGATGCGAATCTACAAACCCAAGTGGAGGAGGATATAATTATTTTGAGGAGGCAGTGAGTACCAGTCGGGGGTGGAGGAAACGAGGGAGAGGAAGAAGAAGTCGGCGTCGCGTGTTGACTTGACGGGAAACCATGGCGACGGCGGAGAGTTCCTTCTTTGGGTTGATCTTCAATTGTCCACGAATCACACAGTACTCGTGATCCGGAACCTCCATCGGGCCCGCCAACGGAGACAGCGATGATTGGTGTCGCGACCGGACTCGCGACTTAAGTTATCTTGGACGATGGTGCGCCGATCACTACGCGCCACGTATAATTTTATTTTTATGATTTTTTAATACTTTAATATGCCTCGAGCTCATTTTTCTCTCCTTCATTAATATAATATAAGCGACACAAACCTAATCCAATCAATGAGTTGATTTATCACTAACAAGCGAAATTAAAGATAACTTTTAGTAAATATTACTGTGATATAATTAAATTTTGTTTTCCTATGCTAAGTAAGGTTAAATGTATTTTTAAGTTATATTTTTATGAAAAAAATTAGTATGGTATCACTTTATTTTCTTCAATTGTGGTTGCTTCTTTCTACTTTGTCTCTACATCTCTACTATTTCTCTTTGCCTTTTATCGTTGACGGATTGGATCTTAGATGTTGATTTGACCCAGCTTCATCTTAGATGATAAGTTATTTAGTTTCGTATTGAATTAGAACTCCAATCGATCAAATGCCTTGATGCATTTTGAAGATAAGAGTTAGTCTTGAGTTTGAATGGCATTTCACCCTCGTCGATTGTTCAAGTTAAAGTTCATACCTTCATCTTGATCATGAAAAGATCACATATGGTTTGAATATATAAGTGGTGACAATCTTATTTTTCACTTTTTTTTTTCTAAGTACGATGCATATCTTTTTAAAGTATCATCAAATCTGAGTTAATAGATATTAGAGTCTACTTATGTGATATGCTGACTTATAATAAAAGGTTAAGGTACATTTTAGCCCTTGTAATTTTAGGTATTAATCTTTTAAGTCTTTACAGTTTACTCGTGTATAAAATAATCCTTACATTTTTAAAAATATAGTATATAAGTCCCTTCCATCAAGTCTAAGTTAATAGACGTTAGAGTTTACTTATATGACATGCTGACTCATAATAAAAGATTAAGGTTCATTATAGTCCTTGTAATTTTAGTCTTAAACTAGTATAGTTTACTCGTGTATAAAATAATTCTTTTATTTTTAAAAAAATAATATATAGATTTAAAAACGTGGACCAATTATCTAATCAATTTTCTTCAAAACGAGCCTTAACCACGATCTGGTGAGCGACACGCTAGCCTTGCCTTGATATCTGTCGTAGAGAGAGGTCTCTTAGCCTTGCCTTGATAGCCTTGCCTTGATATCTGTCATAGAGAGAAGGCCACAATGGAGAGCTAATCCCCTAGGCCCAAAGAGAAAATCACTAGTCATATTGCATTTGGAACTTCTCCCCTGTCATACTTTGACTCGCGTCTAACACTGTTACTGGATCAATCAGGGCACGGAGAAAGGTGAAGGATTCTATCAGTGCGCTTTTCCCTTAAGAGCCACAATATAACTTTAATGCCTTCGCTCTTTCAAGAGCGATCGCTTATGGCATCACACTCACAAGGACACCACTAGCCTTAACCTCAGTGTCGACCGACAAAATACTCCTCTGTTAGTGCGACTAGCAAATCGGGCGTGAGGGGCCGAGAGGAGCCCATAGGACTCATCCTCTCATTCTATGTCCTCCGTCTCTTTGTCGTCGTAAGCTTGCTTATTCTTATCCTTGTTGGCTCTTTTGGTATATGATTGAGAATTATAAGATTGTACGATAATACCCAATAATATTAATTGAAATTTAAGATTTTAAAAAAATTTTTACATGTGCACATGAATTATAATTCTCAATTATAAGAATTATAATATTTTTTTTTAAGTCTTATCGATTTGTATATCAATATTATTATAATTTTGGAATGGATGATACATTTAAAGATATTTTCCGAATAACATTGAAAAGATATATATCATAAATTTAATATATTATTTTATTTAATTTTAAATTTTAATATAAATTTTTTATATATAAAAGTACTATAATCATAAATTTTTTTATGTTTATAATTCTCATCTTCGGTCATGTCGCCTGCCTCGTGTCCCGCTTGCCACCGTCAATCAATGACGGGACAAACACGTGGCCTCACGGTTTGTCCTGGTCCGCACCTCCATCGAGGGAACCGGCGGGGGTTGGGGTGATGTGTCTCAGGCTCTCCTTGGCCGACGTCGTCGTGAACGCCGGTGCAGTCGGGAGTCGAAGGAAGTCACGGGTGGAACGAAGAGTAATCTATTTTGTAGACAAAAAGGGATCTGAATTCCAATTATTTTCGTTCAAATATTATATAACATGCGTGCTTGGATCTGAATTCCAACGGCAATTGCATCATGATAAGATTATCCAGCTCAGTCTCGTTGTCTATAGGACCTTGCATGCCCATCGTCGAGCTCCGTCACTGCGAAGAGCCAAAGGAGGAAGAGATCGGATCGACTTAGAATTCCCACCGTAAATGGGTTCGGAGGAAGGCGGCTCCTCTTCGCCCCTCCTCCGCCGGCCCACTTTGTTCCCCAGAAGCCCCCAAAGCTCCCTCTTTTTCTGCTTCGCCCTTCTCCTCCTCCTCGCTGCCGCCGCCCTTTTCCTCTCCTCGCTCCTCTCTTCGACGCAGGATCATCGCCCCCCGGCCGCTCGACCCCTCGCCAAGCTCTCCCGCCCCGTCGTGCTCCTCATCTCCTCCGATGGATTCCGCTTCGGTTACCAATTCAAGGCGCCCACCCCCAACATCCGCCGCCTCATCGCCGGCGGCACCGAGGCCGAAGAGGGCCTCATCCCCGTCTTCCCTACCGCCACCTTCCCCAACCACTACTCCATTGTCACCGGTCTCTACCCGGCCCACCACGGCATCGTCTACAATTACTTCGTCGACCCGGTGTCCGGAGATCACTTCACGATGGGGAGCCACGAGCCTCGGTGGTGGCTTGGCGAGCCGCTCTGGGAGACCGTCGCCGCCCAGGGGTTCAACTCTGCCGCCTATTTCTGGCCGGGATCCGAGGTGATCAAAGGTTCGTGGACATGCCCTGCCAAATTTTGTCCCAAATATAATGGATCCGTGCCCTTTGAGGAAAGGGTTGATACTGTCTTAGGGTACTTTGATCTACCCAAAGATGAGATGCCCGCTTTCATTTCGCTCTACTTCGAGGACCCGGATTCACAAGGTCATATCGTCGGGCCTGATCATCCGGATATTACTAAGGCTGTAGTTCGAATCGACGAGATGATAGGCAGATTGATCTCCGGATTGGAGAAAAGAGGAATCTTTGAGGATGTGACCATAATTCTGGTTGGCGATCATGGCATGGTCGGCAACTGTGGTGGCAAACAGATCTATCTTAATGATTTATCCCCATGGATTAATATCCCAGAGAGTTGGGTACAGTCGTACAGTCCTCTGCTTGTGATCCGACCCCCTGAGAATGTCTCCTCCTCAGATGTGGTGGCCAAAATGAACAGAGGGTTGAGTTCGGGCAAAGTCAACAATGGGGAGTATCTGAGAGTGTACCTAAAGGAGGATTTGCCTGATCGACTACATTATTATGCGAGTTATAGGATTTCACCAATCGTTGGTTTAGTAGCTGAAGGGTATAAAGTGGCACGGGAAATGACAGACACTTGCGAGTGTGGAGGAGCCCATGGCTATGACAATGCCTTCTTTTCTATGAGGACCATCTTTGTGGCCCATGGACCACGGTTTGAGAGGGGCGCAAAGATTCCATCATTTGAGAATGTGGAGATATACAATTTGGTCACAGCCATTCTTAAGCTACAGGGTGCGCCGAATAATGGGTCAGCCTCATTTCCCAATTCTGTCCTTCTGCCAAGTTATTGACATATAGGCTGTGGAAACTTGTTTGCTAAAATGGTTATGTGCACAGTTAATTTAAGTTCGACCTTTATGTAATCACGATGATGACCATTCTATCCAATGGACAAATTTTCAGTAAGTCACGATTGCTTTCATTTTATGCATCCCTCCTTTTATGTTGGTAAGATAAAACTATGATCTATCATCAGTAGATGCTTCCATTGCCATTGGCAGATTATACATTATTTTAGTCTATAACACATGTGAAAAAACAAATTTCTTCCTGACTTGCTATATTTTTCTGTATATTAGCTCCTGATCTCAATTTTGGAATATGCCTCTTTGTCTGTGGGACAAAAGTTGCATTTATTTGATCCTCCTCAGATCTACGATGGCAGGATTCTCATGGTAAAACTGTACATGAAGAAATCAAAACATGTTGCACACCATATCTGGAATACTCTGCCTGTGGGTCTGAAAATACAAGTGGATTGCCTTGATAATGGATGAAGGGCAATTTACATGTGGTCGTGCGGCAGACTGTTATCATCATCTTTTAGTGCTGCATATTGTGGTGGGCTTAAACAGCTTGGCAGGTGTATGATGGTACCTTTGCTCCAAAACAGAGGCAGCAACTACTTATAATAAGCTGCACAGCCATGAGAAATGTCTATAATACTGTTTGGTTGTCAAACCATCCCATCAATTATAGTTTGGATGGTTCTTATTTCACATGTTCATGCCCTTATTGTATTGAAATATATTCAATTCAACCAGATCAATCTATCATGCATAACACCTGATACAATGTTTCATATATAAGTTGATTTTTATTTCTTCCGTTGAGGTATTTTTCTCCTTGTTGTTGCATGTAACAATATCAAAGAATACTGAATGACTTAGTTGGATTAGATGCAATGAACGATGTCAATGCTTTCTTTACTGAGTGCATCTCAACAATAACTTGTTTTATGAAATTATGTGTATTAATAGACAATGTGGAGGTGAGGACCATTTTCCTGGCATCTACATAACTATATGATCGAGCTGGGAGCTTGCTTCCTCCATCTTGGTCATTTTGCTTCTTGTTTATCTGTGCTATTTGTTTGTGTAGTTCGCTTATTTGCATGAAATGAAGCTGTTATTTTTTCTGGAGGGTCTTTCTCTCAAGATTGCAGAACCCAGCATTGCTGCACATGAAATTTTTTTCTTCTGCAATTTACTGTGAAATTAAATGTTCGGATGCAAAGGTGATTGCTGATGAGGCATGAAAGAATGAGATGAATCTTCGTTTCGTTGATGCTAATACTGTGTGATATGTCAAAATTATATATAACATTGGATATCATATGTTTGGGATAGATAGGCATATTTTGCACTTGGTGATACCAATTCTCATGTAGTCATTTTTGAGAATTTCAGATAACTGTGTCCATTGATGAGACTGCAACCCTGGCGGATGTTGATAAGCTGTGCAATTTTCTTGCTTGTGACAAGCATTTGAGTACCTATGAAGAATAGATTGTTTTCAAAATGAGATTTCACATCTCTCACAAAAGATATCCATCATTAATTGAAATTCTCAGGTCAATATCACTGCAGAATCTCTTGCTCCAGATGTCCAAATGGCTATCCCAAAGGGCTTAGTTAGAGAGAGCCCATGTTTAACACATCAAATTTTCAACTCATATGCTATTTAATTTTTTCTGAAGTTAGATGCCTTGTCAGGGCACTCAAATCTTTATGTTTCTTTTTTTCAGGTGCCACACACAGCATGAGCTTCAATGATACCTTTATAACACACATTCATTCTCATGAATTCTTTAGCATTGTGACTCCAATGCAAATCACAGTTACATTATTAGATATGGTTGCGGTTCATGGTTTTTCTGCTAGTTCAGCTTCTCAGTTTCTGTCTTTTATTTATTGTAATGCATTGTGCACATTATGCTTCATAAACCAGTAGTTATTTTCTTCTTAATTTTCCTATGATTTTTTTGATATTTAATTTCTAGAGTCATCCTTATTTGTGTAATTCTTGTAGTTGTAAGCAAATTTCTATACCTTATTATGAATAAATTGGAACTACTTCTTTCACAGTCATGGTTGAGTTGTTTCATTGCCGGTGTGCCAGCACTGCATATGTTAGCATCAGTTGAAAATCCACCCTTCTACAAATTGACATGACTTTCTGATGATGATTGTACTTTGTAGAATATATTTCTGGTCCTGTTTTGCTAAACAACTTTCTCAGTGATGCAATTATAAATGTAAAGCGTGTTTCTGCCTTTTGTGTAATTAGTATGAATGAATAATATTTCTCTTTCCTGTCTCTGAATAACTTCTGATGCCCTGGCAAAGAGTGACCTTTGTGATTTGGAGATCCTAGTATTTGTCCACTTGGTTTGGTGTTGAACATTTCTAGTAGTTAGATTGTCATTTTCATTTTGTAATCTTAGGTGCCTACTGGTGGGATTCCTCATCCTCAGAATGTCCAGGATCAGCAATTTTTCTGCTGATTTCTTACACATACATAGCAGTGATGGGTTCAGCCATTCTTCTACAATTGTGATTCTCAATGCAAACAACATGGCAAAGCGTCTAGAGGTCCTTCAATTTACTTTTTAATGTTTTATGAAAAGGTATGAAACTTCTGTTCCTCCAGCAACAAGTTTTTTTCTTCATAATTTTAACTTCTGACCGAAAGATATTCCTTTAAATTTTTAGTGTTTGCACCATTCTGGTGTTATCTATAACAATTCTATTACCCCATTCTTTTCTGTGGAGTCAATGGAACTGTTGCCCATGAATTCATTGTAGACTTGAGGGGGTTTGAGGTGCTTAAACCATCTTAACTGTCACTCATTCATTTAGTTCACTATTTTCCTGACCCTTTTATTTGCTGCAATTTGAATTATTGCAGACAACTGCTGGTATAGAACATAAAGATTTTGCTAAATATCTTATGGATTCCATGCACCAACACAATGTCTTGGTCAGTGCCAGGAACACTGATACGTGAATCCACAGAAAGTGAAAGCAAGGTATCGTGCCACCATTCCCTGTTTTCGAGTTGTCTTGTGGAGACCATTATTTTGAGCTACTTTGGTTTTTCCCTTACAGGCTGAACTGGATCGATTCTACTATACTCTTTTCTCTGAAAGGGAAGAAATTGCACGGATTGAGAGTGGAAAGCTGATATTAACAATAATCTCCTGAAGCATAAACATCCGAAATTGCTTGAGTGCAGTTCTAAGAATTCATTCACCTAATTGAATAAGTCGATTTTTTCAGGTAAAGAAAAAAAAAGAAATCTTGTCATTTTGATTTAATTGTTGTCTTTTTACCACCTTCTCTTTTGAAAGTTAAGATAAAGACCTTGCACAACGCATACAGCTAATGATCGATTTAATTGCTTTCGCAGAAAGGTTCTTCTTGTTTAACTTGGGATGATTAACAAGTTTAACTGCAGGGTGCTCCTCATCCTCCATCTCTGCTTATGGGTGATGCATCGAACAAACTCTACTCGAGGGAATACGCATCTTTCCCTGCTTCTTGGCTACGAGGTGCCTCGTTCTGGCTTTGATTCTCATTCATCTGGTTTCTATTAGCAGGAAGATAATTGAGAGTGACCATAATGTTGTGTGGTTCATTCACTAGGATGCGTCAACTATTCTCAGCTGCACTCTTCTTCATTCGGTCACAAATGTCTGAAGAAGCTACAGCTGCCACTGCATAGGGAAGTCTTCTCCTGCCACTCCCTTGCACTGTACACATGTAGAGTTGAGGAGTGGTCGCTCCTGCGCACCTGCCGCGTCTTGCAAAACACCATTCTCTACTGAAGAACAGGTTCTTTTTCCAAGTCAAATTTGTGCTCTTTAGTGTTGCTGTTTCTTTACAAGCCAAAGATACTTATGGAACATCTGCATAGATTATGTCTCATTTCATTCCTTTCTCTTATAATTCTCTTTGTCATGCTAAAATAAGTTGATATGGATGGTCAGTTTGCCAAAGCCTGCATCTTTGTAGCTTTGAACAGTGATAGAGAAGGAAACTTTTGTAATATGGTAATGTAGAACATTCACTTGACAAATGAGTATGTGACATCAGAATATAGCCTGTTGGTTGGTTTATAGAATTCAAATAGATATACTACCATTAACCTAAGCATCTTGCATCGAATTAATGTTTCGGTGTTCGCATTTGTGTACATTTTGATTTATATATGATAATATTTTAGTTTAACTCAAGACATCCAATTAGTAAATAATTGATTCAAATAAATCATGAGTTTCTTATGGTGTTTAGACCAAATTTTCTAACAAGCTTCCACATAGATTGATGAAACGAGTATGAAGTAGTAAATTCTATTCAAGTATGGAGATTGCTATTTACAATCCCTTTTTATTATATATTTTTTTTTCAATTTTTTAATATTTTTAAAACTATTTTTTCGTAAATAGATATAAATACTCTCAATTCTCCTCTTCTTCAAAATTTAAAAATATAAATAATAAAATATTATTTTATTATTTTTAAAGAATGAATAGTAAGGAATTGAGGCAAAGTGATCGAATCAGGATCCCCTCCAGCTATTGTAAGATTCCATGTGACAATTGGGACCCCACCATGGTTGCGCCCAGCGGCACACGGCTGTGATGCAGGAATTCGACGGTTCCAATTGAAAGGCATCCTTGGAGAGGATCTGTCGAGGAAACAGATCCGTCATCGAAACCTGCTTATACCCATCGCTCTGTAACGCACGCAGCTCGGTCTCGTCATGGCCGCCTCACCGGCGTCTTCAGCTCCTCCTCCGCCACCGCCGTCTGCAGCGAAGAAGGGCTTCCTCCGCCGCGTTATACCATTTCTCCTCACTGCCAATCTAGCCGTCGGAGGTTCTCTCTCTCTCGTGCTAACGTTTACACTTCTTTTTGTCCGCTCGTTCCAAGATCGAGAGTAGTTTGAGTCTCGATCGCGTTATATGCTCGTTATTTATGATCCAGGAAAGCGAAACTGGGTTTAATAGTCGCCATGGAGTCTCAGGTTTCGGTGATCTGATCTTCCCAGAAATAAGCCCTTTCGAGCTTAATATTTTCTTGCCATATATTCCTGTCATGTAACAGATAGGAAATGGCTGCATCAAACTGGTAATATCTTGGCATGACTAGTCTACTTTGATGTGTTCCTTTATCGTATGATTGGTACAGTCATTGTGGAAATAGGGTTCTGGACTACCACCCTGTTGTATGACTCAAAAGATACCCGAGACTGAATAAAATCAATATCCTGAAGGCAAATGATTTTTATGTTGGATCTATGTCTTAGGGAAAAAAAAGAAAACTTTAGGTAATGCCTTTCCGAAAATATAAATATGCGAGTCGACGATTGAAAAAGAACTAGAAAATAGTCCGCTAGGGATTGAAAAAGTCGTATGACATATATTTTGTTCGACCTATCTAGGAGCATTGATGTCCAATTTACATGAATGTTCGCCCTAACCCAGGTTGATTAGTTCTCAAATTCCTGAAAGAAAATTCCAACAATATGGTATCTAGGTTTACCCACAGGTAAAATTTGAAGACCAACGTTTGGTTATCCCATAGACTAGTTAAGGGAGATAGGAATGAGCATAAGAAATTAGTCCTATAGATCGAAACTTTAGCAACTGAATTCTGGGGTGATTTTTTTTCTTAATTTTCAAACACATTGCTGCTAGTTGTATTATGTGCCTTGTTTTTTATATTTTTGTAGGGAAAATATAGTGTTGATGAACTTGGTGTAAGTTTTCTGATCATGCCTGCAAGGATGAATCATGAGAAAGGATGCAGTCCATTTTTCCCATTGTAGCAATTGGCCAAGCATTCTCCTTTCATGTCCTAATTGAAGTAGCACACCTATCTCCTAACAAAATAGACCTGTGAAATAACATCATCTCATATTCTTTTGTTGCCTGCTTTTTTGGATCTTGCATAGTGTAGCAGCAATTGCTAATTATGCCATGCACAAACCATAAGATGACTGCTTTCACAACACTTTAAATGTTTCTTTTGAAGCTTGACTGTTGTTGTTGCATTTATAAAATACCCACTTCATTACTGTTCAATCTCAAAAGTTGTTTCAATTTTAAATATCTTACTTGTAAATTGTTGCCCTCAGATTCAACCAGCCTTATTTGACTTAACACTTGTTACATAAAGTAACTGTGAAAGTAACAACCGGCAATCTGCTTCATGTCCATTTTAACTTGTAAATGTCCAGATATTTACCGGCTATAAATGGCTCTATATCTAAATATGATCTTTTCATTTGGACTAACTAATCTGGGAGTTGATTTCTGGAGGTATTATTGTTCAATTGCAGATGTTACTCCTTAACAGCTACGAATTTGTCTTTGCAACAATCGTTTTTTCGTAAGATCAAATATTCATATTTATAATGCATGGTTCTCATCCCCAATTTAACAATCCTCTATTTGCAGTATATGTCCTTCTTAGGACCTCAAAGAAAGAGTCAACTGAGAAGGATGAGGAAGCTGTGGGAGAGGTTCCTGCTTCTCCAGTAGCTACCATCAAACCTGTGATTCCTGATAAGGAACAAGTTGTTGGATCTATTCCAGCACCCGTAAAGGTTCTGCCTCCTATAGCAGAACAAGAGCAGCGGGAACTCTTCCAGTGGATTCTGGAAGAGAAGAGGAAAGTTAAACCCGGTGATCGGGTTGAGAAGAAGAAAATTGATGAGGAGAAGGCTCTCCTGAAGCAGTTTATTCGAGCAAAATCTATTCCTATGATTTAAGAACCTCATCTTTCTTAAATCCTTTATGATGTTGTTGTACTTCACCGTAGCATGGATGCAGCTTATCCTAGCACTGTTTCTCTGTTATAGTGCTAATTCTTCATAAACTGATACTTTTGCAGTGAGTTTGGAAGGTATTGCTTTGGATCAATTCCGTGTAAGCCATAATTGATTGACCTGTTTGGGTACTGCTATGCTCCCAGTTAACTAGCAGTTGCTTGTAACCAAACGAGTTCTGCACTGGCCAGATGCTTCAATTGTCAAATTCTGATGTTGCTATTTTTCTTGAAATAATTCCTAGTCATACACAATTGTCAAGGGTCGTCAGATTCTCAGGCTGTGTTAGCCCGTCATTTGGATTAACATTTGTGCCAGAATGCAGTAAGGATTATGAGGTTTGCACCCATCTGGGTGATCTCAGTTATTGTGATATTGGAACATTATGAAAATTTTACTATGGATTTTTTTTTTCTGAAGTATTCTTGTGTGATTGATCGCAGCATATTTTTCTGGTGCTTGCTTGTAGACATTTTTATGTGCATCCACCGTTTTTCAAAAACTTTTACATGATTATGCTGATGCTGGAAGTTAAATTGTCACATTAACTTTACAGATTCAACCACAAGACCGGAGTCACCGTGCCGGTTTGGCACCAACTGCAAACATTACAGGTAATGTTTCCTTTTGTTTGCAGATCAGTGTTATTTGCAGAGTATGTATCCTTTTGTTACTCTTCCTGGAAGATCCAAGTCTTAATGTTTTATTTATTGTCTTGTATGGAACTCGATTCATGTTTCAGCCATATGAATTGTATGTTTCTGAGATATGTATAATCTCGTAAGCTCTCATGTTCACTTTCCCTAGTGGATCTGGCGTGCGCAGAGATCTCGTTTCTGTTTATGGTCTATTGTATCATGCATGGTGCATTGCATTACGGGTGCAATCTCTTTGTGATGCCGAGTGGCCACAGCCTGGAGGTGCTATCGACAAAGCATTCTTATGATGCTTAGACTGCTAAAGATAAACCCTTTTTGGAGGTCAGGACGATTCAAGATTCAGATTATAAATGGTCGTCATCTGATTAATCAAGATTCATGTGGACGATCAAAGAAGGGGGGAACAGAACCTATATGATACGGTAGTGTAAGTAGCGTTTGGATATCCGACACGATATCCTGGGCCCGGTAACAGAGTTTTGTTGTGGGCCCCCACCTAACATACCCATGTTGTTGGTTTGATATAATCAAGATTTTTGTATTACTAAATTATTTATTATTAAAATTCAAAGTAAAAAAAAATATTTTCAAGGGTGAATTAAAAAGAAAATCCCTAACTTTGGATTTTTCTTGTAGGAGTGTTCCAAACAAAAAAAAAAAATTCTCAATGTTTCACTTATAGTGCGGTCCCAACTTTAGTTGTGCTTGACTGCCCAATCCATTGATCCTCACCTAGTCGGTATTGTTTACCAATCCACATGTAGAGACCTAAGTGATCGAGGGAGATGAGAAAGCGATTGGTATTGTCAGCTCACATACGGAGGAGTAGATGGCCAAGGAAGAGAAGGGGGCAATTGACATTACAACCCACACGAAAAGAGCATAGATAGCTAAGGGAGAGGGGGTGGACGACGAGGCTAACTAACGCATAAAGGATACGATCGATCATGATGATAACCAACAAGTAAGGATTGTAAACGTAAAGCGAGTGAGCAAGGAGCAAAAGGTGATGATTACCACAGGAAGGTGATCGATAAGAGGTAAAATGAATATTTAAAAATATATATTTTTAGAATTTTTTTTATGCTTAGGTGCTCTTACGTCAAAAACCATTAAAAGATTTTTTTTGAAGAATTCATCATATATTAAATTATTTATTTATTCTGGTTTAGGTGATAACTTAAAATCATATTATATAGTATATATAATAACAACAACAGAAAAGTAATTGAATCTGACACGGATTCTATGATCCGCGATGCATATTAGGGCATCGATTTGTTGCTCCTTCCCCCTTAAACCTCGACCGCACGCCGCTCCCGGAGCTTCCTCTCTCGCTCCTCGTGGCTCCACGCCGTAGCCCTCGGAGCACCGCGAAAAGGAGGTTCTCTCTCTCTCTCTCTCTGTGCGCCAGAGCTTCGTCTCTGTTCGTCACTTCCTCTTTCCATGCCACTCTCGCAATAACACCTTTTAACGTTTATATTTTCGTCGATAGTACGTTTTCTGCTTTTGATTGCTCACGTTGTCCAAATAATTTCATCTGGTTGTTAGGTTTTTGTTGTTGATGTTCCGTGATCGAGAGCAAATATTAAGTAGGGAAAACACTATGTGCTTGTCAGTTTGGATCGGTTAATCTAATCTTCGGTTTACGCATGCCTTGTAGTTTGCTATGGAGCATGGCTCTGCGACAGATTCGAGCTCCTCGACGTTTTCCTTGATGGATGAGGACCATACGTTAGCGAACTCTGTCAGATACACACTAAATCAAGAGTGAGTACTCTCTTGTCCAATCAACTTCGTGTCTGTTTACGGTTTTTTTGCAAACAGATGGTTTTTTTTCTCTAGTTAATCGTTGTTGTTGACTCAACCGTGTTAGACTTGATTTGAATCGTTGCCGTCTGTTTGAGAAGGTAGAGCTCTTGAGAAGGGTATATGTATAACTATTAACTAATGCTGATAATAAAAGAATCCGCGCATAATTGTCATGATTTTGAGATGTTGAAATCGGTTTAGCCTATGATGATTTCATTGTCTGCTAACGTTGACATTCGAGAAGTTCTTCGACAAGGAAGTAGGATGACATTTGTCAATATTTATGTTGATTATTATCACTTTTCTGTCTTTACGTCTGATGCCTGTAGCAGATACTCAGTTCTAGTGGAGAAACACTTGTTCATGTTGATATTTATACGTGTACGTCATATAGGTTTTACTTTATGACATGTAAATATCTGTTGATATGTATTGCTCAGTTTATGATGGAACCCTTTCCAATTGGCTTCTGGTGTATGAATCTTGATGACACCGCATACTTGTTCATCAGTAGCAAAGTGGTTCTTTGCTTTCCTACTACCATAGATAATTGGGCTTTGTAAAGAGGTTTGGTTTTGATTGTTTACTGATATTTATTCCTCATTGAAAAAATCTGGCTTTTAGTATCATTTATTTTAAAAATAGTGTGATTTCCAGAAAAATGTAGTCATGGATGTTGATGATTTACAGGACATTCATTAACTATTTGTGCCTTTTGAAACACTTGTTTTCAGAATATTTGTATTTTATTTTGGTGATAAAGTATTTGATCTTATCGGTAAACTTCTTTTATTAACAAAGCTGATATGCTTACTGTTTCTGGACAGAGATTACCTTGCCAGAAAACTGTTTCTTGTTTACCATCCACAGGCTAAAGATTATTGTTATTGGCATATGAGTTTTTCTTGATGAATACCATTAATTAGGGATCCAATCAGAAATTTAGAGGCTCGTTCCTTTTATTACATCAAATCTGCTATTGAAACTTGTCAATTCAAAGTCATGTTGCAATCGATACAGTGTTGTTGTAGAGAGGTTTGGATGATGATAATGACAAATATTAGTTGCCATTTCTTCTAGTTCCTTATGTTCATTGTATCTAAAAAAACTGAATTTTTCACTCACATATATGAACTGTCTTTCTTGCAGTCCAAGGGTGATATTTTGTGGGTATAGCATTCCTCATCCTTCAGAGAACAAGGTCAACATACGAGTTCAGACTACAGGTACCGTATGTGCTACTAGCTTCTTCTTATGGTTCCCAGATAGCAGTAGTATTTTTGGTGGTGGTGATTATGACTGTCAGCTGTAGACAAGCTACCTTAGTGGAAACTTTCCTTCTCTGGTTTGCTATGGATTGTACACCCATTTAGTCCATGGTCGGGTTGTGCAGGAATTATAGTTTATAGACGCAACAGCTAACACATTGTTTTATGTATGCAATGATTTTTGGTCCTTTATCATGTGAGCATGCTATCTAGAATTTCTTAGCTGAATCGTTACCAAATTTTGCATATTTGAATTGTGGGGTTATTATCCAGGATGCAACAAAATAAATTAGGAACTTCAAGAATTGAGTGTCACCTGCCATCATCTGCTCCAACTGTTTCTTGCTCTAGTTGCTGATTATCTATCAGAACAATGGATCGCCCTGTCCGTAACATAATAATTTTTGATTGGATGGATAGGTGATCCAGCAAAGGATGTGCTGAAGGATGGATTTCAGAATCTGATGGTTATGTGCCAACATGTTAGGTCTACATTTGGAAAGGCAGTCGATGATTTCAAGTCTCCTGAAGGAATGAAGATTGATACTCCATGAAGTCCATCTGTTCACCCTGCCAGTGCTGAATTGTGGCCTATGTAATCAGATCTTCATCGGTTGCCGTGCAAGTTTTATTTGGATTAATATTTCACAGCTGGGTATAACAAGGAAACGAGTTGCTTTATTTGGGTTTAGTTTAACTAGGGTTTAGTTTAAATAGGCTTTCTACCTGTAGCCCCCTTTTGTTTTTAAGATGATGAGATCACTTGTGTTGCTTTTGTAATATCATCCATCCTTCACATTCTTATGCTCGGTTCTATCATTGCCCCATAAAAAAAAAGGTCTCTTTACTTTGTGATCTCTCTTTCTTTTCAAGATAACAAGATCTGTTGTCTTTGCATATAGATTGGCTATGCAAGTTGCATTTTGTAAAATCATCCATTTTTATGTTTGATTTTTGATTCTAGGACAAGTGTGGTGTACCAGTTATTTAAAATCAACTATATAAATCTTTTTGAATCATTGATCCAATTGTCTCACGGTTCCTTATATGAATTCTTTTAATGATTGAGCTTTTTGTACTCTTATGAAACCTAATATCCTTAGTTAAATCAAGGGTATTCAATATATATATATATATTTATTTATTTATTTCTTGGACCTCTAAGATCAGTTGTGTGTTTCATTTAATCATATTTGTATTATTTAAAAATCACTTATATTTCAGTTATGTAGTCTACACCAACGCACGTGCATTGCACGTGGTTAACACAATTCATTCTGTAACCAAACAAATACAAACAAGTGAGGTGACAATAATAATAATAATAATAATAATAATAATAATAATAATAATAATAATAATAATAATAATATCTAATAAAGGTTTATTATGATGGAAGACACCAAGCGCTTGGATGCCAACTGGTGCATGAGCTTCCATGACGGTCGAGCGATTAGCTTCAACCGGACATCTGGGCGGACTCGATCCGGGGCTGGTTGACCTCCGCCTTGGGAACCACTACGGTGAGCACCCCGTGCTCCATGGACGCCTTCACCCCCTCCACCTTGGCGTTTTCCGGTAGCGAGAGGCGGCGCATGAACCTGCCGCTGCTCCGCTCCACCTGGCGCCAGGTGTCGCCCGTCTCCTGCACCTCGCGGCGGCGCTCCCCGCTGATCTGGAGCACCCGGCCTCCGCTCTCCAGCTCCACCTTCACCTCTTCCCGCCGCACTCCCGGCAGGTCCGCCTTGATAACGTGTACCTCCCCCGTCTCCTTCCAGTCGACCTGCATGCCGGGGAGCTCGGCCGCCGCCGCCGGTGGCGCCGCGGAGGACGAGTCCCACAGCCCCTGCGCGAAGGGGTCCATTCCGCTGCCTTGCACGATGGACTTGGCTGCCGGCTGCTTCCCTCTTTAAGACCACGAGGAAGAGATGCGTGCGACGGGGTGGATCGGAGGGGCGTTTTATAGCAGACGACGGGACGAGGTCGGAGCGCCACATTTGCTGAGAACGAGAGGAAGAGGCATAGCCGCATCCGCTGCAAGCGCCCGATCGACGACTTCTCCAAGATTGACAGCAGATTGATTGGCTCTTTCTTTTTTCTTTTATTTTCAGATCGATGCGATCCACTTAAATCGGATTTGAATTGGAACAAAACAAAGCAAGAGAGTACATAGATTTAGGTAACTAAATAATTAGTCAAGTTTAAGTTCAGATATCAATGTATTATTATTATTATTATCCATAGATTAAGCATGTAGGATTTGAGCATTTCCTAGTCAAAATGGATCGAACAAATTTCTTAATATGAGATAAAAATGAAGGAACGCCAATTTCTTTTTTTTTTGTTTTTTTTAATGGTCAGATCCACCCAACCGACTTGAATTTGATTATATTAAATTTTAGTCAGAAGAATGACACAAACCAAAAAGTGTATATCTGATTCAATGTCAATCCCCAATCATCCCTACTGATGTGATGGTGATGGTGTTCTTACAGGAGTATCAAAGCCAAATATAACTAATGTGATCATCTCCCCCTTATTATTTCATTTCACATTTTGTGTGCATGGAAATGGAAATCCAAACCAGTATTCCTGGATCGAATTCGAGACAGATTTGGATAGAAAAATAGGCATTTGGAACATCAGTCCCTATATAAGAGAAAACAATATATAGTTTCAAGCTTCAAGAAGCAATATATGTTATTTTCCATGTATCATACAACAAATATACAAATTTATATACCAAGTGGCATTTGTAAGTACAATAAACAAGAAAATTCAAGCAGGCAATCACTGAGGCAGAATGGATGAATACGATGAACAGTAATCTTATGCTACCACTGAAAATATATGCAGCTTACATATATTCTTGGTTCCAAAATGAACAAGCATTAATGGTAGAATTAGAACCAAATTGATTAAACTGAAAGAGCATTGGTTATGTTAAAGGGCAGGAGAAAAACACATAATAAATCCAAGTAGCACATATAAGTATGTACGCACGACAAAGGTGGCAGACAGGAAAGACAACCATCGAGATCGAATGGTTGAATATGCAGTGCAGTGATCTTAGGTAACCACCCAAACACATTCAGTTTACATTTGTGATCGGTCGCAAAACAGTAAATTTTAGACCATGAACTAGAAACAGCATGAGCATTAGTTGTTATATAGGGAAGGAGAAAGCAACGCATAGGATATGTATGTTATTTTACAAGCACGATACCACTTGTAGTTCTATACCAAGTAGCATGTATAATTGCTACAGAGGTAGGAGGCGAGAAAATTCGTGTAGACAATCATTGAGACAGAATGGAAGAATATGCTGAACAAAGGATCTTTTGCTACCAGCCAGAAGTATTCAGTTTTACATCTATGCTCAGCTGCAAAATGAATGCCCACAAACACCAACAGTAAAATTAAGGACCAAATCGACGTAAACTGAACTGAAAACAGCATGAACATTACTCGTTATCAAAAGCAGGAGGAAGACACACATAGAGATACAGATAATATGAAGCTCCTTGCAATAGTTTTGAGCAACACAAAAATGGCAACAGGTACCAAGTGTGAAGTAGTAAAAAGCTGCTCAACAAAGCCCCAAAATGCACAACAGCGTAAATCCAAGTTCATAATATTGGTGTAACATACCAACCTTGGTTATGCTTCTGGGTCGCATCAGGCATATGTTTGTTCTCCCAGGAGAAGAAGACTTGAAAGTTGTAATTCAAAATGAAGTGTCTGCAGTACAGCTCTCTATTCCATATGGTGTCGAAGTTCAACGCCACAAATGATCAGTCCAGTTCCAAAAGCTTCTGCAGAATCTAGGGGCTTCATATGTACATGGTCTTATCTTTGCATGTAGACAAGATGTTCACATGATTTGGGCCGTTGATGCCTATGTCACGATGGAGCAACTTTAGTGATGTGCAGCTGAGGTGGTTCACTGTCATAGTCACCTCGAAAAAAAAAAAAAACTAAAAATGGAAAATATAAGAGCCAAAACCTCCAGAATAAAATTATGGACATGTAGTGTAATCTGAACAATGCATTTTCAAAACTATGCCATTACAAACTTGCAACTATCACCACTGACTCTAGGGTAGCTTGAACTAGCATCCAAACAGAAAGTCTCAAGACCTTGAACGACTGAAAAAGGATAACAGAGAGTAACAGCACCAAAGTCATACTGTGTGAGTAGTGTATCAATTATGTTCCTTTAGAACAATTTATTTATACATCCTTATCGACAAGTTATTTCGCTTCCATATTTTAGCATCCCCAGCTTTATGTTCCTGAAAATTTCTCCCTTTCCTCTCTCATTCATCTTGATGACAATGATATGTATTTAGTTGACATACAAATTGAATTTGATGAATAAGCACTTACGATTTCATTTACCATGTAGCATTGTCCAAAAGTTGTAAATTACAGAATATCCACTTTGGAATAGCTCATTATCATTAATTTCCTTCCTGTCATCTCCATATGCTTGTGCTTAAATCTACATCCATGTGTGATTCTATGATACAACTACATGAACCAAAGAATTTTATAATGAATGCTGCTAACAAGCGGGAGGGGATTTCCAAGAAAACATAGGTTGAAGCAGTGAGAAAGGATATGAAACCTCATCAGTTGATGAACATGGTTCTTCAGATATAGCCAAGTAATTGGAAAGAATCCACAGACAACTCACAATATCTGGACTTTAATACTTGCAGATAGCATGTCAATTATGTTAAGAAGATGCATATGGGTAGCTAACAAACATGATCTACTCATTTTCTGTAATGGATATTACCAATAAAAGTACAAAATACAGTCTTCCGAAAGACTAATCCAACTGTCAGATAAAGTCACTTACCCAAATATTCCTGTCAAGTGAGAGCCTAATTACATTCAATAGTTTGGAAACAAACAACTAACAGGCGCATATCATTAGTATTAACTTGATACAACATGAAAGAACAAGTCAATTTGACAGATGATCAACAAGGCGATGGGAGAGATGCACCTCTGTTGCACCTTTGCTGGATTTCATACGATACCAGAACCACCAGATTACATGACAAATATAGTCATCTCAATATTCAGTTGGCCCATATGATCAGTGGCAGTGACAAACTTGTCATGAGCAAAAATATGACAAAAAGATGCCAACCACAACAACATGTCTAGGACTGAACTCAATTGATAAAAGGCAATCTCAATAAAGTCTTCCAGTGCATTCAGGAGACCCACAATAGCAGTCTTTCTGTTTTATGTTACCATCTGCATCACGGACCTGATCTAACGAATAGTTATAGTGATATGTCAGTTCTTGTAATGGAGGAATATTTTCAGCAGCAAAAAGCATTATGTGTGGTACTCTCTTGTCGTCATGATCGTAAAGAACATTTTGTGCATAGAGGTTAGGTGAACAGCTATGATTAATAAATCTTCCCACATTCCCATACTCAGCTGCATCAATGGTGAAACCCACATCGTCCACAGTTTCACGCTGGGAACTAGTCTTCAAGCCTGGAATAAGAGAAGGAAGTCCCTCCCAGAGAGAGTGATCATCATAGTTATGACCAATATCAAAGAGATACTCATCGTTACTCCTCTTTTCAGCTTCTTTATCCTGAAGCAGCTCCCCGATGTACTCACATATAAAACTTCCTGATGGAATGGAATATAATGATCTCACCCCCCAGCCCCTTGTTTTTGTCCTGAAAATTTCTAGTGGTATTTGGATTCCATGCTGGCTCACCCTGTTGTGGCACGATGAGGGACACTTGCAGGACGGGCCACACTCATACAGAAGAGGTTTTGCTTGCACAATAGCACCATTAAAGTTGAAAGGAATTTCACCTCCATTCTTCACAGCACATGCACACCTCCCTGAATCGGAGCAGCCATTCACGCAATCACAACCTTCTGGAGGATTCTTCACATACCATGAAGGATATTTGATCTCTGTTATGTACTTGAAGGGAGGAGGGTGCTCATCATTTACTGTGTTGATTACACAAATTGGTATCTTCTCCTTCCCATCTGATATATCCTTCACGCACAAACCTTCTCGTACTTTTGACCTCTTTGTTTTTCTGACTTCTTGAAGAGCAAGTTCTGGTTGTCCTGGCATTCTTCTTAATTGGAACTTATAAACAAAGAAGCCATGAGGCCCTTTCTCCTGCCAGTACTTCTCAACCAAATACAAACCAGCATAAGTTAACGTTGAGACTAGTTTGGACCTTCCATCGTGGGAACTTCCTCCTTTCATCTCCTTGACTCCATGAATAACTCGAACAGGAGTGTTTGTGTCAATACTGTTCTTCAGTGCCAGATTTCCACGCTGAAGCTTTTGGTCTTCTGGTGGCTTATCTGTACCGGCAGGATTTCCTCCAGAACCAGAATATATCAAGACATCTGAGCTATCCATATCATCATTATATCCCCCAGAAGCCACAATACTTGTTGCAACGTATATACCATTTTTCTTTAGGGCATCTATGCCTCCTTGAAATGGGCGATGAAGACCAACAATGGAAAGCTCCACCCTGAAATGAAATTCATCTCCAACTTCAACGCCAGGAACAATACCTATGATCTGCTTACCAGTGTTAACCCATTCACCTTTTTGTTTAAGGATATCAGCTGCAGTCAGGTCAACCCTCTTTGTCTTGCCTAACCCCTTTGATTTTGCCTCCTCAGTTTGCAATAGTTTCCTGCAAACCACTTGAAAGAGCCGCAGCGCTCTTCTAACCTTATGACGAACCAATATGTCTTGACTATCAGCACCACTATAATTCCATCCAGAAGGAACAATCGGAGGGATGTTGACGGACAATTCTCCTGATCCATCAAAAACTGAAAGGGGTGGAGCGTCTATGACACTCTGATCATAGGATCCTTGGTAAACTGTAACTGCTCTTTCATTTTCTTCACCGTGAGACAGAATATCCTCATCCTCCACGTCCCTCAAGGCTAGTTGCATATTCAACTTGGTTCGTTCCCTCTTCGCCTTACGTTTATGCACCACAACAGAATGAGAACTAGAATATCCAGACACAGTATCCTCATCCTCCACTTCTTTCAAGGCAAGTTGCATGTTCAACGTAGTTTGTTCCCTCTTCACTTTGTGTTTTGGCATCGCAACAGAGCGAGAACCAGAATTACCTGACTTGAAACCCTGCTTCCATGGACATCTGGGAGCAGCCATGAGAGCTTGAATGATCAGCCTTTCGCCATGAGCTTCCAGCTTCTCAACATCCAGATTGTGGTCAATCCTAGCATCATTTTCATCCACAGTTGCATCTAAGAACTTTCTCTTGGTACTTTTACTAACCTTTTGATATTTCGTCACCATTTTATCAGTTGATTTCCCCAATGAAAGTCTCTCCCCCCTTGCAGCTACTTTATCAAGATCAGGTATCATGCTCCCTTGAGCATCCCTGTTAAGTTGTTTGATTGCCTGCACACCCAACCTTTCATCAGGAGCTGCTCTAATAGGTAATTTCTTCTCCCTATTTTCTCCAGAAAGAGACTGCTTTTCTGCTTCCAAACTCTTGATCTTGGGAGAGGGAAGGGGAGACTTCAAAACCTTAGCTTCTACCAGGAGAGTTTCTTCTTCAATCTTCTTGATCTCAGTCCTTTCCTCCATCCCCTTGGCAACCTTATTGTCAGCAGGAACTTCAACAGTAGCAAAATCTTTTGGGGCCACTGTTTGTTGATCCACAGCAGGCATCTTCTCCTCTATCGGACTCTTGCTCTTTGATGAAGCATTCGCTGCAAGTTTTAAGGCCTCCTCCCTGCTCATACGAGGAGCATTTACTCCGCAACCGATTGGATAATCCCGAACAGCTGAGACAGCTTTCCTTGACGGAGGAGGGTACATCTTCGGTGAACACTGCTTTACCAGATCACCGTCGGCATTCAGTGTTTCATCCGTTCTAGATACAACTGATGCTTTGGACTGTTCGAGTCCATTCTCCAAAAACAACGGCACCGGCAGCTCTAATTCACGGTTGTGAATAGAAGACTCCTCCATGCCCTGGTCCAGTTCCTCTTCTTGCTCCACTTTAACGGCTGCAACATTTCCCGAACCCATCGTCGAAGAATCCACAACGTGAGGTTTCATAGTACCGACCGTCAAGCAAGGCTTCCCCTCTATGTCGGCCGGGGCCCCCTCAGGAGGCCCACAAACGCCAGGCTCGGCGACCTCGTTACAGGCGGCAAGTTCCTTGGATTCCGGAGCAGGTGGGGGCGGCGGAAGAGGCGGCAGGGCCTCCTTCGGCTTCCATCCAACTACCACCGCGTGAGGGCCGCACCCTTTAGGGAAGTCTCGGACGCAAGGAACCAACGGCCGCCGGAGCTTCGCCGCCTCCGCCATGCTCTAAACCCTGCAGTTCCTCGCCCTATTCCACCACGCCACGATTGATATTAACAAGAAGACCAGATTGACAGGAACAGCAAACTAGGGCAAAGGATGAAACGACCCCATCGAAAGCCCTAATCACAATGGGCTTCACAGAATGGAATCGGGCTACTTCGCCTCCTCTTCCTCCTCCTCCAAGTGTTCTTGGGAAGAATGGAAGGTGAGTGGGAGGAGGGACGAGGGTAGGCGAGGCGAAGGGTTTCTGTTGGGAACGGCGATGGGATGAGTCAAAGTGCAGGCAAAATTGAGGTGTTGGTTCGATTTGGAAGAGAGAGGGAGACGGCTCATCAGACAACAACGGTGAGAGGGAGATGCGGTTTCGGCACCTATACATTCGAACCCAAACCAACACCCTCGTTATCATTTCCCCGTAGTTCAATCATCTTCAGGTGCATCCGCCGCTGGCGTCAGCAACATCCCCCCCGTGGGAAGACTCCGGAAATATGTCCACGTCATAGGACGCGTCGAATGCAGTGGAGCCCACGAGTCGAGGGAGTCCATACCGGAAGTCGATCGATCGATCGAATCTTTGATTTCTGGATAATTCATTGAACAAATGGATCAATAATTACCAAAGAAAGGCTTGATATTGTTAGAACATCATAAAAATGATTTTTGCAAGAAATTAAATATTTTTCTATTTCAGTGTCAACACAATAATTAGTGGATCGAACTGAACGAGTGTTCCGCCTCCCAGAAACTGTTAGATGACAACAAAGTAGAATTATTTTGCTCCCCACAGCTAAACATTTACAAATCTGCGAGTAAAGTTAGCTTATGAGCCAAGAAGTTAGTACTCTCTATCTATCCAGATGGGAATAGAAAATTACAGCCGGATCACTCTCGCAAGCTCCTCCATATCTTGTGGATGGGGCAAAGTGAAAAAAAAAATAATTAATTCAGAATTTTGAGCTCATGAACTACATACAAAGTTTGACCACAAAACCTGTCAAACTAGGTCTTATGTTTCTTGAAAGTTCCATTCCCTAAGCATGCATTGCAGTCTGCAAGAATCATCCCAGCACTAAAGTAATCAATACACCACAGAAAACTTTAAAAAACCTGCTCCGTCTTCAATGTTTGTCACCTCTCCCTTGATATAATTTAAAAAACTTGTTCCATTTTGCACTTAAGAAAACTTAAGTACAAAATGTGGCCCTTATCCAGCGCCTGCCATTAAAAATCGATAGATATAAGGCTACAACCATGATAAAAAAAAAATTCAAAAATTAACAGGATGACACAACTAGAAGCAATTAGTTGACTTAAGAGAACAAGAAATGATGGAGCCATAGAGAATATTTATCAATTTCTGATTCAAAGTTGGATCGACAAATATTATAAACTTATATAAGCATAATATTACTAATAAAGGAAAAAAAAATAAGAACCAAAAGTAATCTTGAACTAATCCTAGATCTCCCCCGAGAACATCAAACCACAAGGGTTTTAGATTGTTGTACCCTAAAGTTAAGTCACATCTGTTTATTTCCACATTATAGCTGGACATGCTTTCCTTGTTACCTTTCAGCAGACTAAATGTGTAAATAAATTCCATGGGTAAGGCTTTATGACTAAAACTTGAAAAAACAGCATTTGAGTAAATTAGACATGTTGCTCCAAAAATTCTTTCTTCAATGCTTAGCCAGAGATGACATACAGAGAGATGTAACTTAGGAAGGTGAATGCAAAACCTAGAGAATAAAGAAAAATAATAAAAACTGCCAATCATTTACTAATTATTGCTAATTTCCCATCGTAAAAATGAACTTGACTATGCTACAGGGTCACAGAAACTGGCACTTGTAATATCCTCTGTGCTATCGACAATGTACACAGATGACAATCAAAACCAAATAACAGCTTAAGATGATAGCACTGATCAGATGATGTTATATGATAGCAAGTGCATAAGATGATATATGACTGTCCTGATTATTGACAAAATCAAATATGAAAAAGCATGGAAATGCTCAATTATAATTTACCATACCGATCCATCACTATATCCCGTGAACGGTTCACAATCTGTCTGCAGTATACACTGATGTCCAGAGTGTTGAAACCAGTTCTTTCAAACAAGTTTGATAATGTGTCCTCAGAAAAGTAGAAAGAACACTGACATAATTACACCATATCATTAGCGGATATAGCCAATAAAAAGAAGTAAATATATGATGAACTGGACAAGATTCAGAACAAATCACCCACAGTGCCATCACCTCTGACATAGAAATTTTCGCTAATCGTCTGACCTTTATTTGCAAGTTTGATCTGAGTTTCAAAACCAGGAACTAAGTTGGTGCTTCATGACAAAAATTTACAAATGTTCTAAGAACATTAGCATATATACAATAGGCAGAAAATTAGTAAAAATCGTTACTAAAAACTACAATAGAAGTTTTCAAAAGAATGCAAAAAAGCAAATAAAAAAGTTCTGTTTTGCCTAAGGTTTTCCTTGGACGACTAACTTTACTTATTACCCATATATAATGAACCCTTAATCATATGAACCAAGATGCTTAATTGATATTACTAGTGGTGAGCTCATCTTGTTTCGTATAACATAAATACCCTTCCCCTTCTGATATGGGAGTGAGACTGATCAATGCACTGAAATCTCTCCTATTCACGGGCTTAACTTCCGAACAAATGCATGCTTGAAGACAACTCCTAGCCAAGTCTAAGAACTTAAAACTTATAAGTTAAAACCAACTAGTTTTTAACATGTGCAGTCCTTGTCCTTAAGAGCTTCAGTTTCATTATGGCCTCAATTAACACATTGTTACCCTTTAGCATACAGCAGATGCCAAACATAAAGGAAAAGGAAAACATTAGGCTCCATAGGTTTGGGCCACAGAATGGGTCATATAAAATTCATTGTCCAGCTGTTATATTACATATGCAAATATGACCAAGGAGACAGATAAATTCACTGGTAGAATATAAATGGAATATCTAGGACTGAATTTTGATCTAGATAAAGATGTAAATATCTAAACACAAACACAGATACAAGTATAACAATTGACGTTAATGTGCTTGACAGCTCAGAATATAAGTTCAAAATGCAAGTTAGGAGTCTTAAAATAATCAGATGAACAAACATCAAATGCCTCGCCCACTCAATGGCCGTAGGCATGACACACGTTCAGAGTTCCATATACATCAAAGTTCAGTTATAATAGATATATGGTTCACATCACTTGAGGACAATCAGCTTAAGCAAATAAGGAGATTAAAATGTTGGCAGATACCAAATGTAGTTGCCATTAAACAGCTTTGACACATATGCAATGATTTCAATAGGCGCTCGAGTGCTCGCCTAGGCGCTCGGGCGAGGCCCGAACACCTCACTTCATTTCCAAGCGACGCGCTTCAAAGAGGCGTCGCTTGGGCGCTTGCCCGAGCCCAGGCGTCGGGCGCTTTAGGCGAGCGGCTAGGTTAAACCAGGCGACCGAACCAGCATTTTAGATCTGATTCAGTCTCCGATGCTTTAGTTGGTTCAATCGAACCAACTAAAGCACCGATATCAGCGTGACTTCCCCAACCCTAACCCTGCTCGTCGTTCACGCTGCCGCTCCCGCTGCTCGCTGCTACCACTGCCACTGTCGTCGCTCTCACTGCCGCTGCTACCGCTGCAACTATCGCCGCTGCTCGCTGCTACCGTTGCCACTGTCTCTGCTCCCGCTCCCACTGCTACCACTGCCACTATCGCCGCTCCCGCTATCGTTGCTCGCTGCTACCGCTGCTGCTGTAGATGCTCGCTGCTAATGTTGCCACTATCGTCGCTCCCGCTTTCATTGTCACTGCCACTGCTTGCTGCTACCACTGCCACTGTCACCGCTCGTCGCTCCCGCTGTCGCTATCGTCGCTCGCTTCTCCCGCTCCCGCTACTGCTGTCGTTGCTCGCTGCTAACTCTTCTCACATCGACTCGATAGTATACTGTTAACAATATATTAACAGTATACCGCTAACTGTATACTAGTAACAATATTTTTTATTTATTAGATTAATAATATATTATTTTGATTTTAATACTGCTAATTTTTATTTATTTGAAATTATTGTTATTGTTTCGAATTTTGTTTTTTTTTGTTAATGTGATATTGTGATTTTGTAAGATTTTTTTAATTTAATGTCATATTTTTATTTAAAAAATTATATTTATTAATTATATTATATATTTTTATATTTTAGCGCCTCGCTTCGCTCGGGTGAGCGCCTCGGGCGTTTTTGGACCTTGGCGTATTTTGGCGTCTAGCGCTTTTTAAATCACTGCACATATGAGATGCTAGTTTAAGCGCTTTAAAAAAGTTCACAAACTCTCACCATGATGGATAGATATAAGAATAACCAAGATTTCAAATACTGGTCAACACAGTGCATCCTGATTGGTATTAACCAATTTGACAAAGCATTGGTATCATATCATATAATTCAGAACTGGTTAGTACTATCTTTTTATTCAATGATTTAAATAGCGCCCGGGCGCTTGCCTAGGTGCTCGGGTGAGGTGGGGCCTGGGTGCCTCGTGGGTGGACCAGGTGGTGCGCTTCAATGAGGCGCTGCCTGGGCGCTCACTTGAACCCAGGGGTCGTGCACCTTGGGCGAGCGCCCGATTTAAATAAAGCAACTGAACCAGACTTTAAAGTCTAGTTCGATTCAACAGTGGTTAGTTGGTTTGATTGAACAAACTAATTAGCTTCTTACTCGCAAAAGCCACCCTTGCACGCCCGCGCGACCCTGAGCCAACCCTAGCACTACTTCTGCCTCTGCCGCCGACGCTTTCTGGCGTTGCCTTCGCCGCAAACGCAGTGGACTGAGCCTTCCTTTGTCGCCGATGGACAAGTCTGATAGCCTAGCAAGAGCCCGTAGGTTTCTTTTACCACCGCTCCGTGTGCAGTTCCTCCCATCGTCGAGGGAGAGGACCACAGGTTCCTCCGCCATCGTCAGACACCCTCTGGAGCTTCCGCTGCTGCTTTCCGCAGCTTCCGCCGTTGCCGCTCGTAGCTTCCTCCACTGTCGCGGCTATCTTAAACTGAATCCTTCGCCGCTACTACTATCGTCCATAGCTTCCTTCGTCACCGCTACCTTCTTCCCCACTTTCCATTGTCAGTGACACTTTTATCCCCCTCTACTACTGTAACTAGTTCTTTTTTCCTCTCTAACTACTATTAACAGTAAATAATATACTATTAATAGTAGATTGTTAACTACTGTACAAAGTAATCTCTGTTTACTAGATTGATAATATACTATTTAGATTTTAACACTGTTAATATTTGTATATTTAAAATTATTATTAGGATTTCAAGATAAATGACAAGTGTACAAAGCAATTTAGTAGATCTTTTTAATTTAATATAATATTTTTATTTATATAATCATATTTATCAATTATATTATATAATTTTTATATTTTAATATTTCATAGCGTTTCGCTTTCTTCAAGCGAGCGTCTCGGGCATGTTAGGACCTTGGCGTTTTTTAGCACCTAACATTTTTTAAATCATTGTTTTTATTATTATCCAGCTAATACCAAAGGGTATGGGTCGGTATACCCCTGGTACATCAATAGTGTGTTGGCCCAGTAGAATATCAGAACTGGTACATGACCAAGATTTAAAACCTTGAGAGTGTGAATTTGACACTTTTGAAATGAGATGTTGTTCAATAAGCAGCTGATGACTTATTACTTGTCTAATCATGGTACATGGTAGGAAAATTGATCCACAGAGTTAACAATGCCAAAAGGTCACAAACAAGAAAGAAAACATATATTCAAATTAATGTTCCATTTAAGAACAGGTGCAGTGGAACTATCTAACAAAAGTAATGCAAAGTACAACAAAGAAAAATATAAGCTATTAGAACACATTGATGTCAGATAAAACACTACTCGCAATGATCAAATACCAAGTATTAAGAACAAACTTCAATGATCTAGCAAACCAATCAGCAGAACTCTCAGAAGACTTACCTGAGTAAAGTCCCCAAGGGCATAGTCTCGAAAAAGTACATGGCCACTTGGCTGGAAGATTGTAAAAGACATGATACTAAAAGTTAAGCAAATAAAATCAGCAGAGAAACAAACTTTGTGACTATCAGGTTGGATACTCACTTTAAGAATGGTTCTGACATTCTGTAACACTGCAGGCATATTCATGGGAGAAACTGCAGACAACATAAAGATCTGCTAAGGTGTCAAGTGGTAAACTGTGAGATTATCTAATAACATACACAGCCAACTGAATTACAAGTGAGAAAAATCAACAGTTAAGTCTGAAGAAATCATTTAAAGTAAAGAAAGGAAGGAAAACGTCAGTCGTAACAAGCCTAAAATCACCATTCAAAAAGAAATTCTGCATGCAAAAGACATTATTTTGTTAGAATGGCAATTGAAATGATTGACACACAGGAGGTTGTTGGAGATTGTTACAAATGCTAATATTTGAATTTACAAAATTGAAGTACATGAATTCATTCATTTGGTGATAAATAGCTAACTAAAGAATCGACAGATCCCACTTCCAGACTTATCACATCCCCAGCTTGTCATGGGAGCTGCCAAGGGTCAGCACTATATATATATATATATATATATATATATATATATATATATATATATATATATATATATATATATATATATATATATATATATATATATATATATATATATATATATCTCACTAGGACAGGTTAAAAATCAAGTCCCAACTGCTACCGGCCAAAGCAATCCAATGCACTACTAAGCAGAATGTTTATAAGAAACAAAATTACAGGTTTTCACAACCAGCACTATTTGAAGAGTGGTCTCTTCCACTAAATTAATCAGATGTGTCAGAATGTAAATACAGATCACCACTAGATGCTCCCAAGTCTCATCAAAATAATCTTAGAAACTGCCAATTGAGTGAATCTTTTGTTATCCCATGAAGTACATCTCTCAGAAGAACCATCTTAATCTTTGTAACATACCCTAGCTGGTAAAACCTCAATCCTAGAAGTCTTCACAATTCAGATCATCTTATACATAAAAATCTCATATTGAAAAAACAAAACCCCAAATATGTTCACATGAAATGAAAACAACTAGAGATTTCAGAATTTTGTTCACATGCTCTCTGGGTTATGAAACCCATAAAACACTGCAACTGATATGTCTAAATTTCAGAATTTTCAAAGCAGAAATTTAAGAATTAGCTCTTAAATATTTTCATTTTTTTCGCAACTTATGCCAGTTCAGTAGATGCATCAAACATTATCTTACAAAAATATAATCTACATTATTGCTGATTTGCAGCAGATAACCATACTACAGAATGGCTGACTCCAGGACATGAAGCTTTTGGTATTTCATGGAACCATTTTGAGAAAAATTACCATGGTAACAACATCAACTGATGATGGCATTATGATCTTGGAAAGATCATCCTTTGTCACATCACAAATAAAAGCATTCAATCTGTCTGAAACAGAAGCACCATTTTCCTGACAATTTAAAAAAATGATAGATCAAAAATTAGACTGCTACCATCCATTGAAGTATGCAGAACAAATGAACCTTTTCAATACTTCATTTTTTTTATATATACCTTAACAAAAGCAACTGCATGAGGTGAAAAATCGCAGGCATGAATAAAAACATTAGGAAATGCAGCCAGAAGGGGGAAGAGAGTGTTTCCAACTCCGCAACCAACCTATAGCAAATCATCGAAATCAATTAGCACAAACACCCATTGAATAACTAAATTTCTCATACAGAATAATCTGGAATTTAAGTAAAAAAAACATGCAAACATACACACACAATCATAAAGGTCCAGGTATAGTCACCAAACAATCAGAAAATGGCTGATAAAGCAAAGAAAAAAAAAAGAGAAATGAGAGGGACGGCAGCCTATGTATTCTCATACGTAAATGTGGGAAAACTGAAAAGGCAACTTGTTTTTCTTGAACTCAATGGTGACATCAGACAAACAGTGATAATCATCCTAGTTCACAAACTTTGTCCTAATCAAATAGCTTCAGCTTTTCTCTTAAAATATATTACATATTAATAGAAACATCTTTTCTATTTTTCCAATTCCTCATACACACATGGAGATTTTAGAAGAGACCAGTGATGCTCCTCACATCTGTGATGACTAGCAAAAATGTTTCAGATTATTCACTGTGAGCCAAGATATACATGTTTTAACCCGACTATAACCATATTATAAATGATTTATTTACATTCTACGACAAATCAAAATTTTGACCTTGTGACACAACACCAACAATGAGGAGAAGAAAACGCACCATGTGGAAACTTCTATCATAATATTTTATAACAAAGCAGAAAAAGGAGGAGAATAAATCAACCAAGAAAGTTGCATGAAAACTAGTTGGCCACAAATCATCCCCAAAATGAACCGAATCAACCGTAAAAAAGCGGATTACATCTAGCACGACATTAGAGTTTGCATTATCCAGGGTTACCTCTAGTACGACCTTAGGATCCATAGATGCCTGACCGCTCTCCCCGGAAGACTGCGAGAGGACAAGTTGAACCACCATCTTAGCTAACAAGAAGAATAATTCAGCTAAAAAAAGTCGAATAAATGGTAGTGGCGGTCTTTACAGCGAAATATCGTCGCCAATCCTTCTCCAGGTAGTGGCGATCTTTAAAGAACTGCTCCAACAAAACATTTCATCAAATGGTACAACGATTAAGAGCAACGGTAGATTGTCCAAGAGAGATGGCGAAGACGAACCTTGCCCTGGTGGCGCTTATAGAAATCGTCCCAATATTTGGTGGCGTTCCTCTCGTACTTTTGATTCTTTGCATTAGGGTTCAGATGGCTAGAGGCGGAGCGGCTGAAGTGAGGTCGGACGTTTTCCCCGATGCCACCGCCGCTGCCGAGACGGCGAAGCGATCGCATGCGGCAGCAAACAGGGCGGTGGCCGAGAATGGGAGCGAGCTGCATCGAGGGCGGTCGATCACTCGCCGTCACACCCACTCTCGCATCCGCCCACTGCGGACCGTGTAACGTATTTTGGAGTATCTTTACACATTTATCCTTGCACAGTTTGGAAATATCACGTTTGCCCTATATATATATATATATATAGTCTGTTTTTATGTTGTTTAATTATCTTTAAAAATGATAATTCTGTTTTTTTTTTTGTTCTGACCGGTTTAATTGTGTGAATGGAGCATCCATCCGTTATGTATATAAAATTATAATTTGTATAATCTAAGATAAGAGAGGAAATATATTTCTGAGAGGAGATAATAATAAATATAAGAGATGGGATCGTTGACGTTGCCAAGGCCTGCCTCGATGTCAGCCAGCCGTGCTGGCTGTAACACACGTCACGGTTTTGACCGTGACCACAGACAGAGCGGACAATAGAGACTACGTGGTTGACCGGACAACCATGCATGGCCAACGTCAATGACACGGGTGAGGTGCCTTCTATGGTCTCCCTTGATGCTCGTTTAAGGTCTTTCGTTATGGTTTGAGGGACAAAACAACGAGCAAGGAAAGAGAGAGAAGGGACGGAAGCCGTCTCCCTCTCTCCTGCTATTCACCCTTTAGCTTCCTTCGCCGTCGTCGCGGGTCGTCGTCGCGGCTTAACGAAGAAAGAACGAGCAAGGAGATGCCCATCGGAGCAGCGGACGATGGCGGCCGCCCGCCTGCGTCGACGGCGGTGGCCATCGACAAAGACAAGAACAGCCAGCAGGCGGTGAAATGGGCCATCGACCATCTTCTCCTCGGCAGCTACGCCGTCATCCTCATCCACGTCAAAACCAAGCCCCCACTCAACCGTAGGTACCCCTCCCCCTTTGGTTGCTCATGCGTACGAACATGTACCCGAACGCCTTCTTCCTCATGCGCCCGTTGCTCCTAATTCTAGTCTCTTACCTTTCGTCGTCGTAGCTGGTTGGTGTACATGACTCGGTTGTTGTTGCTGCAGATGAAACCACCTCCGATGCGATCCGAGAACAAGCGGAGAACGAGATGTCACAGCTGTTTCTCCCCTTCAGGGGATTCTGCGCTCGAAAAGGGGTGAGTAGCAGTTGCCCTCGGAAGCCACAATTTCTCCTCCTTTTCCCTCGACATTGTTCTGCAATAGCATCGATCGAACATGATCTTAGTTCATAGATACGTATGGCTGAAGCATATCATACCTTCAGGTGCACATGACGGAGGTCGTACTGGAAGACAACGACGTGTCGAAGGCCATCATCGACTACATCAATACAAACTACATCCAGAACATCGTTGTCGGTGCCTCCAGCAGAAATGCACTGACGAAGTACCGCCACTTCTTCGTAGTCTCTGCAATCTATGAATCTCTCGTATTGTTTTCCAACAGAAGAAGAAGAAATCTCTGGTTTGGCTTTGCAGGAAGTTCAGGAACCCTGATGTGCCCACAAACATTGGTAAGCTGGCGCCGGAGTTTTGTGCAGTTTACGTCATATCGAAGGGGAAGCCGGTGACGGTCAGGACGGCGAAAAGCCCACCTCCTCTTGCCGGTGTTCTTCCTCCACAACCGTCGGTTCTGGCTAGCCCTCAAATGGCAGACCCTGATGACTCGATCAAGTAAGACAAGTCGGTGTTTTGATCGTTATCACCTGTTCATGAAAGCATGTCATGGATGGGTAAATGGCATACCGTGCTGTTTTAGAACACCATTCACGAGGGCGGGCTATCGAGGGACAATGGCACCGGGAACACCAGATAGAAGGTCCTTCGAGAGGAACATGGATCATATAAGGACACCGTCGCGGGAGCGCCCGCTGTTGGGAGGCAGAACACCACCCGGCAACGTGTTGCTCGACGGCATCGACTCTTCTCATCGCCCGCCGAGGCCATCCGCCTCGCGCGATATGATCTTCGACGACCTGGACTTCCAGGGGGGCACCGGGTTCCAGTCCATGGACTTCGGCTCGATGGAGATCTCATCTACCTCGTCGGACAGCCCCAAGGGTTCCCTCTCCCCTACTTCAGGTGTAGGTGCTCCGATCGTTGTTCTTGCGCACATCTTTTAACGCGTGTTCCCTGGTGAAAGCTTCTTCCGATGCCAATGTAGGCACAGCGAGACTTGGAGGCCGAGATGAGGAGGCTGAAACTGGAGCTGAAGCAGACGATGGAGATGTACAGTACAGCCTGCAAGGAAGCCATCTCAGCCAAACAAAAGGTGAAAGTCTTGACCAACTCAGGGATGCGGTCGGTGCTAATAAGCTCACGAGGCGCCGTGATGCAGGCGAAAGAGCTTCACCAATGGAAGCTGGAAGAAGCCCGCAGGGTGGAGGAAGCAAAGCATGCCGAGGAGATGGCCCTTGCACTGGCAGAAATGGAGAAAGCCAAATGCAAAGCCGCGGTAGAGATGGCGGAAGCGGCGCAGCGGATTGCGGAGCAGGAGGCGAGAAAGAGGATGAACGCGGAGATGAAGGCCAAGCGCGAAGCAGAGGAGAAGGTCAAAGCGTTGGATGCCTTGGCCATGACCGACCTCCGGTACCGGAAGTACAGCATCGAAGAGATCGAGATCGCCACCGATCAGTTCTCCGCGAACCTCAAGATCGGTGAAGGCGGATACGGGCCAGTGTATAGAGCTTGTTTGGACCACACGCCCGTCGCCATCAAGGTCTTGAGGCCTGATGCTGCACAAGGAAGGAAGCAATTCCAGCAAGAGGTAGCCACAGAAAGAGAAAAAAGGGTTGTTTATATGCCATTGCTAACCTTGTTATGACGACGACGGAAGTTGCTGGTGGTGATCGAGTTGTTTGCAGGTTGAGGTACTGAGCTCCATACGGCACCCCAACATGGTGCTGCTGCTGGGGGCCTGCCCCGAGTACGGATGCTTGGTGTACGAGTACATGGACAACGGGAGCCTGGAGGACCGCCTCTTCCGGCGAGGCAACACTCCGCCGATACCATGGAGCGTGCGGTTCAAGATCGCTGCAGAGATAGCCACCGGGCTGCTCTTCCTGCACCAGGCCAAGCCGGAGCCGCTGGTTCATCGGGACCTCAAGCCGGGCAACATCCTCCTCGACCGCAACTACGTGAGCAAGATCAGCGACGTGGGCCTGGCGCGGCTGGTGCCGCCGTCGGTGGCCAACCAGGTGACGCAGTACAGGATGACGTCCACCGCCGGGACCTTCTGCTACATCGACCCGGAGTACCAGCAGACGGGCATGCTCGGTACCAAATCCGACATATACTCCTTCGGCATAATGCTTCTGCAGATCATAACCGCCAAGCCTCCCATGGGGCTCACGCATCATGTGGAGAGAGCCATCGAGAGGGGATCCTTCACGGAGATGCTCGACGCCACCGTGAAGGACTGGCCGGTGGAGGAGGCGCTCGGGTTCGCCGAGCTGGCTTTGAAGTGCGCGGAGCTGAGGAGGAAGGACCGGCCAGATCTGGGGACAGTGGTGCTACCGGAGCTGAACCGGCTGCGGAATCTTGGCCATGCTTATGAAGATAGTTTCAGCGGCGGAGGCGGGAGCGGCATTCCCTCCACCGCCAGCAGCAACAGCAGCAGCAGCTTCGGCACTGGGCCGCCAACTTTGAATGGAAACCTTCGAGCCACGTCTCTTGCCAATCAGGTGCTGCACTCATCACCATTACGAGAGCTAAGCTCAGATCAGATTCTAATGGCAATTGCACTTGTGTTGACCAGGAGAAGGCTTTGAACACTCCAAACGTAGGGACGCAATGGAAATCTACGATGGACACAATGCAGCAGTGAAGGAGGGACGGAGTGTAAAGCTAGGAGGAAGCTTAGGGCAAAACACAAAAATTACCTTGGTGCATGTATGACATCTCATTGTTATCTCCATGGACATGAAAGGAAGGAAGTAAAACTCATATCGATCAGAAAGAAAGAGACTGGAATTTTGCACACGCACTCCACGGACGCATCTGTTTCCTGGTGATGTATGCTGCAGTGAAAACACTTGTATGCGTGGGCTGTAAATTAACATACAGGTCACGTAAAGCTTTAACTCCGGTCAAGAGCAATAAAGGTTGTCTTTTATCTTAGACAAGGCATCACGCAAATATAGTGCAGCAAAATTTCGAACAGCAATTAACGTAGTGATAAAGGAGGCGTAGTTTAGCAGAAAGAAAGCATGAGTTCTTCTCTCGAGCAAAGAAAACGTGAACATACAGCACGCATTCATCATGACCATGATCTACAAAGAAGATAATATATTTAACAGCCTAAAAACAAGCGCACAAGAGGAGGAACTCCTCAACCTGAAGAAAGAGAGACAAGGAAAATTATCCAAGTAGCATGCATGGAACAACCACCTAGGTAGATCTTCTACTAGCAGACTAACTCTAATATAATTAGGCCGAAGAAGACTTTGGCAGGAATTATATGCAAATCACATGTACTTGTAGGATCCCAAGGTGGAATCGATCATGCAACAGGGTAAGGTTACAGTAGAATCTTGGACAGTGCACCTTACTGCAGCTACTTGTTCCTTAAGCTATACATTAACCATCAAGAAGTCAACTGAGGTGGAGTGGTGAAATTGGAAATAGCCGTTTCTTGTGCCTAAGAGTTATCTTAAAGGAGAGGCAGCAGTTTAGAAGAAGCATAAGTTTCAGGGACGGACCTTGTGTGCTCTCTCTCCATGGTTTCCTACGGCACTGCATCTTTCCTTACACAAGCTGATGCGTTGTTGAGGAAGAACCTGATCTACCAGGTGCACATTCCATGATGCTCTGCCTCCTTGTTTCTCCATGTTTTTGTTGTCTTGTGTTGCCATGTACTTCCATTGCTCTGTCATCCTCTTCTACACTGCTGCGGTGGCTTGTTATGAATGTTCACATCTTTTTTCTCCTCTCAGTAACCCTGATATCTGTGGCTTTTGTTCATTTAACAAATATAAGAGAGAAGAAACCCGGTTCACAACTTTTACAAAGTTTTCTTTCTTGTATAAAGTTTAGAAAGTAGAAACAGCAACAGAAGAATTAAATGTCATACATCACAAATACTAAAGCCTAGCAAACCTGAGGCATTGATTAATTTCCTGTACATAGGTTAATCAATGTCAGAAATCATCAGTGAGAATTAGATGTTTATTTTTCAGTGCACAGGCATCATATACCGTACGTATGATACCAATATCCAGGAAGAGTAGTTTGCCGATAGCTAAAAAGCAGAGAAGTTTAACCAGAATCCACCGTTTGTAGATTAAGTTCTCTGAAATTGAGTACAAAAATGTTTGATACATCAAGCCACTTTAGGCAGAACCAAGCTGTTTAATATAAAATTGATGTGTTGTTTGGGAGAGAAAGAAGAGCATATATCAGACAAAATTAGCTTCCTGAAACTTGTTCAGGCATCCTGACCAAACTTGAACAGGTGTGAAGCTAATGAGATCTTATCTCAGGTCAAAACTAGTGTGTTTTGAGAAAGATAATATTAATGCCCCCGTTAGCAATGATCATTGTGGAGACATAGCAAAATGATACAAGTTTTTACATTACCTAAATGATACGTGAGAAGTACTATCATCAGGTAACAAGCTCTCAATATCTTTAGGAGTAATGTAGCTAAGGACTGGCAACTTACCCTTTTTGGTGCAGAGAAGAAACATCAAGCAGAACATCATTTTGACCATCTACCCGGTATTCCTCTGCTTGTTAATCATCTCCATCCAATCAGTTGTGAACAATGAACTGGACAAGCCCAGATACCATTGTGGCTGCAAATGTATCGATGCAAATGGATCGGGGACATGTCGCGATGTATGTGGAGTGCAGTTCTCAACTTCCATTCAGGCAATTGCTTGCCCAGTACCAAGACCCCAGGAATGGCCTGCTCTAGTGCAGGTGCCCAGTGCCAAATATAGAGCAGTAAGGGCAGCCTCCCACAACTTTCGGGGCTTACCTGATGGCTCCTGCTTCAAGGATCTCTCTTGTGCAGCAACATCACTCTTCACTGGACAAAATGAATCCATTGCAAAAAGTAAGTCAGTTGAATTTCTAACAAGATCAGAAGAATTTGCATATTTTGAAGCAACAATCAGCAACCAAAATGCTATTTGCAGGTCTAGTGAAGAGGATACTCTTAAATTCAATTCCAGAGAACAAGGAAGATATTTCAAGCTTTGTTTCTGTAGCTTATCTTGTATGGATCTTTCTAATCTCAGTTCCTTATCTGAACCTCTATTTTTCGAAAATCTTAAGGTTCCAATTAACCGAAGTATGTTTCAGGGAACAAACAGCATTCCTGGTCCAGACAACTATGTAGAGCGCGGTCTACTCTCTCAATCCCCTGTGCACCTTATTTTACCTCTCTGCCCAGTAAAGTTTAACTTAACAGTTCCAGTAACTATAGGTGATGTTCAAAATAAAAAAGGCAGGTAGCATTACTTGGGAGAATTAATGAAACGAAATTGGAAGAACCATAATATTAGTTTCTTTCTTCGCAGAGGTCAACTGCATAAAAAACCTATATCTTTGGCGTGAAAATTCATCCATCATCAACGAAGAATTATTTCAAGGTTATCGGAAAGGAAATCCTGCTCATAAGATCAGCGAATATGTTGGAGGTCAGAGTAAAATAAATTAAGTTTGTAATAACAGGTATCAGCAGATTATGAAGGTATTCTAAATCTTGAATTCTCTTGCAGCTTATGATTTCCTGAATACAAGCAAAATTAATTTCAATGTAAACTTGTGGTACAACTCCACCTATAGCAATCGGGGCAAACCACGGCTATTGCGGGTACCAAGAACCTTGAATATGGTATGCATAACAATCCTAAAGACTCAGATTTTGATCATACAATGTGATGTTTAAGATTCTCTGTTCCTCTTCTATCTCTGTAACCATAAAGCTACTTTAAGAAGGCTAACTTTTAGAACCACCCCCACCTCACTTCCAAAAAAGAAAAGTCACACAGACAGAGAAAATAAAAGAGGTCAGGAATGCTGAAAGTAAGAAATAAGAGGCTCAAATATAAGTGCATGGATCTAGTATTTGTGTTTATATATAACGTGCTTTCAAACAAACTAACAAATAGAAGTGTATGGCTCAATTTTCTTGGGGAACATGGTAACCTGAAGCATCTGAACAAAACTAGTAATAAGGAAGAATGGGACTGGTTTGAGTTTGTTTGAGTACTAAGTGGTTGCACACTTGAGACATGATTATACTTCATAAAGAATTACTAAATTTGAGTAATTTAGTGAAATTTTGACAGCACCAAGGAGTTTCATCCTTGACTAGCATCCCACTGCCTTATTAACAGCACACACATAAAATTTTACGGTCATTTTATATATTACCACTAAGAACTCTTAATGATGATATATTAATCCAAAAAGATATTCTTTCCATGCTTATAGTCATGGCCCCTTAGGAATGGATTGTTTATCAGTTAGCAACTACAATGTGGAAAAAAAATAGGCTGTATGCCAACAATAATTTATGTCCAGGTTCAAAATTCAACATCCTTTTTGTTCATAAACAGAGTGTCTTATTTGGTTCAGGTCTCAGAAAATAAATAAAGAGAAGATATTTGTCTGGATAGGAATAAACTAAAGAACTTCAAATTCATCACCAAGATAATCAGTTGAGAAGTAATGTATATATACCACATCACACCTAAATAATGCACCGATGATCCTAATTAACATCATAATCAAGATTTATGATATTAAATGTTTCCTAAGATGCAACATAGTGTCACATAAAGCATTCTCAAAAATTTTAAACTAATTCATACATAAAATTGATACATGTTTTACAGTATGATACATTTTTTTCAGTATAATACATTTAGAAGTGCACTGGACCGCCTTTTGGTATAAAACATTTATAACAAAAGATACACATCTAGCCGAGTAAACAACATCCTCTGTTAAACATTTTGTCTCCACTACAACGACTACTTAAATCAAGTTTCAAGTTACAGATTTATTAATTACTTCCATGGGAATCAATATCAACTATTTCTTTCATATCAGTTGAAATGTTTTTCAACCAGATGTTTCCATGTGTTTCCCAAACATTCAGGTCTCAAATGCATTTCTTCGCCAATTTAAGTCTTCGAAGAGTAGAATCCTTCTTAGTTATGTCAAAGAAATGCCCAAGGCAGGGACAAGGATTGCTCTGGACTTGTCAGAATTACTTGGTCCACTTCTTTATTCATGGGTGGTCCAGTTGCTATTACCTGTAAGCAGGATTCTTCTCACCTATTTGTTTTTTTCAAATTATGTAAAACTTTAGCAAACTTTGGGTTCGTTCCATGTGGTAACTTCATGTTCTTTCAAAACAAAACTAATCTCTATGTTTCTTTTATAAGGAAAAAACTTTGGTTGTTGCATAGCCTTTTTTTTCACTAATTTGGTCAGCAATATATTTGTTTCTGTAACATCACATATTACTAGATGCATCAAAGAAAGCAGGGATGGTCAACTTCAACCTATAAAGATGCAGATAATCAAAACATGATGCTAGCAATGTTCTCAAAGGAAAGATTTGCAACGTAAACCATATTGTAACCTGGGTTGGTTTTCTAGACACCTCAAAATTCAAAAATTTACCTCTATGTTTGCTACTTGTCAGTGTATCTTTTCAAACTTGGTCCATGTCCTCGTCTTAGTCATTCATCATCTCATCAGAAACAAGTTAACTTATAGACAGAAAACTTTAAGAAATCCTCCAAGAAATACATTGTGAAAAAAACAAAAAGTTTCAAACACAATTTGAAGTTAAAACAAAAGCAAATTTTAGTATTTATCTCCATAGCAAACTTTGCCAATGGCACTTACAATCTCTTTGATGACAATGCAGGTCTTCTTGATTTCTCTAGTACATGACAAGCAGCACATGATACGAATTATGATGAAGGTACATGGGCTTGGAGATGGACCATATTGGGTGATCACTTACTGCCACTTTTTGTCCATATCATTTCTTTATATGCTGTGGTTGGCTACTTTTGGATCTATCATAGGTATGTCAATCACCAGTTTAAGAATATCCTGGATTTGGAAAATGTTTTATACACTCAACGCTTTCTTGCTGGACATCCTTTCCAGGCCTAGATATTTTCAGACTGAATAACTACTGTATCCAATTCTTATTCTATGGACTCTACATAAACCTACAGATTGTACTAGCCTTCTTGGCAGGGATTGGATTTTCTGATGTCCACAGTGCTGCAGGTAGTCTATATTCTCCATGTTTTTAGATCTATTACAGTAGTGACTTGCAAAAGTCATAGTTTAATAAAAATCTTATCCTCAGTTGTAGGCTACATTTATGTGTTTGGTTCTGGACTTCTGGGTTCCTTCCTTTTCCAATTCTATATTGAGCATCTAGACTTCTCGAGTAAGTTTTTAAATATTAAAAGAAATAAGAGAGTGCAGAGTTCCATGTTATGACATCATTGGATGTGATTGAAGGAAAGACGCTATTCATCATGGAGCTAATTCCTGGTTTCTCATTGTACCGAGGACTATATGAGCTCTCACAATTTGCATTAGGAGGTCATTACCAAGGAACCTATGGTATGCAGTGGAAGGATTTGAGCGAACATGACAATGGCATAAAAGAAGTTTTAGTCATCATGGCATTAGAATGGCTGATTCTACTTTATGTATCATATTACCTTGATCAACTGGCACTTGCAAGGAATGGAGCATGCAGATATTCATCAATTTTCACAAGAAACTTCAAAAACAGGAGCATTCAACCCACGGTGCCAATCAAAATTCCCAGTTCAACTATAACTGTGGATCAAGAGAACTCTGATATTTTTGAAGAGGTAACCCCTGTCACAATTACTCCCTTCAGATGTGATTATTTCATTTACTAGATGCTTTGGCATCTTGTGATTTTCCGGACAGGTCTGCAAAGTTGAGAATTTGTTGAAAAAATCTACCGGAGGTCATCCTATTATTTTAAGTAATTTGGAAAAGGTTTATACGGGAAAGGATGGAAACCCAAACAAGCAGGCAGTTCACAGCCTATCCCTAGCAGTTGCAAAAGGAGAATGCCTTGGCATGCTTGGTCCAAATGGATCAGGGAAGACCACCGTTATCAACATGGTACCTACTTCGGATCCTATTTTGACATTGGAAACCAGAATCGATTAGAAAAATCCTAGACTGAAGACATAACATTGATATGCATGTAAGATAATTCTGGCTCTTTAATAGAGGAATCCTTAAGGCTTCATTAACCACATTCAAGCTACAATTTGGAGATAGGTCAATGTAATGGTACATATTCTGAGGACTTATCTATAAGGCTTCAGTGTTTCAGAAGAAGCAAATTTCCTAGCATACTTTAGAACATTTTAAGATCAAATTCAGCATGATAGGATTATTCCAGAGGTCTTCTATGATCAAACATGTCAACATTCCACACTTATTTCTATGAAAATTCTATGTGATATGCCTACTTCAATTCAAAATTGTCAAATACATTCACTTGATCATGGCACACAAACGAAGTTATGGAAATGAAGCTATAACTCAGTGAGTAATTCACATCCATGACAAAGAGAATGCACTATTACCATAGTTACACACAGTCGATGAGAAATTAACTAGCAAATTCTCATAGTGAGATGGAGAATACATCCTAGAAGGAATGATAGCCATTTTCATTGATAACAATGTTGAAGCTGATTTGTTGTACTTGCCTAGAAGGTCTAGTCTTGATGAGGTCCTTCAAGAAGCTTTCTTGACTTGTCCAAAAAACTGATTAATAAAAAAGAAACCATAATATGTCAAAGAACAGCAGATACTCTTGTTCTCTTTCTAAGAAATTTTCCACTACCAAGATTCCCAATTTTTTTAGGAAAAGCTATCATCACTCTTGATAGGTTGGTTTTGCGAGGTAAATCCTCAGTGCATTGGATCAAAGTACTTGACAATCAGATCAAATAACAGTGCATATCTGAAAGTTGATTACTAACATTAACTTGTGTAGCGATAAGTTCCATGTTGCAATCTACATGTAACTAATTCTGGGTATACCTCTCTGTAGGTGACTGGACTGCTTCTTCCAACATCAGGAAGAGTATTTCTTAGCAACAAAGACATAAGTTCAAGTATGGACAACATTCATGCAAAGATCGGCATCTGCCCACAAAAGGAGTATGAGTCCCTCATCATTTTTCTTTTTTCTCATTTGCTCCTCATCTAAAGTAATAAGTTAAATGTGATGTGCCCATGTTAATATACAAAATCATCTGTGACATTGAACTACTCCTGTGACAATGTTAAAGTAAAGCATCCATTGTTTAATGGCATTGACATTTTCACTGCAGCTTGCTCTGGGATAGTTTGAGTGGGAGGGAACACTTGATGTTCTATGGCAGGTTAAGAAATCTAAAGGGTCTGGAACTACAACAAGTAAGAAAAAGATCATAGTACCAACTTCATATTGTAGCATATACCTTGTTCTACAGTATCAAAATGCTTGCAAGCTTTTTAATATTCTCTTTCCAGCTGCTACTTACAGAAAGATAATTCCTAACCTTGATTGGGCCAAACAGGCAGTTGATAATTCACTCAGAAGCTTGGATCTTTATGAAGGCAATGTGGGTGATCACCTTGCAGGAACATATAGTGGGGGCATGAAACGGCGGCTCAGCGTAGCAATTTCCCTTATTGGAGATACACAGGTTTGTCTGAGTAATTAAGTCTTACCATTTTTATTTAGCTCTCGTCCAGTATGTTCTTAAGTAATATTAATGGCAAATATTATACAAAGACATCACAAGCAGTTGGCCATGCAGGTTGTGCTTTTGGATGAGCCAACCACAGGTCTGGACCCAGATTCAAGGAATTACTTGTGGCACGCCATTAAATTGGCAAAGAGAGATCGGGCTATTATTCTTACCAGTAAGTTCGTACACTTGGATCTTGTTTAAATGTGATTGCAATAGCAAATCAGCCTAAATTACTTCAAGCTGACATAGATCTTCTTTAGGAAGACTTTAAGTATGTCATCAGCACCTTTTAGTAGTTTCTATTTGCTACGATGACTGTGTTGGATCTAATAATTAAAATGAGAAGTAAATATTTCTGTTGTATCATATTTTTTTTGCCTTCTTCATTGTACTTGAAACTAGGATTCGATCTCTTTAGTTTTACTTCCTCAACTTCAGAACTACAGACAAAAAATTGTTTTGTAACATCTAAAGAGTCTATTATTCCAGATTTTTAGTGTACTTGATTATCAGTTCTCGTAATTCAGAACTACAAGAAAATAAAGTATTATATTCCATTTCAAAGGGTCCTGGTTGTTCCAAGTTCTCTTTCATAGAGCATTAGATTCTTATAATAAAGTGGTTTGAAGGAGAAGATAAATGATAACAATATTCCATTTCCAGTTTGAATTTAGCATGCATCACCATGATTTTCTTGCTGCAAAGCCTTTAGAAAGTTACTTGCACACAGCTAGGTGTAGAACATAGAGAAGAAACGGACTGTTAAGCATAGGGAAAGAAAGCATCTGGATTAGCTACCAACTCCAATGAGATTTCAAAGAGGACTAAAAAGAAGTAAGAAATTGATAAGGACATAATGAGGTTGTTTGATTCAGGCCTTAGTCCTTTAATGATCGATTAAGGTAAGACTTAAACTTATGCATCTGCTGATCATCTTGCCTGGTCTCTTTAGATTAGAAAATTACGAAAGATAAAGTTAAGGTCAATGGATTATTTGCTTCAATCTTTTTACGCATTCCATATTTCATGAAACAATGGCATATAGATGAAGTAGGCATGATTTTTTATTTAAATTAGGTGTTAAACCCCACCAGCCTTGTTTATCAACAAAATGCACCATCCACCACCAGTATGGAACTAACCAAGGCATCACAATCTTTCCCACTCGGACCTAACATCATCATTAGGGTCTAAAATCTACAGATCAAAAATCATCTCTGAGGCTCCAATATAAGTTTCTCCCAAGAAAACTATGACTAGAATGTGCACAAGATAGTCCACATCTTGGCACGTGCTAACTCACGTGGGAAGCCAAAGTTGCTGTGGTACCAATTGTCAAAACCAAGCAATACACTAGACTGGCCCAATACTTTGGATGAAAACAAGCCTAAACCAGATGACTTAAAAAGCATAAACCCAAGAACAATTAGTAACAACTAACCATTAAGGGGAAAAGAAAACAAAAAGAAATGAAATGATGGAATAGTCCTACACAACTACAGAGCAAAACAAAACAATGACTCCAGTTGCTTTTGTCCAAACCTGATTTCCTTGTAGACTGAGTATAAGAGAGGAGTCTAAAGAATTTCTCATCTTTTTCAAGATATATGCAGCATGATACCATTCATATGAAAAATTGGCACTAGAAAAAAAAAAATAGCCCAAGATCAATTAGTAACAACTAACCATTAAGGGCAAAAGAAAAGAAATGATGTAATAGTCCTACACGACTACAGAGCAAAACAAAACAATGACTCCAGTTGCTTTTGTCCAAACCTGATTTCCTTGTAGATTGAGTATAAGATAAGAGTCTAAAGAATTTTTCATCTTTTTCAAGATATATGCAGCAAGATACCATTCGTATGAAAAATTGGCACTAGAAAAAAAAAGTTAGCCACTGTGCTGCTTTGATCATTACCATCCATTGCTCCAAAGAAGAATATAGAATGATGATGATTATGTGCCAAATTGAGTTTCAACAAAGGGATGGAGCTCAGCACAAGCTGGGGAAGATTGGAGAGCCTGAAATGCAGCAAATATGTAGACAGGGAAGAGCTTTAGCATTTGTGTCCTTTTCCCAGGAGAATTGTTCACTTAAACTAAGAACATGAGGGTACAACAAGTAGAAACTAAATGATATATGCAACAACATGCTTAGGGCGCATATGTGTTATTCAATAATCCATGGAACACATTCTCTTTTAGAACCCTGACTACTGGCATGTGAAAACAAGGAAGACAACATTCAAAAAGATATTAATGTAAATTTGAGCAAGTATTATTGGCATTAATCATTGGAAACTAGTTTACTCGGTAGTATATCAGAAATTATGATCAATTGATGAACATATGCTAGAGCCACGATTCCAAAACTAATTATTTTCCAAATTTCCCCACATACTAATTTAGAATATTTTTGAATCACTTTACTCTTTATTTATTATATGATCCATAAAACATGTAAATTTTAAGGTGCTCCTCCATAGCTACAGATTTTGATTTCCAAAATGAACTATCATCAACAGTTTATGATGAAAAACTGGCCTTGACGAGGACAACTTGTACACATGAATGCAAATTGAGCAGACAAATCTATGATTGATATTTCTAACCTTCACTTAACTCAAATTGCAGCACACTTAATGGATGAGGCAGAGTTTCTTTGCGACCGTCTAGCAATCATTGTGAATGGCAGATTGCGGTGTGTTGGAAGCTCAAGTGAGGTGATTGATAAAACTTATTACCTATGACTCGACATTTATCTCTTGTTCTATGATTAAGTACAACATATGTAGAGCTACAAGATTAATATGATTCAAATGAATGCTTGCTAGAACTTCTACATGTCGGTTATCAACTATTTAGAGCAATACATATCTATAAAATCAGAACATGAGGGCTGATGATATTGCTTCTCAAAAAAGTTCGATACCAAGAACCCAACAAAGTTACTCCAGCAAGTTAGCTAATTTCCAGAACTTATTCAGCAACCAATGAGTTGTTGGTCTCATCACTAAATGATACTACCACAGACCTCACAACACTAAGCAATTCCTTCACCAGTAAATGTATATAAATGTCTTTGTTAAGCATCTGGAACTCTTTACAAAGTTATAAAGCTAAAACATTCTCCTTTTCCATGAAATCATGCTTCAATTAGTTCACACAATTCTGGATATATTTGACAATAAACGAGTAGGTTTCACCTCACACCACCGGGCCAAATCTAGAAAATGAACCACGGAAGTGGAATTTTCATGTGAATGCATTTTGAATTTTTTTTTAATTGAAAATCTAGAAAATATGCAACTTTGCTTATTGCAGAATCATGCTAAAAAAAAGGCTTATTTTACATGCAACCATCCCTTTTCCAGTGCTTTCCTATGAAGTTTCTGTTTTAGTCACAACAAAGTTCAAGAAAACAACTCTTGCTGGTTATTGGAAATCTTTTCACGTACCTTTATGTATTACAGCTCAAAACAAGATATGGAGGATCGTATCAACTTACCATATCAGCAGATCCTATCAACAAGGACATTATTGAGGATATGGTGACTAGCCTCTGTTCAGACGCCATGAAGATTTATGATGTCATTGGGACCCAAAGATTTCGGCTACCCAAGCAAGTGGTAAGAGTTCAAGAGATCTTTAAGGCCATAGAAGTTCTCAAGAGACAGGTAGCAATTCATGCTTTTGAGGTGACCGGTACCTCTATGGAGGATGTCTTCAGCAATGTAGTTAATCACGCACTGGAAAGCGAAATAGATTAGATTTTGTCAGAATTTTGTTGCTTTATCATTTCCAGTGTAAAATTACTTTTATGCAGACTTAAGATGAATGTAGCAAAGAGTGAAAGTAGCATGTACATAAAAAGTGCATCCCTATGCAAAGCTCTGATGTGAAGGCCACCAAGAGTGTTAAAAGCAAATGCTAGCAAAGTTAGCCCTTCAGAAAAGAAAGTTGAGAGGGGAAAAAGCCAAATTGAATTACTGCAACTGTTAATAGTTTTATCATGTCCTCTATGTTTGTGCAGCATATTTTGAAACTAGAAATGCAAATAGTTGGATCTTATCGAACATTAGAACAATTACATTGAAACATAAAAGTAGGCTCCTAGAAAGATATCATGACAATCTCGAGTATAAACTCCTAATTCAGAAGTACCACCATAAGAAGTAGATCAGATCCACAGTGACCAAATGGAAAGTTACGGTGGTTCAGGTGAGAGTAGCCTATTTAGCATTTGCCTCCAAAGCGCTAGCTCATGGCCCTCAGAGGACATCCAGTAACAGCAATCTTAGTAACACAACTGCATAAACTTGTGTATCCTACGAACTTGGAAAATCCTCACCCGTCCGATGAAGAAAGAACCGAACGATACTAAGATGAATGAAGCAGAAGAAAAATTAGACGGTGGACGGGTATCAGATACGTCGATCTAGGGTGGTTTCAGATGAGGGTGACGAGCGGAAGGTCCGTGAGTGGTCGCCGGGGACGGCAGCGGGGCGTAGTAGCGGTGAGACTCATCTGATCGCGTCCGCGGCCCCTCTTGTCGGCCCGGTCGGAGGTGGCGGGAGAGGGGATGGATGGACAGATCAGGACGAGGCATTGGCGCCCGCGGGCGGGCGGGCGGGCGGACGATGGCGGGGACGAGCTTGGAATACTAATAACGACGACATCACAAAATCCCACGGCGCCTCCTGCGAACGCGGCTAAAAAGACATGCAACGATATTACAGAAGGAAGAGTATACATTAAATATTTCTTTTTTGGAGAAACCTCAAATTTCTGAGTTTTCTCCCCATAATTTAATATTAGTTCAACTACTAATATCTCATCTTTATTATTATTTTCTAAATAATATATTATGTTTAAAAATGAATAAATTCAAGTTTAAAGCTAAGCGAGAGAAAAAAAATTCTCATAGAAATCATTTTACGAACCCTGAAAATGTATAATAAAATTAACAGTTAAGATCAATAGAAACTTAAGCTAATTAAAATTTAAGTACAATATTTGTTTAAAGATAATTACAATGCTTTGATTTAGTAATTATAACATTTTCTAAAGATAATTAAGACCAGCTGTAATAAGGGTAATTTTGTTCCTGTGAAATAATTGAGACAATTCATGGGAAATATAAAAACATTACACCTAAAACAGGAAAAATCTAAAAATTGTTTCACAAAAGAAAACAACCAAAATTATTAGTCTATGATAATTTATGGTAATTGGGATTTTTGTAAAAGTAGATCATTCGAACAAAAGGCTTCAGTATTTACACAATTTTGTAATCTTAGCACAAATCTAAAAATTCTAAAGATTGTTTCACAAAAAATAAAAATCCCAAAATTATTAGTCTTCGATAATTTATGGAAATTGGGATTTTTGCAAAAGTAGGTCATTCGAACAAAAGACTTGAGTATTTACACAGTTTTGTAATCTTAGCACAAATCTATACTCGTCATGGGATTAGTCCCTGCCAACAAGCAGGCAGCAGCCCTGGTTTTGAGAACAGAACAAAGCAAATGGAGAACAGCAGTCTGCAGACCGGTAGAGGAAAGTGGTGTTGTCTGCAACACAACAAGCATTCGATGAGGGAACTCCGGTTGCAATTTGCTGTGTGCTAAGCAGTGATATACAGTGATAAACTAATGTACAGCTCCGATAGGAATGTTCTCCCACAGCAAAGCGAAACCCTATAGCCACTAACGTGGCACTGATGGTCTTCTCCTGCGATACACGACATACCAACAGATTTATTCAAGTTTCCATCGGCAAAAAATAAAATCTCCAATACCTACAAATGCACATTCTACCATGGAATGCATTTAAGCAAGAATTTTGGTTTTTTTGGTGTGTTGAATCGAAAATAAAGAATAATGTGTTTATTAAGTTAAACCAATTGTCTAAATCAAACTCTTATGATGGTGGAGAAAAAACCAAATATGAATAATAAGAAAGAAGTTGTCATTGTCAGAGGGCTCCCCCCAACCCCATTTTCGTCTGTTAGCTTTCTTGCACCTTGAGAATTTCCGCACCCCTTGACTGATGCATACCACACTTTCTTGGTTTCTATTTCAACTTCCTCGGTCCGTGTTTCAAGATGGGGCAGACAATAAATATTAAATACAAAACCAAAATAAAAGGAAGTCCTTTAAGAAGTCAATAAGCAATCACTTACTGAAAAAGGAAGAAACCCTAGACAAGAATGATGGAGAAAAGCCTATGGTTATACATTGATTAGGACAAGAACGATGGAGATAAGCGTATGGTTATACATTGATTAGGACTAAGGAGTATATGATAATGCAGTTATGATCAACAGCCAAGAGAATGCTAAATGAAATCCAGACTTTTATATTGAGAACCAACCACCTCAAAAATAATTAGCATATATATATATATACACACACACACAGGCAATTCAAAAGGCTGTTCAAAGCTAGACAAATGTCTCGATGTTGGGAGTTTGCTCTAATGGTGTTCTCAACCTAATCAAGTAATATAAGCAGAAATAATATTTTTATGGATTTAACTAAATATTGCTCAGCTTTTAGTTTCTTAAACACTGATACAACATCGATTTGATATGCATGTTACTTGTGATCATATGGGTAAGATCTTAACACACAAACTGACTGGTCAAAAAAATCCAAGTGTAAAAGTTAACAACCAGCATAACAGCAATCAACAAAACCAATTCAACATAAGAATGATTGAGAAAGCTGAGAGCATTATGTTGGACCTCATTCACGGAATAATTATGTGAGAGATTTGCCAGCCCACTCTCGCTCCCGTCGCTTGAGCTTAGCTTGCATTTTGTTAAATTTTTCTTTGCCCTTCTCTAGAAGAGGATCATGCACAACATATTCATTTGGGTCATCTTTCCTAGTCATGCCATCCTGCAAAGAAAGATCTCAAACTAAATTATCATGACAAGGGAGGACGGAAAAATCCTGAAATGGGAGACAAGTGGTGGCTAAATAACCTTCTCAGAGGATTCGGGAATGAACTTCAACTGGGTTGCCATCCATCCAGAATCATCTTCCTCGTTATTATCCTTAGAACCATTACTACTCGGTGAAGAGAGCTTTGTGGAGAGACTCTTTTTAAATCTTTGCAGCTTTGCTAGAGTCTGGTAGAAACACAACCCACTTAGCAATAATCAAGCCATGAAGAACTGTTAATAAGTAAATGGCAAATTAGTAGCTACTATTAATAAATCCAAGTTCACGAACACTTCATGAATCTCCCCAGAACAGCAAAATCGCATGGCATTGTGCTTATTAAAAAAAATTGTAGTGAATTTAATAGCAGAATAGAAGTTTCATGCATGTCAAGTGAGTACATACATCTTCTTCACGGCCCTGATTTCGTCGCTTCTTCTGCTTCTGCAGTTGTCTTTCTTGTTCAGCATGATTAAGTAGCTCCAAATCTGCATCTGCCTTTGCCATAAGTTCAGCCCTAGCTTCTGATCCCATACCCTTTTTCTTCATGGACAGTTTTTCAACCTTGGTATTTTGACCTTTAGTATCATCATCATTTCTCCTGTAAATATAAGGATATATTTAAAACAGATCAACAACAACAATAGCAACAAAGTCACAAGTCAAAAAATTAAATAAAAAAAGGCATTGCAGGTCCTCCAGTCCACGATACACCATCAACCTTTCTTGTTGGTTTTGCTGACTCGACTAAAACAGATAAAACAATTTTAAATAATAAAAAGAGCATGTTGTCCTCACCCAGCATCGTCTCTAAGACCATAGGAAACAAAAGAACCAACCACTCATTCAATAATCAGCCAGACGTGTGTCCCTTCCAAGAAAGGTATAAAATAATAAGCCTTGGTGGAGGAGGAAAATTTTCAGAAACAACAAACTGATATTTATGATCTCTAGCCTCTATACCACCACAACTGATGAACCTGAACTAAATTGGAACCAACACACCAGTAGGTTAGATCTGCTAAACTAATTTGCTTTCATAAGTTATCAGTGATGCGGTCTAGGTTAGTATAGTATCATGTTAAGTAAATGAGTCAAAGTCGGGTCAAAAGAGTCAGAACAGTGGTATTAATTTGGAACTAGTTTAAAATTCCATCACTTCTAGGTGAAATTGTTTCTAGGTCCTGTTACTTCCATAGGGTTCCACATTAATTTCTTCTATTAAATGCTAAAGACACTTGGATCACAGCAATTTAAGAATAAGGAAGCCTGATGACCTTCTATCAGATGATAGGCAGACCTAACTTCCCTTGTCAGAGAGAACTGGAAGGGCTCAAATTCATTAAAATAAGAGATAAGACGCATAGTAGGATAAAGGACCTGTCAGTTCCTTATTTCCTTTATTTATTGGCCTGACAAATGTTAGAAGTTCATGCACTCGAAAATGGTTGTAACTTGTACATCTGATTGGCGTTGGTTGCAGAAATCAGCTTACAGCAGAGATAATAAGATGAAAAGTAAGTGATCTTTGGAGTTACTGATGAAGTGATCTTTGGAAAACAAGGTTGTATCATTATTATGACATTAAAATGAACAGTCCAACTACTATGATGCACGTTATAGAAATGGCAAACAACCTGATTGACACAAAGAATCCTATATTAAACAGAAAAACAATTTCTGAAAAGCATGCAACAAAAACACAAGCATAGCAAATACATTGACTTAAAAAGACAGATGAAAACCTTGATGACTTTATAAATTATGACATTATGAAGATACAAGAGCTAATAAATCCATAAGGAAAAAAATGTGGAAGATTAAACACCCACAAGTATAAGGACCTATTGGGTAACAAATCATGGATGGCCATATAGAAAGAGGCCTAAAGGTCACATCATAGTCAACTCATCATCACATTCCATTGGTTGAGTCAATTAGCTAGATGGTGCTAACTGAGTTCATATCCCTTCTTCCACCAATTTAACTATCCTTCCACGCATAAAAGAACCAAGGTGCACTACTGCAAAGAAAAGCAAGCTGAAGCTATCAATGAGAATCCTAACCGAGAGGAAGAAACCGCACCACTAAATCCTAGAGTCAAAGCAAATCAATTGGCATAACTCATCACCGGATGCATCAAGAGGACATGAGTGAACTTTAAGGGATATAGCTGGAGGTTCAGTGTCAAGTCAACTCATTCAATGATTTACACAAAGAAATGAAAAATTGCAATTCAGGTTTCATTTAGAATTAACCTAGACTGAGGCCTAATTTGTGCTTGCACCCAGGGTCATGTTCATATACTGTTAGTTCAATTGCAGTACTACAGTCAAAGCAAATCAATTGGCATAGCTCATCACCGGATGCATTGAGAGGACATGAGTGAACTTTAAGGGGTATAGCTGGAGGTTCAGTGTCAAGTCAACTCATTCAATGATTTACACAAAGAAATGAAAAATGGCAATTCAGGTTTCATTTAGAATTAACCTAGACTGAGGCCTAATTTGTCCCTTTACCCAGGGTCATGTTCATATATTGTTAGTTCAATTGCAGTACTACAATCAAAGCAAATCAATTGGCATAGCTCATCACCGGATGCATTGAGAGGACATGAGTGAACTTTAAGGAGTATAGCTGGAGGTTCAGTGTCAAGTCAACTCATTCAATGATTTACACAAAGAAATGAAAAATGGCAATTCAGTTTTCATTTAGAATTAACCTAGACTGAGGCCTAATTTGTGCCTTTACCCAGGGTCATGTTCATTTACTGTTAGTTCAATTGCAGTACTATAGTATTTTTCTCAATATATTTTCTAGTGTTTAACTAGATTTATTATCATTATAAATTCTCTCTTTGCAGGTAAGCTGAAGTGTGGTTCATACCATACTGTACATCTACGCACATTATGATGTAAGCTTACCAGCCTTACCAGCATTGAACATAGACCATTAAGAAATAAGACCAACTTGCAGTAGTATGTCAGGCATATCACTTTTGGACTGATGGGAGCTTAACATAAACAGAAAAACTTCATTCATGGGTTATTTATAGGTGCTAAACTAATAGCAAGATATATTAAAAAAAGAAATGTCCAGGAATGTGAAATTTAATCAAACATATCTCAGATTAGATTCTGATACCTTGAAGGTGATGCTTCACGGTCTTTTTGCCTAGTTTTTTCTGTCACAAAGCGAGAAATATTTATCACCAAATACAGACATAAAAATACATTTTGTAACATTTGAAAAATTGTTACATGTAGACAGAATGGAAACTGAAAGAACAACAATTGTTAGTCAACTAAGCCCACTTTAAGCATGAAACCAGAGGAGACACCAAAACTGAAAACACTGAGAAGCGACATATTTGCTGTATTCTTCCTCCTAATACAAGCTTGTCAAACTGTAACCCTTCTTATATCAACAAAAGTTCACTACAGTCTACATTCCTGGGCATACAAATTTCTTCTTTCTACAAAGGTTTCATGAGTTGATTGTCCAAACCTCTCTTCTACATCAGCCAATCACTTTTATTACCGTTCAGAAAAGTGCAAGATAATATGGAAAGCAAAACAAGGGTATGCTATAATTCATATAAGCTACATGTGACTTAGGTTTTTACCAGTGATTAGATGGTCTCTGAAATTAGAACATGGTACTCAACCTACAACTAGATGAAAGTCAAGCAAACGGCTAGCGGAACTCTTTTAAAATTAAAGCTCGACTACTACATGAATTCTTCAAAAGATATATTTCCAAGACAAATTTTACATAGAACAGAACAAATACTTAATTGCCTTGATCGCCAACATTTTCACTTAATCTTAAATAATCAAAGATCAACATAATAACTTAATAAACTTGTCTTCACCAGTCTATGTAGACATAAGCAACTGTGGGTAATTTATCAGATGCATAAAAATACATCGAGTGAGATAGCACACATTACCAGCAGGTAACTTATCATGAGTGGCAACGTCACCCATCTCCTTTCGCTTTCTCAAGATTTGCAAACGCATTCTGGCATCAAAGTTGGCTTCATCATCGTCATCACTATGATCATCAGCATCTAAATCATCCATTTCATGTTCTCTGATGGAGTCAACTTTATTGGAGGTTAAAGCCTCTCTGACCGCTAAACGAATCTCGTTTTTCTTTTCTACTTCTGTGGAAGACTGCATGCCAGCAAAAGCTTTAGTGCTTCTATATTGTCTATTCATTGACTGTATCAAGCATAAAAGTAAATCATGTAAAAGATACGCATAATTAGACTTTAAAATGACCAAGTCGCAGACATAAGTGAAGATAGGTCCGTGGTGTTTTAACACATTGGTGCTGAAGATTATTACTTGAAGAAAAAGAATGTGTTCAAGAATATATATCTCGAGTTTGGAATTGTCACAGAATTGTTCACAGATAAACAAGAAAAGTGCTTTATTAATTACAAAATTCCAGGTACTAAGAAGTCCCATACAGATGAACTAGTAAAGCCAAAACATGCCTTTTTGCAGTTTATTCAAGACAGCATTATCAAATAGTTCACCACATCAGATTGAAATTTAGCACGAGACCAAAGGAAAGAAATACATTTTAACTGGTGTGTACTCACCAATGGTTCTGGTTTTGCTTCTTTGAGGAAACGAGGATCATCTAACACGTCATGAATGCTTTTAATTTTTTCCTTTATGTTTGCAGCCTCCATTTCGTCTTCTTCAACTTCTTCACCAAAGGATAGCATGTTTAGCTGCCTACACGATGCAAACAAATCAGTCCAACTTACTAGAGGCTACCAGTCATCTTTACGAAGATGAATACGGTGGTAAATGAAGAATATGAAAGCACTCAAGGAATTATATAATGAGCAAAAGTGAAGCAAGAGAGTATGTACTTGACAGCTTTCTTCTTCTGATCCTGTCCCTCAACAACAACCTTGGCATCAGACTGAGGTTTCTCAGGCAGTTGTCTCGGGACAATATCATCAAATGGATTCCACAGCACCTCAATAAATAAAGAAATTGACTTATTATTTCTTCATGTAAGAAGTTAATGGAGTAAAGGATATCTCCATAAAGAGAAGAAATTGTAGGTTGACCTAAATATACCAACACAACTTAAAAAGTACCTCAACAGAAAGAATCTTTGGAGGGGGATGCACTGGCCGATCATCTTTATCAGTTTCAAAATCACCCAAGCTTAGCAGATTAAATATAGAATCCCCAGTGACCTGCCATTATTTGATGTGAGATCCACAAATGCCATATTTAAAAAAAAAATCAAAAAGAAATTACAACATCCATCACCTTCCCAAAAATTGTGTTCTTCCGATCAAGCCAGTCACTGCGGTCTAATGTCATGAAGAATTGGCTTCCATTCGAATGAGGTGTGCCAGCATTTGCGCACGCGACCAAGCCCCTGTGGTTAAATCGAAGGCGAGAATGGAACTCATCCGCAAACATTCCCCCATAGATGCTTTCACCACCTGCCAGTAAGAGAAAAATGCCAACCAAAAACTTATACTGATGACAGCGCACAATAATTAGCAGAAGGCATGGAAGCAAAATTAGAGGATATGTACATTATACAGCGATGACTAGATCGATTACTAGGATGCACTGTATAAAGGGAAACCCTAAATCGATTGAGACCATACAAAGGGAAAGCCCTCAGTTGGTTGAAACCATACAAAGCGGAAGCCCTAAATCGATTGAAAAATAATGAATAGTGCACAAGAGGAGGAAAATGGATTCTTTAAATTCATTTCTATTCCTTTGAAGAAATTGATCATACAGCATCGATTCCTATCCAGTTGGTGCTCGGACGGACAAAAATAGATTCTTGGATATGATTTCGATTCCCAGCTTCTTTTTTTCTCTCTGAGACGAGTAATGCACCGAGATCCGATATATGGAATTAATCATAAATCATCAACCCCGATCGAGTGGTTTATCGGAATACAAGAGTGGGTTAGGAGGAGGAGAAACAACAAGAAAACACGCGCAAGTAGATACACACCTGTGCCGGTGGCGGTGGGGTCGCCGCCCTGGACGAGGAAGCCCTTGATGATGCGATGGAAGTTGGTGCGGTCGTAGTAGCCCTCGAGGCAGAGCTGGACGAAGTTGCGGACGGCCTTGGGCGCCTCCCTCGGCCACAGCTCGATATCCAGTGGCCCCGCCGTCGTCTGCAGCACCACCTTCCCCTTCGTCGGCGGCTCGAGCACGTACACCGACGACATACTCCTACCCCTTCTCTCCCTCTCCCTATCCCTATCCCTCTCTCCCGACCAAACCAAAACGGCACGACGTGGCGGTGGAGTTCGGATCGGGTCGATGTGGCTGCGAACCTGCGACTACGGGTCGGGTTTCGGGACCTTCTCGCCCGTTATAATTTGCTTCGTGCTTCTCGCACGTGAATACAAAAACCAGTGTAATCAGAAAAATATACGATACCAATAAATTTTGGATTTGTGAGAACAAAATAAAATAAGTGCCTAAGCATCAAAGTGATCCTTCTTTTATCAAGTTTATACGTCATAATAATAATATTTAAATATAATCAAATATATCCAAATATAATCATAATCAAATGAACATAAATACACCTAAATAAATCTATAAATTAATAATTTTCTTTATTAACCTCATTTTTTAAATTTTTATGCTCGATCAATAAAATATCTAACCATAAAAACTTAAAAAAATTATATAAAATAATATTTTTTTGATAAATTATAAGTGATAAAAGTGAGATTCGAAGCTAAGATATTACAATATACCATCCAAGTATTTCTCAATTAATTGACATCTTCAAAATATATTAATTGATGTTTCGACTTTTAACTTTTGGTAAGAGAGTGTAGTATATCACTGCAAATCAATGTTTAAGGTATTAAATATAGATCAATTATCGTGTAATCATTTTTTTTATCTTCGTATGTGTTGATGAGTGTCACAAATAATCGAGCCCATTTTAGGTGGAGGAGTGATACTCGGTGTCGCTATGGACGCTTGCTCGATTGAAGTTAGAGTTGATCATTTTCCCATTGATCAGTTCACATAATATACTTACACTCAAAGCGCGCGAGTTCACATGATATTTCACCCCAAGCCCTTTGACATGAAATGCATGAGCCATCGTCGGCTGTCGACGACGCTGAGGACGACGGGGACCAATCAACCCTCATGCCACCATCGCCCGAGAGCCTATCCTCATCTAGCATATATGCCTTTGATCATGAACTCTCTCGGCTGTGGCAGCCTCCGGTGGCTGCAGCTGTGCACCTGCAAGGGACCAGCGACGAAACAAAGAAAACGATACATCAACCCTATACTTCAACCTTATAGTCAACACCCGATAAAGCGGATATATGGTCAACCCACGTATCTCAAAACAACGATTCAGATGATCCTTCACATTCACTACATTAGCCATGCTATCTAGAAAACGTTATACCCAAGTAAATTCAAATAATGATTTAACCCATATCAAGATACCAAGTGCAACATTAATATCTTGTCTTTGGACTTCAATATTAATTGTTAGTGATAGTCTCATTGTAATGATCAAATACTGATAATAAGGCATATTAAATGATAAACCCTTCTTTGGATTGATTTATCATTTATATGTATAACTTTATAATTGTCACGTATTTATCATTACAAGTATATATAAAATCCTACTAGTCATTAACCTTCATTTGGACCGGGTAATTATCGCATGGATGTAAATACATAATATATTTAATATTTTTATGAGAAATATTATATATGAAAGCTCACTTTGATGACTTCATACATTAAATTACTCAATCTAATATTAAACAATCACTAATTGAATTCGAACCATATTAGTCAAATTGGTTTGATCTTAATTTGTTGACTAAAATATGTAATGCAGGTAAACCATTCAATTTATGTCAACAAATAACTTTATAAAACTAATATTATGTTTAAACCAATATAATATTTATAATAATATTATTATTAATTAAATTTATATATTGCAATAACATAATTAAGCCAACATAATATTACATCGATATTAAATTTGCATATTGTAACAACACAATTAAACCAACATACTATGTAACTTTAGATAAAATCTAAAGAAAATTTAGGAAATTTATGCCTTGCAATGCAAAAAATGAATTTGCATATTGATGAATAGGAAAGGACATTAGAGAAAAAGATATCTCATAATTAAAGTGATATAACACCATAAAAAGGCTTGAATGTGAAGCATGTTATGGCATGATTACATTAAACCTTCATCTTTTCTAACGGTGATAGGACCAAATCACTCCAAAATACTAATGAAAATATCATTAAAATACATGAAAAACAAGTTCAGATATTCATCAATCATTGTAGGATGTCTCCGATACCGATTGTTGATTTTTTTAACATATCAAATATGGATAAAATAATTATTTTATAGAATCAAAACCGAATTTTGATTAAAAAACATGCTTTATAGATCCAAAATAAGATTTCAGAATGTTTCAAATCTACTATAATATGTATGAAATCCTACAATAATTAATAAACATATTAACACAAAAATGTACCTGATGAATCTATTAGAGTATTTTCTGAATTAATCGGTGATTTGATTTTTTAATTACAGAGTATCCTTAAGAGCTTTAGATTAGATTTCTCTTTGACGGGTGAAGAAAAACTTCATTCGATACTGCAACTAGGGACCATAACCTTATTTACAATCATAACTGATGAATCTACAATTATGATTATATTCATAATTGATGAATTTGTAATTATGTCTCAAGAGTTTTATATTTCTAACTTATTTCGTCATTAAGTTAAAAATATGATATCCATACAATTAATTTTCATAATAATTATGTCCCTTAGTCAAATAATTTTACTTTAATTAAATCACTTTAATTTTAGCTAATAAAAATAATAACTTAATATATTTCATTATACATAATTATACACTTAAAATTCGCCACCTCCGGTGGCTGCAGCTGGTCAACCCATGTATCTCAAAACAACGATTCAGATGATCCTTCACATTCACTACATTAGGCATGCTATCTAAAAAACGTTATACTCATTGGACGCCAGTTTGCTTCATACTCGAGCAACAGCGATGTCTTGTCGGATTACTCGACCACTCTTTCGATCCCTCAAAGTAATCAATCTAATGTCACACATCATTACGAAACGAGTCGACTCAAGTGATACTTTAATTGTTCGGATTTACATATATTTCTCCTTATTTTACCTAAAGCATTGCATACAAAAGCCAACTCGTATTACTAAACGACGCATTTAAAGTTGATGAACTTGATTGACTCAGTACCTACCCCGGAATATTTTCAGGGTGATTCAGCTGGGTCAAACAGCGCTTCAAATGTTCAGGGGTTTGAAGGGTCTTTTTCTGCCCTTTGTCATGGGTTCGTCGGTGACGTCAGATGCTTGACGTCGGGTGGCGTGGCGTGTTCCGGTTGGACCACGAGAGCCGCTTCCCCCCCGCCGGACCAGCTCAAAAACCTACGTTTCACGTGCGCTGACACGCGCCGTCGCTGTCCCAACCGACAACCACATTAACCGCGACAGCGCCGTTGAGTGCGGCCCCCTCGGGGCTCGGGTCACCGCGGCGGAGTGCAAGCGACCGCACCCGCGTTCGTCCGACCGGGCCGAGCATCGGATCCGATTCGGCCAAGTAGTTATCATTATCCACGCCACGCGTTCGGCATAAGTGGGGGGAAGGACCTGAGGAGGGACGGGGCCCACGGGGTCCAGAAATATCTAGCATCCGACGGCGGGAACTCACGGCGTGCCGGTGCGACCCACGTGTCGAAGGATGAGCGCGCGAGTTCTCACATTGTCGTGGGGCCCCATGAAGTTGCCAGATGGGACACGTGTTGGTGAGTGCCTGCCGCTGATGGGAAGTCGAAGGGTGCGCTTCACGAAGCAGGTTCGGACGACCACGAATCGCTTCCTTATTGGTGCCTCAGATGGGCTCGAGCTTCCGGACCACCTCTTTGTCGGGAGGGCGTCGGCGACGAAGCAGCTAATCCACGAGTCTCGTGATACCCCCGTCGAAACCCAACACCTGTCCCCCTTCGCCCGCTTCCTTCCCTCTCGTCTCTCTCCAGGAATCTTCCCAGAGAGCGGTGCCTCCTTCCACTCACACCACTTCCCGTAGCTCCATCTCGTTCTTCCTCCTCCTCGTGTAATAATCCGTCCGCTTCCCGGAAAGAGTGGGTAGTGGAGTCGTCTCCTTGCTTCCTTTTCCTTCCTCCTCATCCGCTTGCAATCATGGAGGCAATGGAGCTACCATCAGATCCATGGAACTCGGATTGAGGGAGCAAAAGAAAAGCCCCCATCATTTGCTCGATTTTTCCTGTGACGCCCCAAATCTCCCCTTGATTCTGGACCCGCCTTCGTCCCCATTCTTTCTATTTTTCTGGCAGTTTGGTGAGATTATTTGGTGCATATATATCTACATAGCATCAAACCGTTTCATCCTCGCAATTTTGCCTGCTACGTGCTGTGGAATGCCCTGAGTGAGTAGGGAGACTGCCATGACTTGTTTGTTTCGTTTTCTCTTTTTCTTGTTGGCTGATTAAGCTAATTCCTAGGCTTCCTTGATTTCCTTCTTCCTTCCTCTGATCCAGGCAAGGGGGTTGGTTGGATGTTGTTGTCGAGGTCTTTAGGGCACGGGAGGCAGAGCTGTGAAACCCGTGAAACGTCTCGGCCGGAGACGATTCTAGAGCGACGAGGCCGCGGTGGACGGGGTTGACCTTGAGCAAAGTTAGGATGTGCGCGTGACTTCTCGTGAGGTCGACGCGCGCTGCTTCTCGTAGTCATTGGCTTCATCACCGCGACCACGGCACTCGGGGGGAGAGGGGAAGTTGATGGATGAGATGCCTCCCGCGCTTGCTTTGCCACCGCAGGTAGGCAGTTCGCTCTGCGATTCCCCCGTGGAGGGTGCTCGTCGCAAGCGTAGCGCCGAAACTGAGGACCTGCCTTCCAATCCCATGCCGGCATCGGGTTCTGGTTCGGCCGCGGATGTTGAGCAAACTGAGGTGATGGCGCCAGTGGCGGCGGCTTTGGAGGAAGACGGGGATGATCTGGAGGTCCGCACGATCCCGGGGAGTGATGAGGAGGATCCGTCATCCATCGAGCCTGAAATGTCCGTCGGAAGCTCTAGTTCTGTCGTTAGCGACAGCAGCAATTTAAGCTGTGCGATTGATGAGTTCTCGATTTCTGACTCTTCTGGTGAGATGGGGACACCTTCATCCATGGACGCAGGAACAGTCCATGGTAATGCTGTACCAGGGCCAGCTTCGTGGGAGCTGGGTGTCAACCCACTACCTGTAAGCTTGAATGTGACCACACCATCTGTCATCGAGCTTGGAAACCCAGAAAGCAGTCGGAGTGGAGATGGCAGCCATTTGCGGAGCTTGTTTTTGATGGAAAGATTACCACTTTGGGGATTCATAACAATTTGTGGGCGACGACCAGAGATGGAGGATGCTGTGGTTGTGGTGCCTTATTTCTTCGAAGTCCCACTTTGGATGCTGATTGGTGATCAATCCATGGATGGGCTAGACCCAGATGTAATCCGCACACCGTTGCACTTCTTTGGGGTCTATGATGGTCATGGGGGTGCCCAGGTACTCTCATTTTGGTTAAAACATTCACTTCTATTGCTGATTGCTGTTGAAGCTCTTGTGTGGAAACTGTAAAGTCTGTTGGGCTCTTATATGGCCTGTTGTCTAATATTGTAGGTTGCTAACTACTGTCGTGAGCGACTCCATCTTGTGTTGATGGAACAATTGGAAAATTTGGCTAAACATTTGGGAGGCACTAGTCGTAGTGATTGGAAGAAACACTGGGAGAAAGCATTTGTTGATTGCTTCCAGAAAGTTGATGATCAGGTTGGAGGAAAAGAAAGCAGAGGGAATATGGGAAGCACAGCTGAAGCACAAAGTGAAGGTGACATCCTTTGCCGTAATGTACTAATAGAAGCTGTTGCTCCGGAGACTGTAGGATCGACAGCTGTGGTTGCTGTTGTTTGCCCATCACACATTATCATTGCTAACTGTGGGGATTCGAGGGCAGTGCTTTGCCGTGGAAAGCAACCCATACCTCTATCAGTTGATCATAAAGTAAGATTAAATTTTAAATTTTAATGGTATGGATCTCCTAGATCTTTCTGATAATTTACTCTACTACAATACCATATTCTACTTTATGTTTCAGCCTAACAGGGAAGATGAGTATGCAAGGATTGAGGCTCAGGGTGGCAAGGTCATACAGTGGAATGGATATCGTGTATTTGGTGTGCTTGCCATGTCACGTTCAATTGGTATGTGTCTGTCCCTCCTAGAAATGTTTTAGTAGCAATGGAGTTAACTCATTAAGTTTACCTTTCCATAACAATTGGCTTGGTCTATTTCCAAATTGTCGATGATCATGTTTGTTAAATTCCATTGCTGTATACAATGCATCGGAATAGCGGTAACAGAATGTAGGCTTCAAAAGATATACAGTTGAATAAGCCCATCGATAGCTTGTCCATGCAATGGATGATTTCGAATATATTACCAAAGTTTCTATATATTTTATATCAGATTATTAGTTAACAACAAAAGTGACTTTTGTCTATTTGAGGGAAGAGGGCACCTCTGTAATTTTTGTATTGGGTGAAAATTACAGGCATTTTAGTATTTAAGGGAGATATTAATGATTAATATCATGACACTTTTGTGGTCAGGGTGAACAAGTATCCTTTGTTTAGAGCTCAAAGTTCAGAGTCTAGCATGAGTTAAACATGTATATTTAGTTAACAACCCCTGCATTATGAGAACCCTTTACCTTAGAAAATTAGACAAAATATGTTGAGGATGGAGGAGCAAGGAAACGAAAAAACAAAATATTTCCGTTATGGCTTTGTTTAGAGCTCATTATTTAGAATTTGTGTTTTACCATCATTAGTCTCCCAATTCAAACTTGTCCTTTCATCAAATACAATATTTCTGTTAATAATAACTTTGCTACTAAAAGGATTATACAATCGATATGCTTTGGATTATAAGGAATAACCAATTAAGATACATTTTTCAGATTTTTCATCAAGCTTGTGATGGTTTTGTGAATTTATCAAAGCATAAGCAATACAACCAAAAGTTCTTAGATGGCTTACACTTGGCTTCATATCATACCAAGCCTTAAAAGAAGTTTGATTCATAACAACTTTTGTTGATGAATATTCAACAAATAAACTATTGTTGTAATTGCTTCTGCCCAAAACTGATTTGGAAGATGCTTTCCTTTAAGTAAACTTCTTATTATTTCAATTACAATTCGATTCTTACGTTCAACTACACCATTTTGCTCCGGTATATATGGTGTTGTCAATTTCCTACGAATATAATTTTCTTCACAACAAGAATTCAACTCATTAGATAAAAATTTACCACCTCTATCTGTCCGAAGTGCCTTTATGCTTCTACCACTTTGCTTTTTTACAAGTGCCTTGAATTTTTAAAAATTATCAAATGTTTCATATTTTAATTTCAGAAAATATACCCAACTCATGCAGCTATAATCATTAGTAAATAATAGAAAATATCGACTTCCACCAAGTGATTTTATATTTATAAGTCCACATAAGTCATCATAAATTAATTCAAGACAATTAGATGCTCTCCATGCTTTTCTAATAAGAAATAATTTCTTACTTTGTTTATTATAAATGCATCCTTCACATACATTAAGTGTATTAATTTTGGACAATCCAAAAATCGTTTCTTTATTATTTAATAACCTTAAACCCTTAATGTTAATTTATCAATATCTTAAATGTTATAAATTAGACTCATTCTTTTGAGTTGTATCAAGTGCATGCATTTCAATATTTGAAATATCAAGTGGAAACATCTTGCTTTGCGTCATGCAAATATTTACTGTAATCAAACCAAATTTTTTATCTTTAATAGTATATGAACCACCATCAAATATAACTGAATATCCATCATCTATTAATTGTCCAACAATCTACTTTTATATGATCAAACTTTTTACAATAGTGACATTGAATTCAACTCTTTTAGTTTTTTTTATCATAATTTGATTGCTTTTGTTCATCATGTCCATCAAAGTGCTCTCTTCCTCTTCCTATTCCATTTTCTTTACCACAAAATCCTCTTCTGCCACGTCCTCTTCCTATTAATTTTTTGTTTTCTTTTGAAATAGAAGACTCCCCCTTAACTTGAAATGCTTTTTCTTCACTTTTTTCAAGTGACCTGTTCAACCTTGCTTCATGTGCTTACAAGGAACCCATTAGTTCATCAAATAAAAATATGAATAAATCTTTTGACTCCTCAATTACGGCAACAACATTATTAAATTTTAGAGTTAAATTTCTCAAAACTTTTGCAACAATTATATGATCATGAATATGTTCATCATAAAATTTCATTTGACTAACAATTTTAGTCACTCGAGAAAGAAAATATTGTACCGATTCGTTGCTTTTCATGAACAAAATTTCAAACTCACGACGAAGGGTTTGAAATTTTACCGTAATCACCCTTGATGAGTCTTGAAATCCATTTTGAAGTATCAACCAAGCTTACTTTGAGGTTGTCGTTGCTGAAATTCTTGAGAAGATTGTCTCATGTACAGCTTGTTGAAAGAAGAACAATGCTTTTGAGCCATTCTTTTTATTCTCTCTCAGCCTGGTTTCTTCATCTGGATCTGCATATCCATTCTCTAGTAAGTTCCAAAGATCCTGAAACTTGAATAGAGTTTCATTTTGATGCTCCAAAATTCATAGCATTTGTCCGAGAAGATGATAACAAGGAGTTAAGACATGGAATTGCCATTGAAAGTCATAATGTCGAGTTTAGATTGAAACTTAATTTTGATACCACAAATGTTGGGGATAGAGGAGTAAGGAAACGAAAAAAACAGAATAAAGACATTCCCAAGTGCACACATACTACCTTGCTTCATGAACTATGGTCTTATTTATGGGACCTAGTGGCACTGATAACTACCTCACTCCGCCATTTCACCCATGATTGAGTTAGGTGTATGAACTACCCTATAACTTCTAGATCATGGGCCACTACTTAGAACATGCCTATAACTACTTAGAACATGACAACTAACTAGATAACCACTATGAATCAATTCTCAACAAAATAGTAATATAACGATAATGATCCCTTATTTTACTTTTTTCTTTAGCTTTTAAATAATCCTAAACACTAGGTATGTACATTCTCAAACCTCATGCATCTACTAGCTAACAGAAATATAATCACCTTTATGCTCGGATGAAATTTATTTTCCTTTCTTCAATATCATAATAGTCACCTTGGTTTATAGGGCATGAATGAGCTTGTGGGAACAAAGATATCATGGTTATTAAGTCATGTCTGGATTTATCTTAACTAGTTTTTGTACTTACAAGTTAAAACAGCCAAGCAGCTACTGTTGGGGACACTGGCCATAGTGGAACCAGCAACTCATCCATGTACTAAATTGACACACGAGTTACTGCCAGGTAAACTGGTAACTCGTTTTTCAGGCTATGAACAAAAGAGACATGTGATGTGCTTCTGGTTTCTGTGGATTGTGTAGAACCGATAGATAATCTGTTTTTCATTTCTTGTGAAATCTTCAGATGGCATGTACTCTTCTTATTGTTAGATGTATTTTAGTATGCAACTAGGCACCTAATCTAGTTGTTTTATTTTTCCTCTCTAAATGTAATAGTTAGCAACAAACTGTAATTTCTTTGTCTCAAATTCTACATAAAATTTACATATGAGGACTCCTACAATCTGGCTGTGCATAAGCAGGTTAAAAATTTATTCAGGTATATCTTAAGATCTATCTGCAAACACCACTACAGGCAGCGGATCAGTTGCTCATGAACTTTTCCCAAGCTAATCATCTAGAAACCAAAACCCAAACCCGACTTGGTCACTGGGGTACCTAGAGTGCTGTATTAACCCATCCTAAACCAAATTAAAGGATACAAAAACCCTTCCCATACTCGATTACGGTGTACATAAATGGTTTAAACAGGTTGGTTAGACTTGGGTACCTAGAGAAAGTAAGAAGATCCGACCTGCTACCATCATACCTCTTATTAACAGTGACAACTGGTCGGGTAATGGGTTGCACAAACTATTATCTAGGTACATGAATTCGAGCATGATTTTGGCTTTGGTATCTACTAGCCTACCTGAACTCATTTAAAGCCTGATTGACGGTCAATTAACTAACTTAAGCACAGCACTACTACCAGTTGGTTATGATAATGATGAAATTGGGAGACATGGGTCGATAGTTGTGTTGTGTCCTGTGTGTGAGGCAGGCCACCTTTGACTTGTCCTATGGGTTGGATGCTTGTGTCCCTAGAAAAGTCACCTCACTTGGAAAGGGGAGCTATCTTGCTTACAACCTAAAGCTTCCTCAACTTAGTACTGATGGGAGACTATTGGAACTCCTTATTTTTACAACAACACAGCCGATTGCAGGTATGTATGAAAGCAAAGGATATAGCACCAGCTGATGATTATCAAAACTAGTGGATGAAGGGCGAGTATTGTGTTGTGTCTCATGTATTATTCTCTGCTTTGATCTGAGCCTTTGGGCCTCATGTTTTTGTCATGAAAATATGACACCTCATATGGGAAAGAAGGTACCCTGCTATATTCACAAGCTTCCTTGACTCACTAATAATGTATGGCTATTGAACCTTCTTGTTATTTTTTACATTGGACTTCATAGATTTTGTTTTCCTATTTGTTTTCTTTACTCATAACTGAAACCTGTTACACTATGTCATGCATGACCAAAAAACCCTGGTTGCTCATATTCCAATGTGCTGCTTTCTTGTGTCTGGAGTGTGACAAAGAATGTGCAAGTTTCTGTGAAACATTTTTCCCCTCGATTACATAGACCCATCTCTCTTGGAATAATTTCTTGGTAATGTTAGCATTTGGTGATTCATATGACTGAACACTTTTATATTTACCTACGCTGAAAGGTGGCACCTGGTGTTCTTATGTTCATCGCATGTTAAGGTTGTTCATTGTTTGTGGGGCATTCCAAATATAGGCAAAACTTTTTTGCAGTTTCAGTTATGTTTTCCTTCTTCTCTGACCTCAAAGTGTCTTGGAACAGCATTTGAACAAGTTAAAATTATTAATATGAATTAGGTCCTGGATTGGTTACATTGATACTGATCCCTGAGTTGTGGTTCTGAAATTAGGATGCAATATTTTATGAATATCATTCATAATGCGAACATGTACAGATTTTATAATTGCATATTTCACTTGAGAAGAAAACTTGTACTTAGGCTGCCAAAATCGCGGTTCATAAGATTACTAAGTTTCTGGATCTAAGAGTATTCATCTGTCTGTTTAATTTTAATGTCTAAACTGGCAACATGTTCTTTTTTTGTGTGTACATATATTAAAATCATAATTATAGTGATTAATGGAGCTGCTGTGTGCAGGGGACCGATACTTGAAACCATGGATTATTCCAGAACCGGAAGTTACAATTGTCCCACGAGCAAGAGAGGATGAATGCCTTATTCTAGCTAGTGATGGCTTGTGGGATGTCATGTCTAATGAAGAGGTGTGCGATGTAGCCCGCAGACGGATTTTGCTCTGGCACAAAAAGAATGGCCCGGTGTCAGCAGCCACTCAAAGGGGTGAAGGAACTGATCCTGCAGCTCAAGCAGCTGCAGAGTGCCTGTCGAGACTTGCTGTCCAGAAAGGAAGCAAGGACAACATCACCATCATTGTGGTGGATCTAAAAGCACAACGGAAGTTCAAGAGCAAGTCAGAACATGGTAGGTTGGACTTCACAAAAGAACCATGTACATGAGAACTTGAATTTAGTTGGTTATATTACTTGGCCCATCTCTTTCTTTATTTTTGGGCTCTAAAAAGGATGTATCCTTATACATACTATAGAACATTGCCAGTGTTCATATATCTAATGCAGGTGGCCAGAACCTTGTAAATGCATGTTCTTGAGATAGGCTCATAAACTAATTGTAAACTAAGTTTTCGTCGAGTCCAAAGGTGGGGGGAGATCCTACGGTGCCCTACATTAGTTCTGCATGCTCATATTGTTTTGGGAAGAGGCACTCAAAGCTCCAAGTCTGAGTTCAAGAGTCTCCGCTAGGTACTCTCGATATGCTCTTGTTGTTTCTTCTCTCTCAAGATCTTTTGTCTTTTATTGTAGTTCCACTTTAAGAAGGATATTGATTATTATTCCTTCGGTTTTTATTCAGGTAAATCTTCTGATCTTGTTGACCATCAACAACAAAGTAGCAGGCTTCAGTTTAGTCTGCTGGTGATGCCTCCTTGTGAACTCTTTCCTCTCACATGCTCCCTGTTCCACTTTATTTCAGTAAATTTACTTGCAGAACAAAAAAAATCTCTGTTTAAGATTTATTATATTTATAGTTTTAGCACGAACTTGGATGGTTGCTTCTTATCATTTTGTGACCAAGTGGTTTAGTGTGACTAACTGTTTAGGTTCATCTTTCTATCAAATATAACCTGCTATGTAATGAAAAGTTCTCTAGTTCCAGAACCTGATGACTGATGATATTATTAGATAACATGTAGAATGTTTGCCTCTAAATATAGAATTGGGTACATGGCACTGAAGAGTTTGCACTTGTACTGGTTTGCGCACTATATTTCTTATATAACATGCATAATTACTCTCAAGTGTCTTCTGCTTGGTGTGTGCTAGTGATGTGATTAGTTTCCTTGGCCTTCTTTCTTCCATGTCATTATTGTGATGCATCCTTCCTCTGTTTCAGGTTCCCTACCTCCAAGTGGAAGAACTCAAAGTCGATTCATTCGCAGCGAGGATTTCCCGACTCAAAAGTGGTAGAATAGAACAGTCTGCTCGAGATTCCACTTTCCAAGAACTCATACATATACCCAGGTGGATGCTCCTATTTTATCTTCTCCTGCCTATCTAAGAATCATGCTATTTAACGTGGGTAGAGGCGATGTCAAGTTGATGCTGTAATCCAAACTTAAGCTGTATTAGCCTTCAAAACATTCAGTTCACTGACCTTAACCCGTTCTTCACCTATAAACCATGCCTGATGGATCTTAGCGGTAAGGCAAGGCATACTAGAGCTGATCTAGATTTACAAATGGGAGTTATTAAGATCAAAGAAAGAGAAGAGGAGTTTTAGAAACTTGCAGAGTATGTAGGCTTAATATGATGTCATGACACTAAACCCTAACCCATATTTCTTTATGATACTAATTTGGTAAAAATTGCTTTTTTTTGGGGGGGTTAAACATAGAAATATCAAATTTATCCCTTCAAACCAAGTTTGAGAAAAAAAAATATTTATGAAAATGGTTTCATATAATATTTTTTTAAAATAATGTTAAATATATTATCATAATTTGTTCATATTGGGGTCCAGAAAAATTAGCATCGTTGAATTTAGTGGTCGAATGTCAAAGATGATAATATAATTCTTAAATTTGAATCGTGGTAGCGATCGGGTAAATTTTGGAGGGATAAATTCGGTATCCGAATATTTTGCAAGAATATGTATACATAATTTCCTGAAAATAAAAAAAGGGCCTTTATTTTAAGCGTGGCTATAAATTCGAGCGTAATATTTGATGAGTTAAACCGGGTCGGGGTTTGGATGGTTTCCCCCTTCCCGAGCGAACCGGTGAACCCTAGCGGACTCGAAGAGGAGGGAGAGCACGAAGGCCCGCCGCTTGGAAGCACGGAGCAGAGCGAGCGGGGGAAGGGATGGTTTGGTTTCAGTGTGAAGACTGTGGCGAGAACCTGAAGAAGCCCAAGCTCCCGAATCACTTCCGCATCTGCTCCGCCTACAAGGTCGCTCGCTCGCTCGGTTCACGAGTGTTCGCTTACCCTCTCCTTTTATCGATGCGTCGTTTGGAGTTCTTGTTCTTATCTGGTTTTTGCTGCCAATAATCTCTAGCTTTCGTGCATCGACTGCGGGAAGACGTTCGACCAAGAGACCGTGCAGAGGCACACGCAGTGCATATCTGAAGCGGTTCGTATTTGCTATCGTCCCGTCCCCCTCATGCTTCGATTGGATCTGTTATGATTTCGTTGTCTTCGTGTTGGTTGTTCTTTTTCGTTGATCATGTTGCTGTATATGTGTTGTTTTGTTTGTATAGTTAAGAAAGTTGTAATCTCTGGGATGAATGGCAGGCTCGCAATACAAATTAATTGTGTTCTTCTTCAAATACAGTTGTCATTGTCCTTGTTAATGTAGATATGAAAATTTGTTCATCTTGTTGGCATTTAGCTCATCACAAGGATTTCTTTCAGGAGAAATACGGTCCAAAAGACCAGGGGAAAGCTTCCCAAAAGGCACAAGAGAAGCCCGACAAACCTAAGCCAAATGCAGATGTTGATGTTAATGTTGGTTTATCTTCACGTCCCCCTTGGTTCTGTAGGTATGCAATTATGCTCCATCAATAACTCTTACATAAAACAAGCTGTATAGTTAAGGCACTCTTGTGGGAATAATTGTCTTATTGTCTTTTCATTATCACTGGGAAGCTGAAACTTGGTTTGTTACAAATTATTGATATCAAATCATTAACTTTAAAGTGGTATCTTTTGAGGCTGAGTATGACTGTTAGACATCAGCGTATATGAGACCAAACAAGGATAGATAAGACATTTGTATAACGTAATATGCTATGACCACTGTTTTGATAATCTTATTCACACATTATAATAAATAACAGATTGTCACCCGTATCTTGCACGGGTAGTAGGCCACTGCTAGGTTTTAGCTGGTACACTTGTGGCTTAGTGGATCCTATTGCAAAAGTAGAAGTGATGATTATCCTTTGGTAACATGTGATGATAACAAGGACTATACGGAAGTATGCAATCACCATCTTGGATGATACTTGTTCACGTTTAAAACTCAAATCTACTATTTGCTGATTTGTGCCCTACTTGCTGGGACACACAACTTGCCAGTTAGATCAAGCAAGCAAGCTGCATCAGTTTTTCTAATGTGAACATCAGGGTTTAGTGTGTGTGTATACATGTATACATATGGATACATATGTGTATACATGTGTATACACATATGTATACATATATATCCATTGTTCCATGCGTTTCTGCTTCTGCATGTCCTTTGATGAGATAAACATCAAACTTCATCAGCATAGGCGTAGCTTTTAGTGAGATGATAATGGTCGCTGACCTGTCTGGTATATAGACAGAAAAGTTTCTGTGTTGTGGATGGTTTTCAGCTCAAGATTAGGCCTAATGAGTGTAATGGTCACTGCAAATAATAATCAACATAAGCTGCTCTATATGGCTGGCCAGAATATAAATTGTGCTTGGTGTCTCACATTTTTAGCTCTGTCCAGCCAGAGCCTAATTTGTGCTTGTTGTAATCTCAACAAAATTTGGCAATGCATGCATATGCAGTCATGGATATTTCTATGTTGTCTAAGTTGAGAATTGAGCATCATATTTAGCTGTTTCATCTTAGAGATGGATAATAATGGAATATTAAATGAAAGTGCTTACTATCTTACATTTATTAGGTTATACCATTTATCTTTTTCTACAAAAAGATCCATAGTTTCATTCATCAGTCATGGATAGCTGCTTCAATAGAATGTGCTATGAAGATATTCTGTAATTTGTTTGTATAATAGCAGGTTCTTTATAAATGACATGTGGCACAATTGTGGTGCATGAATGTCGGTTTCTGAAAACTGTATTTAGAGTCCTTTTTTTGTTGGATTTCCATCTGCAGTCTTTGCAACACTAATACTACCAGCAAGCAGACTTTGCTACTCCATGCCGATGGCAAGAAGCACAGAGCAAAAGCACGAGCCTTCCATGCGGCCCAGAAACAATCTACTCAAACAGTGGAACCAACTTCAAATATGGAGATTGCTGATGGCAAACCATCGGCTAAATCCATTGAATCAAATGGTTTTCTGAAAGCAGATGAATCTAGGGATGAAGAAACTGCCAAGTTGGTTGCAGAAGTTGAAAATGAAAGTTCGGTGAAGAGAAAGAGAAAAAATGATGTAATTGAGGATTTTGCCAAAGATAATGAGAAAAATGTGCATGACTTGAGCAATGGGGAAGTGATACAAGCAAGAGAAACAGGAGCAGAGGGTCAACCAAACAAAAAAAAGCATGTGGAAGATCATCATGATAAGCAGTGCCACAGTAAAGAATTTCCCCAGCACAAAATCAAGTGGAAGAAGCTCGTCACTTCTACCCTCAAGATGGTATGTGCATTTATGAACTGTCGCATTTTTGTTGAGGATCACAATTCATGTAGATGGACTACATCAGTGTTCTTTTGCTAGTAGTGCTGATTCTATGATGTGTAGTCGTTCATCTGTTACTTTCGGAATATTGTTTTTGTAAAATATTTACCATGTTACTTTATATACTTAATAGGATGCTACACTTTTGGATGATACTGGCACTTAAACATGTACATGCTATTGCAGAATCCAGATCTTACAATGAAGGTCAAAAAATTACAAAAGATTGTCATTAAGATGGTCAAGGAGTCTGGTGTGACTCAAGATGAGGCACAACTTCGGGGGATGCTGATGAACAAGGTCAATTTTCGGAAGAATCTGCCATTCCCATTTTTTCATTCCTACATCTTGGACAATTCATTACTTTTTCATTTATTTCTTTTGCAGATCAATTCAAGCTCCCGGTTTGTGGTTGATAACAAGAAAATCCAGTTGGTCATCAAAGCCAAAGATTGCTAATGTCGTCAGCCACAAAGAAAGCCTGTCGGAATTTTGCACTCTTATCATATGTGTTGAGTTTGGTTCTGCAGCTTCTAGTTTTTGTTGGGCACTCAAACTTAGGCTTGCCTTTGCAACTATTTTTTGTCATGATTCTTGCTGATTTAAGTGAGAAAAACACAATTTAGAAATAGGGTAAAGGGTAAAGTTTCTCTATATAAGCAGGCATCAGCCATTTGGTTTCTCTGATGTTATTTATCAAGTTGTTTACATGGAATGTGTACTATGAAACATGGCTGGAGGTTACAGGGAAATTGATCACTGGATGCTTAGTTCACAAATGAGCTTAAGTTGGCTCAAAGTGATACTCTCAAGGCTGTACGTCAGTAAATTATCAGTCTGATGATATGGGTTAATGCTGGTTTGTATTTTATTATTTATTATTTATATTTTCTTAAGCTAAGTGCTGAAGATGATATTTGATCATAAGATTTTTATCAATTAAGTTAATTGTATTAGGTATTGATTCAATTGTTTGTTGAAGTCAGTATCTATGTCATGATTCAAAACTTTGATTTCATGCTGTTTATTGTTATTTTTATATGGTTCTATCATGCTAATTTTAAAAATAATTTCTCATTTTATAGCAATTATTGTTATAGTTTGCTGTGTTAAATGTTGATAACTAGCTACGAATGAGCGAAGAGGTTCAGCCCCCGCGTCACCCTCAGAGTCCAGTGTGCAGAAGACACGTCAGCAGTAATTGCATTGTTGTCGGTCGTGGCTGGTAATTTGAAGGGGTTCAGTGAGCAAGTCCATACATCCGATCTGAACCTCTCGTGGCCTTATTTCTGTGTCGTCTCAAGTATTATTTAGAACCAGAGAAGGAAGACTATAAGAGAAGGGTTGCCCTTGATTCCTTTCGACTCCGAATCCTTCTCTGTGTCTCTCGGGGCAAGAAGAAGCTTCGTCACGGAATATGGGGAGACGTACAGCTACAAAAGAGGAGGTGGGGGGAACAACTTGGTGGAGGTGCACCTTCTGAATCGTCACTACTTCAGATCTTAAGACCGACCGCTTCCAGCGGCGGATTAGAGCCAAGTATGTAACATGACCTAGTCCTCGATAGCTGTTTGATTAGCAAGTTCGTTTGTGGTTTTATCTTGTTTGTGATTAGCAAGTGTATGTGGCATAAATACATACACTTGGTGGGTTGGAGGCCCATGAGACGAGGACTTCCGGCCACGGGCTTCTTCTGTTCGGTTTCTTCCCTTATCTTGTTTCTTGTTATTTGGAGACTCATTCTGAAGCTGATTGATTTGATCTGTCGGTGGCGCTTTCTGTTCTTTATCTGTTTGTTCTCTTATCTGATGCTTTGGAAGAATTCGAGACATTCGATATCTGTTTGTTCTTATGCCTGGTGCATTCGCTTTCTTCATCCTTTGTCTGTTTCTTCTCTCATCCTGTTGCTTTGAAAGAATTCGAAACATTCGATATCTGTTTGTTCTCGTGTCTGGTCCGTGCGCTTGCTTTATTCATCCTCGTCTGCTTGTTCTCTTATCTGTTGCTTTGGGAGATATACCTGTTTGTTCTTATGCATGATGCATGCGCTTTCTTTATCCTTTATCTGTTTGTCCTCTTATCTGATGCTTTGGTAGAATTCGAAACGTCCGATATCTGTTTGTGTTTATGTCTGGTGCATGCTCTTTTATCTATTTGTTCTCTTATCTATTGGTTTGGAAGAAATGTAAACCTTCGATATCTGTTTGTCCTCATGCCTGACGCATGCGCTTTCTTCATCCTTCATCTGCTTGTTCTATATCCGATGGTTGATTAGAATTGGAAACGTTCGACATCGGCATGTTCTTGTGCCGCATGCGCTTTCCTCGCCCTTATCTGTTTGTTCTCTTATCTGAAGCTTCGGAAGAATTTGAAGCATTCGATATCTATTTGTTTTTATATCATAATTGCAAAATGTAACGAGAAGCTATGGAGTTGCTTGTTTATGAACAAAGGGGGAGAACTCCTCCTCACTGCCTACCGACCAACAGAGAGAGACCCAAAGAAGTATAAATCCGAATGTTCACATTCTCTCTTGTGTTCATTTTAGTGCTAAAATATGCCAAAAACAAAATTATATAGCTCAAGGACCCTTTAATTAAATCTAAATTATGTCTATTTATTGTGTCTTATGTCCCCATGATAACATTTATTGTGTCTTTTGTCTTATGTCCATTTCTTTTTGTTCTTGGACTATCCATCATAAAGCAAGTGGTTCTCAATCTTGACAATGCCCCACAAACAGCCATGGACCATTCATCATTACTTTGCTTGGATCGGCATGCGTTTACAGTCCCAATATGAGACTTTAGTTCTCAGACATGTTCTTGTTGTTGCCTTCCTTTAACTGACCGTGCGTGTTGCACGCATGCATCAATTGCAACAGCAAGCCATATGTATTAGAATGATGCTGTAGGTGAGTGCCTGAGGGGGGAGGAGAACCCGTCGGCCGCACCGCCCCGACTTTACGGTGGACAGAGTGGCCGTCCACTGGCGACTGGATTAGTGTCGGCAATTGCTGCCATATCGTACTTATTAACAAAAGATCAAAGTGGCATAACAAATAGGTAAATTTAGTTGACCAAATCTTATTATAGTAGAAGTTTTTCTTATTAACTAAGGTTTCTATGTAGTCGATCCTGAATAATACATTGAGACTAGATTTTGATTAGAAATGGGAGTTGGAGGGTTAATACTTTCTCAGGATAACAATAACGATTGTTAATGATAGTAGTAGGTTTGAGAAAAACTTCAATCTTATGATTTGGTAAGGTTAATTTAGTTTCTCTTGTTTTTGTTCTTGTTTGCATCGTACATGTGGGGCAATGAAGCCTATCGAGGATATGAGGAAACAGATGGCAAACTGGTGGACATTAGCATTTCTCTAATTAAATTAAACTCAGTAGAACAACAAAAAGGAAACCTTTGAATTTGTTCATCGATCTTATAGGTCAACCATGTCAGCCAGTGTAGTCGTGTTGATGAAAAGAGTCTGCATGTTAATCCTCTTCGGTCCTGCAGTGGTATGTTCGCATACAAGTACAAGGACTAGGGTATCATTTGTTTCTTGCAGCCCATGGGAACGAAGAGGAGGGAGGATAGAGGTGGAGGAATACATTCAGCTGCACTAACGACATCTCAAGATGTTGCTCTGCCACTACAACCTGCCTCCCTCTTAAGCCGCTTCTCCGCAAAGTACTCGCCATAGCTCATGATCCAAAACCTCTCGATCTCCTCTGCTTTCCTCCCTGTGACTCGACCGGCTATCAGACCCCACCTGCATAGCACCACAACGTCAGTAAATTTGCTTGCTCTACTCACTTATCGAGATCTAATTCTTGCTATCCAATCATATTTGTTAATATGCTTTTTAGTTAGGAAAATTCCTTTGAAAAATCTTTATTTTTAAGCTTTTTCTAAAAATATCCCCTATTTTCAGAATTTCTTAATAATATATATATATTTTTGACTACTTGGAATACCTTCGGTCCTCCTCCTATGGACCGTTATAGGGGATGTTTTTAGCAATATCGAAAAAATACTATAGCATGGTACAAATACTATATAACGAAATATAAAAATATTTTAAGAATTGATTTATAAAAAGAGAGAGAAAATGCATAGGACTGACTATCAAATCATTGGAAAAAATACTATTAGGAAATTCAAGAAAATAGGTTATTTTCCAAAATAAAAATAAAAAGGTTTTTTTTTTCTCGAAAATTCATCCTTTTTAATTTATTTGTACTTGTGATGTAGCAAATTACTTTAACCACGATAGTTTAACCGTGCGTTGTCTTTTCTCATGCAGGACTTGGGAGGTATCCGAAGGTTAAACTGAACCCTCTTAACATCATATATCTGTCTACTGTCCTGTAACTTTCGTACATTAACCTTAAAGAGTTGTCAGCATCATCGGTTTATGTGCATCCTCGCATTGCTATCTCTATCATGATCATCATCATCATCGTATTTCCTGATGCTAATTATTATTGATGCCATTAGCCATAAAACTTTGAATTCACCGAGAAGGAAGTTATGAAACGGAGACAGAGAGCGGGGTAAGAAATTGCTGCTATTGTAGTAAAGTTTTTAATGTTAGCAGGTCAGATGGATGGATTGAATCACCCACAGAATCTGTCACTTGCACCTGTCTGTACAGGTGAATTTAAGATGCATTTAATGGGATGATGTGATCTACTATAGACCTGATTGATAGGACATCAACGTATCAAGTCCGTGCAGCTTCGCAGCCTTTCCCGTCCCTCTTTTTTGCTGCTTCACCTTTTCAAATGAGAGCAGAGTTTCCAAGAATCATTTCATGTTTCACCTTCTCTCACTTGGAAAAGGTGGATTCTGGAACTCAAGCCCTCAGGATCTAAAAGACACATACTGTGATCATCATAAATAATCTCTATCGATGCTTTTTTATTCTTACTTTCGTTATGACAATTCCAAAGTTTATTTGATGGCTTTTACAAACAGATGGCCTTATACCATGACTGCACTATCATGATGAGATTCCTGTTTGTTGATGCAAGACATGCAAGAAGATGGCATGCTTGGCAGTCCACTAGTATGATATGAGTCTATAATCTTGTTTGCTATGTTTTCCGAAAGAGAAAATGACATGAATCTTAAAGCCAGAGAGGGAGATGGTAAGGCTTGCCTGTCGCCAACAAGCCTGTACATCCTGTGGATGAGGTCTTCCTCTTGCTCTGACATGTCGATGAACTCCCACTCCTTGCTACTGACATCTGCAGAACAAAGACACAAAGTTCATGAGATATCAAGCAAGAAGAGGAATGAAGACAGCATGAGACCTTCGAGTTCACGGTAGATGGTTTCCTGCTGCAGTCTGCAGCTGCGCTTGCCCATGGATTTAGGGAAGGAAGATTGGTCTGCCAAGAAGAAGAAGAAGCAAAGCAGGAGAAAGAGAAGTAAGATGGCTGGGACTTGGTGCCTTCATATGCTCAGAGAGGTAAGTGCCATAGCCTTTATGATGTCATCTACTTATGGCCACTCTTTCTTAGGTCTTTGACTGTTGTCACCCTCATTTTGACTGGAATTTAACTAGGAGTACTATTAAATAAAAATATTAAGTTGATTGTGATTAGGTTTTAATTAGAGATAGAGTCGAAGAATAAAATGATTTTACTATTTAGAACAAGAGTAGAATGTAGTTAGATAATAATAATGTGAAAACATTTCTAACTTGGTAGAAATAACTCATGACCTTACCTCAAATCATAAACAAACAGAGTACAAGATAGTGATGACATCATGAAAACGATTTACCATATCTTGTTTTCTTTTTGTTGACTAAATTTTTCTTTATTTCATCGATATCTCAATTAATTCTTAATTTTATTTTATGGAATTCTTTGGGACTAATTTATGGAGTTGTTTATGTTGATCAAGCCATGCCATAGGACTGGAAGCCATACTAAATTATGGATCGACGAATCAAGTGATATTTCTATTTCAATTCATCGGTGAACCAGACTTTTTCATTGGTAATGAACAACGTAGCGGAATCAAATTTTTCTTTGGGAATGAACAACGACCCAACGTGCTATTAATGTGGGTATTTCTATTTCTAGAGTAGCATCCACAACTCAAATTAAAGCCCTATGAGAATTTTCATGAATAATAAAATTGACCGAGAAATGGAGAAAGATAAGAAAAAGAAATGCAATCTAAAACTTCATCCAATCAACAACCTGCCAACCTGAAAATAATACAGACTATGACCTTCCGGTCATGGAACAATAAGACAAGGTGTTTATCGTTTGTTCAGGATGATTTTCGATTCTTGATTTTTACTTTTTTTTTTTTTTTCATGTTTTCGTGTTTTCTTTAGGGCAATGTGTACGAGGTAAAAAAATACTGTAGTTAGCCTTATTTTTTTGTTTATTATTAGTGTTTTTGTTTTTTGTTTTCATTATATAAAAAAGATTTATGATTGTGTGTGTCATGGGCTAATTTTTTATTGATAATCTAGTAGCGCAAAATATTAGCCAGCACGTTAAAACCTCCAAGTGCTACTGAGACTGATGGGCCTTTGGGTAAGTATCTGAGAGGTGATGCAACATCTTTAGTGTGCTTACTTTATGTTTGATGAAAGTGCTAAGTAAACATTGGGTGTATATTTACCTTCGGAATCCCTTTATATACGCTTGTTCAGTTTGTTTTCAAGAGAGAGAAAAAGGAGAGAGAAAATAAGGTTTTTGAGTTTTCTACTCGACAATCAGGGGTTAAATTTTATCAGTTTTAGCCTAAATTTTATGTGGAGAATCTTTACAGCAAGCTCTACAATCTTAATGGTGTTGATCTACAGTTTACCCTCTCTGAGGTACTTTCCTGTGATACTCATTTTGTAAGACCTAAAATTCTCTTAGAGATCCATATACGTGATGAAGATGTGCTATTCTTAAGCCAAGAGATATGATCTTGATATTATTGTATCCACTTGTTATTTTAGAGAAGACTTATTGTAAACATGTTATCATTACTATTGATAGTGGAAGTTTGAGGTGGACTACGGTCTTATGGTTTTTCCCGCATTGGGTTTTTCACATTAAAAATTTGGTCTCATTGTGTGATTGATTATTGCTCTACTGTTTATGCTGTTCTGGTTCATATTTGTTTTTAATATTAAGTTGGTATTTTGATGAGGAATCTATTTTGATACACAAAGAGGGAAATACTTATTTCTTTTTAACAGGTTTTTTCGAACATGGTGCACGCTATGAGAAAAAAATGCAGTAATGTTATTATACCATTGACCCTTAGGAAGCCTTAAAGAGGGAATTGCGAACTCAGTTCATGCTAGAGAACACAGAGTTCATGGCATGATGAATGTTGCGGCAACTTCGCAAGACCTTTACTATCCGAGGCTATATGAAGCAGTTTTTTGCATTAATGCTAAATATTTAAGACATGTTCGAGAAATATAAACTTTTTTGCTTCCTCGATGGTCTAAAACCATGGGCTCGCCATGAGTTGCATCGTTAGAATGTCCATGAGCTAGCATGTGTAATCAATGAGGCAAAATGGCTCACAGATTTCTCTACAGATTTCTCTACAATAACCTTACTACATTTTTTTCTCACAGTGTGCACCATGTTCGGAAAAACCTATTAAAGCGAAATAATTATTTTCCCTATTTGTGTATCAAAATATAAATTTAATATTAAAAACACACAATGAGACCAAATTTTTAATGTGGAAAACCCAATGTGGAAAAAATCATGGGACCGTAGTCCACCTCAAACTTCCATTATCAATAGTAATGATAACAGGTTTACAATAAGTCTTCTCTAAAATAACAAGAGGATACAATAACATCAATATCATATATATTGGCTCAAGAATAGCATATCTTTATTACATTGATGGATCTCTAAGAGAATTTTAGGTCTTACAAAGTGAATATCACAGGAAAGTACCTTAGAGAGGGTAAACTGTATATCAACACCGTTAAGATTATAGAGCTTTCTGCAAGGAATCTCCACATAAAATTTGGGCTAAAACTGACAAAGTTTAACCCTTGATTATCAAGTAAAAAACTCAAAAACCTTATTTTCTCTCTCCTTTTTTCCTGTTATTTCCTCTCTCTCTCTCTATGCGTCGTTGTTCTCACGCTACACTAACACACGTCGATGCACAAAACCCTTTTCTTTTGCTGCCAGAAATTGCATGTTTCTTTTTCCTTTTAATTATTGATTTGGGCTGAAAAGCTCAATTGTCCAATCCAAGCCCACATATGGGCTTGACCCAATAATTCTTCCTCTCCGGCTCATATAGTGGGCTGTACCAAGCCCGCTCTTCGCCTACATGTTTCAAGCTTCTCCTTAGACAAAGACTTTGTCAACATATCTAATCTATTCTCATTGGTACACACATTTTCCAACTATAACTCTTTCATCTCAAGCACATCACGAATCCAGTGATATCTCACATCAATATGCTTGGATATAGAATGGTATGTTGAATTCTTGGAGAGATGAATGATGCTCTGATTGTCATAATAAACAGTATATTCTTCCTATTTCAAACCAAATTTCTGTTGAAACTTTTTCATCCATAAAGCTTCCTTGCAGGCTTCAGTAATTACTATGTATTCTGCTTCTGTGGTTGATGGAGCAACACAATTCTATACCTTAGATTGCCAAAAGACTGCTCCCCTTATAAATGTCATTAAGAACCCCGAAGTTGACTTCTTGGAATCAGTATCACCTACCATGTCTGCATCTATGTACCCTTCTAACACAGGTTCATCACTGCCAAAACATAAACACAACCTGGAAGTACCTCTTAGATATCTTAATATCCATTTCACTGTTGCCCAATGTTTCTTTCCAGGATTAGAGAGAAATCGGCTGACAACTCCAACTGCATGAGCTATCTCTGGTCTATATTTATCATCTGGTAAAGAGCTGAGAAGTAATATTTTTTGCATCTCATCATCTATATTCATTTTCATAGCAACCAACTTGTTTGCAAGATTCTGAAATAGACTTATGTGTTCAACAATATTACCACTATCTTTAAACTTCAAATTTACAAGCCTTCTGAGGAGAGAAATTTTATTTCCTACTATCTTTTTCGTAAAGAGATTTTCTAACATTTGACAAACAACATCAGCACTGGTTTCATCAGAAATATACTCATGCAAGTTTATATCCATCTATCTTATAATATAGGAAATAGCTTTTCTATGTTGAACTTCTCATTCTTCATCGTCCATAGTAGAAGATTTATCTTTAACTTTGATAGACTTATACAAATCTTTGTAATAGAGCAAATCTTCCATCATACGTCTCCAAGTGGAATAATTTGATGAGTTTAATTTAATCATACCATATGACTATTCCATTTTAATCATACAAGAAAAAACTAGCACCAAATAACCTAGCTCTGATACCATTTGTTGGAAAAAAACCTGTTAAAACGGAATAATTCATTTTCCTCTTTGTGTATCAAAATGGGTTCCTCAACGACATATACCAACTTGATATTAAAAGCATATATGAACCAGAACATCAACATTATATGAACAGAACAACAACGCGTAGAGAGAGAGGAAATAACAGAGAGAGAAAAAGGAGAGAGAAAATAATGTTTTTGAGTTTACTGCTTGACGATCAGGGGTTAAACTTTGTTAGTTTTGGCCCAAATTTTATGTGGAGAATCCTTACAATAAGCTCTACAATCTTAACGGTATTGATTTACAATTTACCCTCTCTGAGGTACTTTCCTATGATATTCACTTTGTGAGGCTTACAATTCTTTTAGAGATTCATCTATGTGATGAAGATGTGCTATTCTTGAGCCAAGATATATGATCTTAATATTATTGTGATCCTCTTGTTATTTTAGAGAAGACTTATTGTAAACCAGTTATTATTACTATTTATAGTAGAAGTTTGTACGGTCCCGTAGTTTTTTTCGCATTGGGTTTTTCACATTAAAAATTTAGTCTCACTATGTGATTGATTTATTGCTCTACTATTTATGCTGTTTTGGTTCATATGTGCTTTTAATATTAAGTTTATATTTTGATACACAAATAGGAAAAATAATTATTTCGCTTTAATAGGTTTTTCCGAACATGGTGCACACTGTGAGAAAAAAATGTAGTAAGGTTATTGTATCATTGACCCTTAGGAAGCCTTGAAGAGGGAATTGCGAACTCAGTTCATGCTAGAGAACACAGAGTTCATGGCATGATGAAAGTTGTGGCAACTTCGCTAGACCTTTACTATCCGAGGCTATATGAAGCAGTTTTTTGTATTAATGCTAAATATTTAAGACATGTTCAAGAAAGATAAACTTTTTCTGCTAAATATTTAAAACCATGGGCTCGCCATGAGTTGCATCATCAGAATGTCCATGAGCTAACATGTTCAATCAACGAGGCAAAATGGCTCATAGATTTCTCTACAGAGATGATAGAGAAAAAGTACATATCAAGGAGAAAAAAGTACTTATCAGAGGAGAGATCTCCAAAAGCTTCCAAATGGAAGCACATGAAGAAGAAAGGTGCTCCGATGGGACATGGATCCAAAGAAAACATCTCGAAGTCGGACATGTCTTTTGTGAGGTGGAAAGCATCCGATGTTGGAATGCCCACAACGAAATGAGTTGCTCAATGCCCTTACAGCTTCTTTCCAGCCAGAGGAGAAGAGAAGGCAATCGGCTCGAGCAAGTCACGTTCAAGTAGTGACGAATTATCTTCAAGCCCTCGCACAAGAGTTATGCGTTTCTTGAACGCATTGCGAGATGAAGTCCAAGAGAAACCTAAGTAGAGGCCAAAGAAGAAGACCGACTCTTTAAGCTCTAGTTTGTCATAGTCTAGCAATGATGAAGGATCACCATAACAATCTTGCATTGAGATTGTGCAATTGTTGAATGCACTACTTAAGGGTTAAGTGGGGGAGCAGTCAAAGGCAACACCGAAAGAGATAAAGGCACATAATAACCTAATAATATTTGTGGACATCAAGTTGAATGGGATGATGACTCGCGCATTGGTGGACATAAGAGCCACACACAATTTCATAATGAACCGAGAGGCAAAATGACTCAGATTAAAGTTGGAAAAAGTCTGAACCGAATGAAGACAATCAATTTAGAGGTAGAACCTATTTTTAGATTGGCGAAGGGAGTTGACATCGAGATTGGAGATTAGAGTAGGAGCACCAACTTCATAGCGCTTCCCTTGGATGATTTCCAAGTCATCCTTGGGTGGAGTTTTTGCAAGAGGCGAAAGCAATACCCATGTCATTCTTGAACTCGTTTTTTGTTGGGCGATAACTCTCCATGCATGGTGACACTTTCGAAGAGAGCTTTGAAAGACATATATACTCTTATGCTATACAAGTGACGAAAGAATCAAGACGAGAGGACCTGACTCATCCTATAGCGATGCAGTTGAAGTTAAAAGGCCTCAGCGCGGGGTTAGTGTTTGTCGAGACAGTCACACTTAAGAATATGTCGGTGTGCTAAGATCTTAGTTGCCAAAGCCCTTTCCACAGAGGCATAAGGTGAAATGACAATTCAAACTCAATGAAGGAGTCAACAATCTAGTAGACCATCCACATTAGGCATCATTAATGCCATGCAAATTGTCAAAGAATCATAGTTGACAGTGGCCATGCAACAAACATATGGAGATGACGAGGTATGCAGACGCAGTTGATCAAGAGAGGTAAGGCATTACAACGACCTCGAGTCCAAGACTCAAAAAAGAACTTGGTCAAGAAAATGTTGAACTAAAGGCCATGAATATAAGGAGATGAGGTATGATACCGCAGCAGCAATTGGGACATGGACGTGGACGATCCCACAGCTTTAGACTTGGCCATCTTGCTCTTTTCGTTTGCGATGACGGTAAATTACCTATACGTTCACCTTTCTAATCTTTTCTTTGTTATGTAGGTCATTTGTGGATTGCACGAGATTAAAGTCTAGGCTGATCCTAGCGAACACATATCTTTTGAGTGTTGCATGCCTTAGATAATCCCAGTTAAGGATGTGATATTTCAGCTAAGTAATTAAATATTATATAGGTTAGATTAAGTTAGCTAAAGATGAAGCCAGTTACTTAGTTCAGATCATCCAATTAGTAAGCTTTAGAACCTTTAAGCCTAGGAAATTTCATCTTAGTGGTGCCTTACTTGGTAAACAGGATTCTAAATTGAAAGAATTATGTTCATTCCAATGACATTATGTGTCTGAATTGGGAAGGTTTTATATTAACTTCTGTTAATCAAAGTCAACCGAAATCATTGGCTTTTCCCAAAATATTATTTTATGATCAATCAGTTGAAGCTATAACTGTGGTAGTATTGCTGTTGATTTGATCTACTGATTTGGAGGGATTCTCAAAGGATGAAGACCATGTCATTGTCTTCAAACAGTGGAGTGAATAAATTCCTTCTTATCATCTTTGTCTGCAATATTTAAGAAAGCATGTGGGTTTGCACTGCCTGTTTTACATTACAATTAAGGGACCAAGAATAGACCTTGAAAGCATTCTGTTTGCTGAGTCTCATAGAAGCACTAAGAACACAAGTGATGGTGTATTGTCTGCTGAATCTAAAGAACATGTTCACATGAGATCTTTGCATGATTTGGTCCCCCATTCCATGGATGGATTTGATACCCAAGATCAAGAGGCTTTTTTTTATTTGAAAGCTAGCCCTGATTTATGGTAGAAAATGTCCTCTTGCATTCATCAGACAAGTGAAAACATCTTCTTATTGATTTGTTTTCTTAGATCAACTTGCTATTTACTCCTTTTCAGATGCAAATGGCAGCATTTTATTATATATATATATATATATATATATATATATATATATATATATATATATGTGTGTGTGTGTGTGTGTGTGTGTGTGTGTAATTTTTTTACACAAAATTAAAACTTGAACATTAATCCTCATTTGAGCCCTGCAATGACATCTTTAAAAAATTTAAAACTCGGACCGAAAAAAAAAAAAAAGTAGGAATCAAAATGCTCTTGATTTTATTCATTATAAAAGCCTAAAATTTTCAAGTATATAATGTTTTATCATAAAATTTTGAAAGGTAAATTTATCATTGTTTTTATAATGTTGTTCATAATATTTTATGTTATTTAACATAATATAAATATATTGTATATAAAAAAATTAAATATATAGTCTGATCCACTAACTCATCGATTCTAATAACTACGAGCGACTGCCAGTGTTGTAGGCATAAACTTCCGAGTTCCAGGGGGCCATGGTGATTACAGATTGCAGATCGCAGATTGCAGATTGCAGAGGTAGGAAATGGTGGAGGAAGGGATACAGTTCCATCTCGCCATGTCTATTAAGAAAGCAGCAGTCAACCAAGAACACAGCAGCTGCAGCTGCATCACCTCATCATCATGGTGCTCTTCTTCCCTCACACCGCCCGCCCTCACCTGCCTCCCTCTTCTGCCGCTTCTCCGCGAAGCTCTCGCCATGCCTCATTATCCAATACCTCTCGATCTCCTCCGCCTTCCTCCCCGGGATTCGCCCTGCTACGAGCTCCCACCTGCACACCAGTAAGTAATTATTCTATGATTACCAACAATTCTCTTTCTTTTCGTGCTGTCGTTATCAGCTCCATCACTAGTTTCATGTTCGTCATCATCACTCCCATCTCACTCACTGCTATCTCTACTGTCGGCGTCTTTCTCACCGACCAGGATGATTAAGTCATGGATGCAGAGAGAGATAGATAGAAATGTAGGAGGTTTTCTCACTCACTGCTATCTCTACCGTCGTCATCTTTTTCACCGACCAGCATGATTAAGTCATGGATGCAGAGAGAGAGAGAGAGAGAGCTGTCCCAAGTAGAAGAGTAAAAGGTTTATGGGGATGGAATGATGTGGTAGGACATCAACACGTGAAGGGCGTGCACGTTTCTTAGCTTTTCCATCCCCTCTGTTGTTCGACTTATTCACCTTATGAAATCCCACCAATTTCAGATCTTGTCTTCTCTCACTTTATCTCTAAATTTCACTTATCTTTAATCTTGTTTGCTCCTATCTATCTTGTCGATATTAATGTGTTGATATTAAATATATATATATATATATATATATATATATATATATATATATATATATATATATATATATATATATATATATATATATATATAAGTAGTTTAAAAAATAAATTTAAGTATTAGTTAGAGTTTTAAAAATAGTAAAATTATGAAAGAAAATATTGAGAAGATTGCTATGATTTTAGATTGAATGAGAGAATAATTATATGATTATGTGTCTCATTCCTTCTCTCCATTTAGAAATCAAACACAACATATTAGTCTTACAAATTTAATATTTTTTTTCATCTGATATCGAAGCTAGATTTTTCTTTTGATGGTTCTTAAATACTCAAATTACAAGGAAGAAGAAGAAGAAGATTTGGGGAAGATCAACTATGGCAAATGATAGCGACTCAAATCTCAACCTTATAATAATAAGTGCTTCAATTTTCAATGGTGACTGACATCTATGATTTTTGGTTTGTGAATATGAGAATCATGTTTCTTTCTTTCACTTGATTTATGGGATTTGGTTGAGAATGATTTATGATGATTCTGATAATAAGAAACCATGACAAAAGATCAAATAATCAAATTAAAAGAAGAAAGATTCAACAGGATGTTTCAGATGCAATCTTCTTCTTCTTAAGGATCATGAGGGCTACAAAAACAAAGAATGTATGAGATCTTTTGCAAGAAGAATTTCAATGAGATATAAAAGCTAGGACTATCAAATTTCAAACCAAAGAGTTAGGAGAATATGAAAATGAGATTTCTATATAAAGTTTATGGAGTTGATCAATCAAATGAAGTCTTATTAGTGACAAGAGAATTCTAGAGTATCATAGAAAAGTTTAATCCTATTGTGACTGTATGAATTATTTGAATCAGTATGAACAAGGGTTGAGTCAATGTTCATCAGAGAAATGGAGAATGCATTTCAATCAAAACTTAATGTTGCTTTCAAAAATAAAGAGAATAAATTAAATAACCAATCACAAAGCAAGAGGGAGTAACCAAACTAAGGAAGTAGAAGTTCATCAACAACAACAACAACAACAACAAATAAAATATGAATAAATTATGACAGAAATTTCAGTAGAAAAAGGACCACCAAAAGCATGTAGAATAAGCAAAAGAAATAATCATGATAATGTATCTTCTTCTTTCTCTCATCTTAAAATTTTAACTTAATATATTAATCTTACAAATTTAATATTGAGAGAGAGAGAGAGAGAGAGAGAGAGAGAGAGAGAGAGAGAGAGAGAGAGAGAGAGAGATGATGATAATGCTTGCCTGTCGCCAACAAGCCGATACATCCTGCGGATGAGGTCTTCCTCTTGCTCCGACATGTGGATGAACTCCCACTCCTTGCTACTGACTTCTGCAAAACGGAGACAAACCTGCATGAAATACGAAGCAAGAAGAAGAAGAAGAAGAAAGAATACAGCGGGAGACCTTCGGATTCACGGTGGGTGGTCTCCTGCTGCAGTCTGCGGATCCGCTTGTCCATGGAAGAGGAAGTAAGATGTCTGTGACTTGTGGCTTCAGATGCCAAGGGAGGAGGGAGGCATACAACCTTAAGGCGTTTGGTAAAAGGAATATATGGTACGTGCAACGGATGGCATTGTAAGCAGCGTCGTTATTTCATCAGCTGCAATGATAGATCAGCTTGAAGGAGGACCACTATGGGAGTTGATTCCTCCTGTAGATAGCTTCCCCACCTTCCTGAGTCCTTGGCCTGGCCGTCCTTCGACTCTGCTGTGCCTTCCATGTGTTTCTTTCTCCACCTCCACTACTATTATTCCCCTTCTTCGCTCAACCACCGTGCTGATGATGCCTGGAGATCAAGTACTCTTCTCTCTGTGTCTCCTATTATCTCATTGCAGCTGGCTGATACACTGATCTAGATGTGCGCGCACTCCTCGATTCAAGAGATCGAGTTCAACAAGAGCATGCGTGATGTTTGTTTGTGAGAGATACAGTGGATCATATAAGGTTGTCACAACTTTTTGTGTCTATGGGGAGGGACACTGTCATCCTCAAAACAGGACCAATTTTGCCGAAGCTTCCTTTTAGAGAATCTCCAAATAGTTTATGTCGATTCCTATTAACTTCCAACTTGCTTAAATAAATCATATCATTCACTTTGACTCTTTTAGCTTCAAAGACAAAACAGAGAATTATTTATTTGGATCAAGCCCAATTAGACCACCTAATCGAATAGGCCCGGCCCATTAATAATACGTTCTCTTTTGGCTTGAATTGGTCGATTGGGACAAAATAGTATGTATGACATATTAATAAAGAACAAGAACAAAAGATAGTACCTTTTAACATGTCCTAATGAAGCATATGCCTTTCCTTTCCTTCGAAAAGGAAATAGTAAACCACCATGCGAACTCCGAAAGAGTTTTCTGGCGCACCCACTCGGTCACGTGGCTTTCTCTTCATCGTACGCTAATCCCCACGCGCCCCCGCCCCCTCGTGATGCGGGCCGACGCCGTCCCCACCACCCAAGAGGAGGCAGCACCGGCTCATGGGCTCCCCCATCCCCCACCCTGACGCCGCCCTGCCTCCTCCGTCCACCGCCCACGTGATCCCTGTCGTCGTCCCCTTCCTGAGCCCACCCGCCGCGGTCCCCCCCCCCTCACGACCCCTCCTGCGTTCATGCCCTCCCGCAGCCATCCTCGACCTAATTCGGGTGGAATCCGGTGGTTGTCGGCCCGCCGCGGGAAGAGGGCAAAGGAGCGAGGCCGAGTCGCTGCTGCTCGGGAGTGCGCCGTCTGCATCCCCAGGTGACGACGTGTCACCTTCCTCACCGTTGGCCTACCCTGCCGGAACTTTTTCACGTACGCTGATCCCCTCCCACCATTTCATATAATAACTAATATCTTAATGGAATTAGTTTAACGGATTTCGAGTGTGTGGATTAGGGGGAGGGCTATCTGATTCACTAGAAGACTGAGCTGTAGGATCCTCGAACCAGTGGCAAGGGAAGGTCCACGTCGTCACCTTCTCACCCGCTCTTACTTTAATCTGTATTCCTCATCGTGATCGAGAGAGGACCCCACGCCTCGCGGAGCTCTTCGACGGCCACGTCGTCACCATACCCTCGTTTCCCCTCCTCCTCTCTGTCCGTACCAAACAGCAGCGTAATTTAATGATAATAATAATAATATATTATATATTATTAAACATAAAAAAGAAATGAAATTAAAAATAACAGAAATAAAATTCTCGATAATACAATTTGAAAGGAGGAAAAAAACGTTACACCGCCACGCGGATTGCATATATATATAAGGAAGAGTGGAATAATTGGGGGCAAAAAGATAGGTCGTGCTGTTTTGGTGTTGGCGATTGTCGAGCTTTCACCTCCGAAGCGTACGACGACGAGAGGGACGGAGAGGGTCGGGGTTGGAGGTAACGTTTGAGCGCCGCGCCCTTATCCGATCCTTTTATTGTTACCGCGATCCTCGAGTTCTCACCTCTCGTCTCCGCTTCTTGAAGGATTAGGGTCGTATTCTTGGATTCGGCGATCTGGTTTCTCGGCTAACCTTTTTTTTTTGAAGTATGTTTGACCGGTACGGAATTCGGTGCTATGCCGGTGGTGTTGCCGCCCTTTTTGTGGTCTGTGTCATCCAACCCTCGGCTACTTTCCATTTCTTGTAATATTAGGGTTGTGTTGTCTGGGTTTGGCGATCTGTTTTATCCCCCGACCCTTTGCGCGGCGTGCAAGTGGTGTGCTGTCTTGATCATCGAATCGTTAGCTCCTTCCCGGTTTCTTGAAAGATTAGGGTTGTTTTTATCCTGGGTTCGGCGATCTGTTTTTTCCAATGGTTTTGGGCGGTATGGAATCGGTGTGGAGGATTTGCTTTTTTGTGTTTTTGTTCGTGGTATGTTTCGGTGGCTGTTTTGGTGAATTTTTCGGTGGACGAGGTGTGCATGGGCGATTCGGGTTCTCCTATTATCTGGTCGGTTTATCCTGTTTCTTTCTTCGTACGTTTGCTTGCTTGCTGATGCTGCCGGCTGGCTTCGTTACGAAGCCTTATATTGAATCCGATGCTTCCACTTGGTGTGATCCAAGATCTTTCTTCTTGAACTCGATTTTAGGTGGTTTGTTGTTTCCGACCGAAGAGATTGTTTTCCTTTTTCTATTGTTTTCTAATATGTTATCGAATTATTTTACACTCTCGATCAACAATCTAGGAAAATATGTTCCATGACATGCGTAATTTGGATATCTTTTGTTGCGCTGGAGGAAAGTTTGAAAAATAAGTTTGAAAATAAGTTCCATGACATGCGTGATAAAAAAAAGTTTTCTTACTTTGTCATGGTTTTCTCTATAGTAGTGGATTTTGTTGGAAATCATGGTAGAAAGTATAATGCGTGTGTGATGCTTTCAGTTTCTTTTCTGGTTGCCAATTATTTGCTGTCTTAACTGGAGTAGCGTCGTGATGTGATTCTTCACTGTTCCTATGGGTTTCGAGAGCCAAATGTACCGTCAAAAGACTCAAAACCCTTTCTATGCCTTTTTTTAAAGTTATTTTGGGCATATTAATCGTTTTTACTCTACCTGAAATCTGATGCTGGGCTTTGTGTAGAAATGATATTGGCTCCTACAGTGTATCTTTTTTATGCTATTCCGACCCCATTTCCTCCACAGGTTTTACCTGCAGATGCTGAAGAACTCTATTTCATTACATGGAGGGGAATGAAGCCACTGACACAGAGATCTCAAAAGAAGCTGCTCTCTTAAAAACAGAGAATGATCGATCACCACGGGAACCAGTCACCGGCAGTGCAGTGGAGACATACAGTCTGTTAGCTTCCCACGACAGTGATTGGCCGGAACACTTATCTTTGCTGCGATCACCTGAGGTGGTTATTGAATCTGTTGCTGGAAGGAACTTCAATTACAATGTAGGTACACAGGCAGGTTCTCAACCACTTTGTGCAAGCCTTCACTCTTTGAACAACCCGGCAGTATCCGTGGAAGAGCTGACTCTGAAAAACTACAAGAATCCTTACTTATCACTGGATGGTAGCTCAAGTTTATCTTTAGGTGGCAGCTCGAGTAGTGGAGAAAAACCTTTGGTCCAGACAAGTTCATGGCCGAATTTTACAAGGATTGCTGGCAGACCAAAGCAAACAGCACCAAAGGATTATCAATTATTGGGTCGCAAGGATGCTGGAGGCAGTGCACTGCCTCCATATGGGTCTCAGACATTGCTTCCACTCCTGCAATCGCAACCAAAGACATCCAGGGTAGATGAGCATGTAGCTGGAGTTGGCAACCACAGAGTCTCAAGTAATTTAAGTGCAAGATCTCCTCATGAGATCCGACCTAAGTCTCTGTCTTCTTCTGGGTTTCAACAATTTTTTATCAGAAGTTCCTCAAATGGTAAAGCTGTTGCATGTAAACATCAAAAAGGTCATGATGTATTGGACAGTGCAATATCTGCGCTAACTATTGAAAAGTCTAATGTTGACAAAAGAATTTCTTCTAATTTGTCTCATGCGCCCGGTGAAGAGGCGGATAGGATGCACCTTTTAGGTGGTGGAGAACTGGTCTCCCATCACGGGGATATTACTTTGAGGGAGTGGCTTAAGCCTAAACGGCAAAGGATAAGTAAGGCTCAGAGGATGCATATATTTAAGCAGATTCTGGGTCTTGTTGATGCTTGTCACACGAAAGGGCTTGCTTTGCAGCATTTACGACCATCATATTTTCTTGTGCTACCCGTAGATCAGATTAAATACATTGGATCTTTTGTCCCTCGAGAACAGGTTGAGCAAGCTCCGAATATTCACCATGAGCAGCATCCATTGAAAAAGAAGAGGCATAGGGAACCAGATGAAGCAGTTAATGAATTCTTGAAACTAAAGCATCAGAAGCTTGCTGACGATGGTAGTGTTACATATCTTTGCAAGATTGGCTGTATAGGAAATGATCAAGGTGAAGAAAATGAAGTTGATACTTCCAAAGCAGGAAACTCCAGATGTGATTTTAGGAAACTTACAGAGGGTAAACCGTTCAAAGCTTATGGTACATCTCACCCCCCAAGTTCTGATGCCATTCGCCAACATCCTATGTGTGAATCAGTAATGTTGGAGGAGGGGTGGTATGTTAGTCCTGAGGAGTTGAATGGTCAAGTTGCCTCTTGCTCGACAAATATCTATAGTCTTGGGGTTCTATTTTTTGAGGTGAGGAGAACACTAAAATGAAATATCTTGTCCGTTTAGTTAGCATGCATTAGTTACTTGATAGCTTATGTTATGCAATTATACCTACCAACTTTAGCTGAAGAAAAGTTGTTCACAGTTTCTTCCTGGAGATACATGTAAGCTTTTATCCTGTAAAGCCATGGGCAATAAGCAGGAAGGGAAATCACTTGTATTGGAATGAGAATGTAGTCATTGCTTTCTTCAAAGACTGCATTAATTGAGACAATTAAATAATGAAAAAAGACACTGAGGTCGAAATGGGGTGGATCTTGAGGAGTCTGGTATGAGTTCATCTTCATGGACACAAAAGCAGCAAGAATTAAATAATATATTTAGTGTAAGCATGTAGGGGTACATGAAAGAGTGAGTTAACCCTTTAATAACTTGGACCTTCAGAGGGAATAGGTCCACTAAGAGAGTTTGCTTCTCAGAGTCAGAACCTGATTTAGTTTTCGGTGCTAGAGTTAGCCAAATCGCTGCACCAATGCAATTTCCAAGCTGTTGCAAAATGTGCACTGTGCAGGTTGTTAGAAGCAAAATCGACAGGGAACTGTGTTATATTAAAGGATTCAAAACTTATTTTGGTAGATAATCTGGACTAATAAAACCAGAGCAGCTGTATGCTCTAGAAACATGCCACAGCGTGCTTGAGAGGCTATGAAGGGAAGGATTTCCATGTAGGAAATATGACACAGTACAATTATGTGTTTTATCTATCAGCAATTCTTTGATGTATAACCAGACATTTGACTTTGGTTGTGTTTGATAAAACCTGTTTCTGCTTTGAAGGAGTAATTAAATTCCACTAGCTATTGTTTCCTCAACACTTAAAAGGGCTGAGGCTTTTGATGGAAACTCGCATTAAAGATGGTATATTACTAGCATATTTTGAGGGACCTGTTTTCTTGTTCTATCCGTGTTTAGGCAGTCCGGTTAGGTTTTGAAGAATGCCACTTTGATGTTTTAATAAAAAGAGTAATGGGTGCGCCAAATAGAAATATGGCATCTTTATGAAGAAATGAACTTCCTTTACCCATTTTGATGCTAACTCGTGCTCTCTCTCTTTTTCTTAACTTATCCAAACAGTTATCTTCTTTTCTACTTATCAACAATTATCCAAACACTTCTTTCGGTCAATTGTTTTATCAAAATTTTCTTATCCACTATATTCTTTTTACCTTCTTTTAGAGTGCAGAGATATGAGATTCCCTCTGCAAGCAAGGGAACCACTTGCCAGTTGGGCTCCTTATCGATGATATATTCATACAGATAAAAACATCTCTCTTCCTCTCTCTCTCACAGTCTCTTTTTTTAAATATATTTATCGATTACGATAAATCTTTGTGGCATGCAGATACATGCAAATTAGGATTAATGAATACCTATAGCAGATTATGTGGTTATGTTTTTTGATAATTGTTCTTTCTTTTCAGCTCTTTTGCTGTTCTGAAACATGGGAAGTGCATTGTACTGCAATGTCAGATCTTCGGCATCGGATTCTTCCTCCAAGTCTTCTATCAGAAAGTCCTAAGGAATCTGGTTTCTGTCTTTGGTTGTTGCATCCAGAGCCTTATTCTCGGCCAAAGTCAAGGTATCTGTTGCCGACTCTATTGGTGGGCATGCTTCCAGATGCCACACATGTATTAATTATAGACATTCATGTGACATTCTGCTGATCGACTGTGAGAAGAATAGACATCATTATATTCCTGGATGGTTCCTGTTTATGCTAATACACATGAAATAATGTATTCGCTAAAGATCAACTCGATGGCTACTAGAGAATCATTCATTGAGGATGAACAATACTGTTGGTTCAGAACTTATTGTGATTAAGCTAGCATATATAATGACCTTTGCCCTGGAATTTTATATTGATAGAGGTATGGGTTTTAGAACTTTAGATAGCATCTGTCCAATTGGTTGCATTATCCGAGTAGAGTCAGATGCTTTTACTTAATATGCAAATGTGTGTTCTTCACATGTCTGTATCATATAGGATATTTTCTGGCAGAAATTTTTGGATACAGATACGAAGATGGGTTAAGGTTATCTTCATGCTAGATTTTTTGGTTGATTTCAATGTTTTCATGTACATGAAATATCATTGATAAAATTAAGTTAGCTTCTTTATTGTAATAGTCACATCTATATCTGCTTTGAGTCTAATTCAATCGGTTTTTATTGTACATCCAATTTGTATATTGTACACTTAGACAAACATGGTTACAGAACCATCCAGTACATGTATTTGAATCGTATTTGAGATCATATATGCTAAGCTAAAGTGGATTTGCACATGGTTTTCTGGGATCCTGCTGCATCTTTGTGTTCATATCTGATAATGAATATCAGCATACTGCCTTATGATGATTTGAGAGGAGAGAAGGTATTATGATCCAATGTTGAACCACAGCTCATTTCTTTAAATGATTAATCAAATATAGTTTTGAGTTAAAAATAGAGAGAGGATAACAACGGAGCCTAGGAAAGGAGGTTGACACACCAACAAGTATGGCATATCGAGAAAAACAACACCCCTTGTTAAATGTATTTATGAATATTGGAAGTTGAGATTGACTGGTGATCTAGTGCTTCGTGGTGCACATAAACACACATTGCACCACAGTTGGACACGACAAAAGAGAATACAAAGTTAAAAAAGCAGCACATTTCAGAAGTTTGAAAATACCGAGATTTTGACTACATCAAAGCAAGTTTCTTGCTGATGGAATCTTCTTAGGTTATTGAGCATTGTTGTTTGTCGTACAGATCAAATTTCTAAATTTCAAGGCACTAAAATGTGCCAGTGATCGCTAGGAAAGGATCCATTTCTGTTAACAATTTTTAGTCATTTATATTGTTGCCCTTTTAAACCATAGATTCACCAGTTTCGAGTTTTTCAGCGCAGGTGCATGATGGTGATCGGTATGAATTCCATGGGACAGTGAGACCTTGCCGTTCTATTTTTGCACAATATGTAGGTCGAATGGAATGCCATCTTTTTAAGCTGTAACCTCATGGTTTCTGTGCTTGAGCTTTGTCCTTTTCTGTTAGTTTGTGCTCGAACTGAGACTTCCAGCTGTTTCTTTCCCCATTTTGTTCCTTCTTGATTACCATCTTGAAATTATGGCAACTTAATTTTGGTGGCATCATCAAATTAACCTTCCACAAGGTTAAGGTTCCGATTATTTTGATCTACATATTTCATTTCTTAAACTAAGTAATGTTTTTTCTTGGACAGGGATATTATTCTGAGTGACCTAGTAAGTGAAGGTAGAAATTTGTCGGCAATAGACCATACATCTGCATCGACCGAAGAAGAAGATGCTGAAACTGACTTGTTGTTGCATTTTCTATTATCTTTGAAAGAGCATAAGGAGAAGCAAGCAGCAGATCTAGTAGCAGGCCTTGAATGCATAAGAATGGATTTCGAGGAGGGTAAAAGAAGGCACTTAGCAAGATCTGAGTTAGTTTTGAGTGGCAAAGTTCCGTCATCAAAGTTTGGCGAGATCTCAGAGTTTCACTCTCTTGAGAAACCTGTGACACATGTGGAAACAATGACCAGATTATCCATGTCAAATTTACTTGATGAGAGATTAAATAAAAACATTAACCAACTTGAAAATGCATACTTCACCATGAGATCCAAAATTGAGATACCCAAAGACAATTCTGTAACTCGTTCCGACACTGATCTTCTTAAGATGCGAGATAGGAGTTTTCAAGTCCAGAATGCTGATGCTGAAATGGAAGTGGATCATCTTGGAATTTTTTTTGAAGGTTTATGCAAGTTCGCTCGTTATAGTAAGTTTGAAGTATGTGGTGGTCTTAAGAATGATGATATCCTTAACTGTGCAAATGTTATTTGCTCTTTGAGCTTTGATGGTGATGAAGACTACTTTGCTGCTGCTGGGGTATCAAAGAAAATAAAGATATTTGAGTTTAGCTCTCTTTTGAATGACACTGTTGATATTCATTACCCACTGATTGAAATGTCAAGTAGATCCAGGCTCAGTTGTGTATGTTGGAATAGCTATATAAAAAACTACCTGGCATCAACAGACTATGAAGGTGTTGTTCAGGTCTGTACTTCTGATGGTGTACAATTGTTTATTTCTTTTACTGTATTTTTTAATAGAATTTCAGAACTATATTAGTGAAATATCATGGTAGAGCACTTAGGTTTCTTCTCAGATGATCACTTTTATCATTCTGAATGGTTTAGAATTTTCTTATTATGTAACCTGATCCAAATTATAAATGATGCATCTCAGATAAAAGTTCTGCATACAAACTATTGCAGTATGCAAGTTAAATCTTACCCCAAGATGTGTTTCGCCTTGGAGTCTGTTGAGATTTTTGAACTTTGAGGTGTAATCCGGAAGGTAGCTTTTCTGTCATGTATGATTTTGTTCCTCAGTATGAACCTGATTATAATTGTTTAGTTGTGGTGTCAAACAAAACCTCTTGGCTTACTGTTGTCTTCCTGTCTGTCTTTTCTCTGATTATAGTAAATTGTACATGGCACAAATTACAAAAACAATGTTTTCTTGGTTCTTATGCCACCAAGTTGATCGTGTGTTTCAATGTGACCATCAACTCCTTGATTATTTGGGAACTTTTTAGAGGACCAAGTTGATTCATCTAATAATTAGGAATATAGGCCTGTTCTCTTTGATGTATATTAAGTCAATCTGGTCCCTAGAAGAACCATTATTAACTTCTTAAGTTCTTGGACTACAAAACAAGACGGACATGTATGATGTGTGTTAATATTCACTTCAGTTTCTTTGCTTTGTTGAGCACTGTAGCAATCATCCTGTATATTTGGAGATCTATTAGGTGTTCTCTTCCTTTGGCATGCTTCTTAGGTAATACTTTGATGGTATGGCAAAAGATTGCTCACTCTGTTTTTATATTAAAATTAGAATGAAAAGTTGGCTGATATATCTTATTTAATGTTTCATTGCCAACAAATGGAAAACCTAGCTTTACTTCACCTATCCAGAGTATATGAATCTGTTAAGTATCCTCGTAGATCTTCTATTTTATTTTATTTTATTTTTTGTTTCTCTATATGTTTCTAAACCTTATGATGTTGCTGGAGTTGTCCAGATTGGGCATCATCCCCAGCACAAATAATCATCTCAAATTTAGTGCTTCATTTTCTCCCCCTCATCAGAGATTTAGATCTCCTTGCTAATATTATTCGTCCATGAAGGTTTCACATTTGGAATAAGTATTCCAATTCACAATATAGCTAGTTGCAAGATGGCTAAAAGTCTCATGCTTCATGAAAGTGATATTGAAGCTTTTATGAGGAAATTTTATCCATGATGCTTTCTTTTTAGTCCGTCGGTATAATTTCCATTAGGCATCAATCTTGATGGAAGGGACAAACTAATAAATTTAAGGATGCTATCTAATTTAGTATCGATAAATTGCTGACATCATACTTAGCCTCCTTTTTCTTGCAGCCATGGACTACACAGCCTAAAGAACTGGTTTACCTGTCCCACTATAATTGGTGTCTTCATCTTATGAAAAATTTTGGTGACTGTTAGAGGTTGCTTGTAGACTTTCTCATAATAATAAATACTTAATTAATTTATCCACAATACAAAAGAACAATGATAAGTTGGTTAACATCTAAAACTACTTTGATTTTGCAAAGCCACAATCCGTTGTCTTTTTCTCTTTAGAAAGAAATGGATTCCCCAGGAAAAATGTGTATTTCATGTATTATACCCCATTCATCTAATATCTTGTCATGTTTGCGTGCTCATGGAATCTTTGCTTTATGATTTTATTAATTTTAATCTTGAAACTTTAAAAGGGTTTCTGAGATTCCATTTTTCTACCTATTTAGTTCCTTGACCTGACTATTTGTCAACTGCTTGATATCAATTGATTGATGGCAGATCTCAAATATTGTCTCCTTATGAGGTTTATGAAACTTTATGGGCCATGTTTTGTTGCTTCCCCTATGAGGAAGAGGTGTTCAGATTAGGGCAAGAAAAGGACAAGATTCTTGAGAATTTAATTGTGTTCTCTACCTAGTTAGTTCTTTCACTTAACTAATTTGTCAACTGCTTGGTATCAATTGATTAATGTCAGACCTCAAAAATTGTTTTCATCTTATGAGGCTTATGAAACTTTATGGGCCTTGTTTCATTACTTCCCATATGAGGAAGAGGTGTTCAGACTATGGCAAGAAAGGGAGAAGACTGTTGAGAATTAAATTGATTTTCTTCTTTGCAATTAAGATCAATCATTCTGGCTGTTGTATCTTATTGAGGCATAAATTTGTTTCCTTCAAAGGTCATCCCTACCCGTAATTTTGGATGAGTAATGATCATCAAACTTGCTCTTTTTTGGCTATGTTTCTTGGGTGATCATATAATTGAATTGCACAAATGACATGCAGTTATGGGATGCAAGCACTGGTCAAGGATTCACACAGTTCAGAGGACATCAAAAAAGGGCTTGGTCAGTCAATTTCTCTCAAGTGGATCCAGCTAAGCTGGCCAGTGGAAGTGATGACTTTTCTGTGAAGCTGTGGAGCACTAATGAGGTATATAATTATTGATGAAATCTATCCCAAGATGTAGACTTAATTCATGGGGTTACCTTCTTTTTTTCTAACATCATCTAGCATAACAAAAATAACTACTGAGGGATTTTTTAATTTTGCAGTCATATTTATTTGAACATCTAGTTGACCCCAAATAGTTAGGACTTACACTTTTGTTATTCTTGTATTAATTTGAACATCTATGTCTGTAATTGGCAATGCCGGTTCAATCACGTCTTTTGTTAGTCAAATGCTGGATGTGCATCCATATAGAGCAGATTGTAAAAGTGAGACCATGAATTAGGATAACAAGTTGCTGCAGGACTAGTAAAACAAAAATAAGCTTGTGTCGTAGATCTTCATTTATAAAGGGTGCTTTTTTAGACTTAATTGCATATCTCTGAGTATATGTTGAATCATAGTTTACCTTTAATGCAAATTTGATATATGTTCTGTTAAAAGCAGAAGAATTGCATTGATACCATCAGGAATACGGCCAATGTATGCTGTGTCCAGTTCTCTCCATATTCCTCCCATCTGTTGTCTTTTGGAACTGCCGATTACAGAATCCACTGTTATGATCTGAGAAATACTAGAATTCCTTGGTGTACACTTGGTGGACATGGAAAGGCTGTCAGCTATGTGAAATTCTTGGATGCAGAAACTCTTGTATCTGCGTCAACTGACAACACCCTTAAGATTTGGGATCTAAAGAGAACAAGTGGAAGTGGTTCATCTTGCAATTCTTGCAGTCTGACCTTACAAGGTCATACAAATGAGAAGGTTTGCTGCTTGTTTGTTATTGCACCCAGTTTTGGATATATGTAGTAATAACTGCCTTTGTTACCACTGAGAAGTGCTTGTGATTTCTGCAGAATTTTGTTGGTTTATCTGTTTACGATGGATACATAGCCTGTGGTTCTGAAACAAATGAAGTAAGTGCACTTACAATATGGCATTGCCTTTTTGCCCCACTGAGAAATGAATGACAGTCTTTTCTTGTAGATGGTCTTTTGTTTTTCATGCCATGTGGGTTATACTTTTCTCCTAAGATGCATCAGACTTCTTGTTCAGTATAGATGCTTCTGAATGATGAAGGCAGTTGTTGAAATTTCATGCTCAACTTTTTACTGATTATTGTTAGTGGTATTGGAAGAGTAGTAGCTCGTGATGAGATATCCTTTTAAATAATTGACTAGTATATAACTTTTGACTCTTTAATCATGATTGACATAGTGTGTTCTGCAACCTTCCCATGGAAGTCTTTGCTTGAACATCCAGGTTAGAGATGTTTTTGATTGAATAAGGCAGTTGTTGAAATTCATGCTCAATGTTTTTTCTGATTATTGTTATTTTCCAGTAGTATTGAAATAGTTGTAGCTCTTAGATGTACTACATTTTAGATGGTTGACAAATATATAACTTCTGACTCTGTAAGTATGGTCAACTTAGCATGTGCTGCAAACTTCATGTGGGAAGTCTTCATTTAACATCCAAGTTTTTTGGTTCTTTTGAGATATGCTTTTGGATTGTCAACATCAAATGTAGTGTACTACAAATATTCCGGATATGATTTCCCATTATTGTAAATCATAATTATTTTCTAAGTTTTGTTTTTCTAATATGCTCTGCAGGTATATGCTTACTATAGAACTTTTCCTATGCCAATGACCTGTCACAAATTTGGTTCCATTGACCCAATCACAGCACAAGAGACAAGTAATGATGGTGGACAGTTTGTGTCAAGTGTTTGCTGGAGAGGGAAGTCAAATATGGTTGTTGCTGCAAACTCCACTGGAAGCATTAAAGTGATGCAGCTGGTTTGAAAGTTGTTTCTTGCTTTACCAGATCCATTGATATTCTTACCAGATGAGGTCTTGGAGATGCAAAAGATTTGGTAATGTTCTTTGACAAAGTTTCTTTTAGATTGCTCCTATTCAGAAATGGTCTGCATCTCCGAATATGTATATATACTGCAATTTCTCTGGCTCCAAAATTAGGTTCATGGGTCTCTGCAAAGACCAGCATATGGTGTCGGGACATCTTGAGATTTGAAGCTACTTGCTCACAAGGTATTCTGCAGATCCTCGGCTTTCTTGAGTTCTTGCATTCTCTTTAATTGCTTTGTTGATTATACGCTTATGGCCTGGATATCCAAATTGGACCAGCTATAACTGAAACCAACACACTAACCTCATCTACTTGTATTCATTCCGAGCTGATAAATGATGACGGAGATGGTTTTACCGGTGAATCAGAAGAATTGTCCTCCAGACTTCATTAACCAGTGTTTCATCGAGAGATAATATATTTGGGCTGATTCAAGGTAAATAATGAAGCTGCAAACCAGTGGAGTTAGCAGATCAGAACAGTGATTGGATGTAAATAAATGAATTTGATGGAGACTTTCAGTTGGAATCATCAACCAATCAGTTATAGAATTTGATCTTCCCATGTTGGTGGATGTGCATGACATAGTGCTTTTTCTGGCTGGTGGTGGAAGGCACCACATATTTGCGATTTTGATTCCCCAGTGTTGGCATTCTTTTGAGGTACTTGATTAAACTTTTTGGATAGTGTAGATTAGATTAGAAGGAAGTTTTATTGCATGCTTTTCTTTATCGAGGAAAGTTTGTGCATATCCTTTTGATGCCATTATTGTAAATGAAAATGATGCTTAGATGTACATGCGAAATTAAGTAAAGCTTTTAGCTACACATTATTTACTGCCTGCTTTCTTTCAGGAAAGTTTGCTGGATGCTTTGATGCCATTATTGTAAATGAAAGTTCACTTCAGAAATTTTTATTTCAGATATATTCCCAACAGGATTAGCGCACGGTAGCAGAAGGGAATAGAGCAGCAGCGACGCTAGGCACGGCACAGGCGTTGATGGCGGCCGTGAGAGCTCAGGTCAGACTGAAGTCTCTCCTTCCGGACGTTGGTACATTATTCTTATTGCTCATGTATTATATATATACACACACGTACACAACAATATTGTTTGATGAGAAAAAGAAAGAAAAAATATTGGCCGAGATGAAAGAAAATAGATGGGATATGATTATAATTATTGGCTATACATACTATAATTCTGAGTTAAATGTGTCACCACTTTGTCATAGTCTTTGAAAATTGATCACCACCAAATGGATGCGGGGAGCTAAAAAATATTGATTCATTTCACACAGTTAAAATGTCATACAGCTGCTTGCGTGCTTGCTTCCGGAAGATAGCTTCAGAAACCCACCTAGGAAACCACGACCATCAATCAGAAAAGAAAATATCGCATGATTCCTTAGGTGGCTATCGTTATTCTAGAGAGCAAAGCAAGTGTCCATCAAGAAGAAGAAATAATAATAATAATAATAATAATAATAATTTATTGTTAGATCTTATATTTTTTATTTTTTATTTATCTAATTATCTGTCCTATTGTAAGATATGATAATTTATTGTTTTTGCTACATCTAGGTTCGTTGCGCGAGGGGCTATCGCTACCATGTGCGATCACCACCTTTGTGAGTCACAACCATCGTTGTTCGCATCCATTGCACGAGGTGCTACAACCACAATCGCTGCAGCAGGCAAGATTGCCACCATTGTGCACAGCCACCACCTGCACGGTTGCCTCGCCCACACGTGGTTGTGCAAGTGCATCGCTCACAACCCCCACGATTGTTTGCGACGTGATTATGCACAACACATGTCAACCTAGTGACCCCATTGGCCTTCGACATCCAGTGACGTTGTTGCGACGAGCAGATGTCATCGCAACAACATTGTTGCAATCGTCACAACCATTATAGGCAATTGCGATGTTGCTGCAGTCATCGCACGAAGTGACAATGCACAACCACTACAACCATCACGAGCAGTGGTGGTGCTACAATCGTTACCGCACCCCACAATGCTTGCATTGGGTATGCGGTTATTACTCACGACGGGGCTGACGACCATCGGAGATTACCATCTTCAATAATACTATTATCAACAATGGCTCATTGATCAAGCACGAGTAACTTTACATTACCCGTAAGCAGGTGATAGTATAGATCGAATAGAAAAGCATATCGATAATATAAATGAATCGTTCATACATATCATAAATAGAAATTGATCTACGAGCGTCTAAAATTTATAGTGATATCGATCTGCAAAAAGAACTAGACTCACATTTTTCACTCTTTCTATCCTTCACAAGATCACTATGAGCGATAAATTTAGAGACAAAGGGAAGATGAAAGAAGATATGTAATCTTTCATTAACTGGTTCACATAACTAAAAGGGAGATAAGAGAAGATTTCTTAATTATATCATGCATGCACATTATGTGTAACTCGTGATTTTAATTCCTCTATAGTTTAAATAATTTTATATATCATTTTTATTTTTATAAATTACTACTAAAAACTCCTTTATCAAATAAACTAATTAACCAACCTACTCAATTATCTCTTAAATTTTATTAAATAAACTAATTAATCAACCTACTCAATTTTCTCTTAAATTTTATTAAATAAACTAATTAACCAACCTACTCAATTTTTCCTTAAATTTTTTCAGACTTCAATAGAGATAGGCTCCACACTTTTAGTTATTTTTATCTTCTTTAATACATCTTTTACTTCATTAGCTATAATTTTATGAATAAATCTATAATTTATTAAATCTACAACTATTATTTATCATTAAATCTAGATCTTTTATGAAATATTCATTAAATAATTTATAAAAATAATTCTTTGATCTTTTCTTAATTTTGTTATAATTAACCATATTTTTTTTATCCTCCTCTTTAATGCATCTCATATTATCTAAATTTTTAAATTTTTTCTCTTAACTTTATTAAGGTTTTCACTTCAACCTTTAGTTTCTCGTAAATCTTATTAGCCAACATAATCTAAATAATATCAATATTATCCTCATCTAAATTTCAAGTCTAATAAATTTCAAATACGATAAGCAACCAAAAATCAGCATGTATAATATTATTGGTAACCAAAATTTTCAAGTCTAATAAGTTTGTTTCGTCGCTGAAATTAAAAGGCTAGACCCTAGTTTGTAATCTCCAAAATACCTCTTTCCATCCAGAACACCCTTGGGGATGCTATGAATAGACCGGCAGACTGACCAGATCATACCTTCGTCAGTTGTTAATGTCTCTATCTAACGAGAACAGCAGAGCATCTGTTAATGTCTATCTAACGACGCAGCAGCATCTTCATGAATCTGCATGGTGCTGTCGATGTAAAGCATACTTGACGACCTCATAGAAGGAAACAACAATGCCGACGGAAGGCCCTGCTCGTCCAACTCGTGGACCTACACCTGTGAAGAGACCCTTTACGCCCCCGCTCCTGCATGATATAATGGAGCACGATGCAATTAGTAGACAAAGTGGAAGGGCGAAAAGTATACATGTCACAACGATTAACAATCCTCCAACATCATCTGTGTTAAGCAAGACGCAGCGCTAAGGTATTATGGGACAGACAGCAAATCTAATTTGCAATGGATGCAAAAGAAGGCATTTTATGGTCTCGTTGTCTGCGCATAGCCTTTTCTTTACATTGTGAAAGAAGCTAGTGCTATATGATGAATTATTCCCGTACCTCCAAATCTCCATCAGAGTCTGCCTTGTAGTCATGTTTAATGCCCTTGCTGGATCCTTCTGAAATGAACATGCCAATGGCACAAATTAGTTAACACATTAGAGGTTGAAAGTATGCTAAATCTGGCCCTTTTCACACATTTGCTATAGTTCCAAAATAATCTCACAAGTGCAAGTTTCGATTATAGATACACTAATCCATTTCAATGAGAAGATGAATATTGAATAACCAAATCACAAACTCTTAGCTTATAATGCTGAGCTTCAACTGAAGTCACACCACATGCACATCCTAATGATAGAAAGAGAGAGTTGTTAACAAACCTCTATTTGTCTTCGTGTTTTTGCGACATCAAGTGGACATGTTGCAGCAGCAGCAAGGCTGCCTGCTACAAAACCAGCTGCGAAATTTGCCCCTAACACACTAGCAGAATTGCCATCCTCGTCAATAATTGAAAGTAATCTCCTCCGGATCTAAACAAAGAGCAAACCAAATATGTACTAGTACACAACTTATTTACAACCAAACATTTCAATTCACAAGGGCTACCCAAATAGAATCAGAGATAAATATTACCGGCTCCAGAGTTGACCAGCATATAGCAGAAAAGGGAACATCACGAGCAAGTTGTGCTCCCAAACCTGTCCATAAAACACGATAGCCTTGCACTGTTTGCAACAGCATTAAGAAATAAAAGATGTCAGGATTTGAAGTAAATGAGCCATTTCAGGTTCAGTTAGCATATTTTCAAGTGGGAAGCAAAAGAAGTGGTATGTTGGAAAGGGTAATGCAGAGTTGAGTTTATAAGTTGACTTCTCATAACAATGTAGTAAGCTCAAGAACTCAACATACAGCTCTGGTTACTTGTAGTACTGCCAGATGTCAGAACACCAACTAATGTTTTCCACATTCCTGGGGGCTTAGCTCCTTTGATAAATTCTTTATACGCCTGTTGGTGGCACAGCAAGTAACTAGTCAAAGAGTTGTCTCAAAAATTGGCTCTATAATATAAAAATAAAACAGAAAGAAAAATAAGAAACCAAGGTTATAATCAATTAACAGGTAGTTTTCAAGAATCGGGCAAGAAAGTAGCTTCAGCCAATTTGATGGCTCGATCAAATTTACCAATTTTATTGGTTATTTATTGCTCAAACATCATTCAACAATTTCTCTAGTAATCAATAAAAACTAAACAGAAATTGTAACAGAACCATTTAGATGAATGGAACATGTACATTATTCACATCCTAATTCATCGTTAACAAGGTGGAAGGTTCGACCACATTGATGGCTCAATCGAAGTTGTTATTTTAATTTGTTATTCCTAGATATCAAACAGCATGTGCTCTAGCATAAATTGCAAGGTAACATGCCTTCAGTTCCAACTAGATACAGAGCCATTATGGCATTATCAATGAACAAGAATACTATGGAACTGAACGAGAAGACCATTAAGAATGTTTTTAGATAACCATATCAGAGTTCAAAGCAAGTTCTAATATTAAAAAATATTAATGTAATATGTCATAATATATCATGCATTAAGATATTATACCAGTGGCTAAACCAATCAGAAACAGTTATACTTTGCCATCTGTTTTGCCTACCTCAAATGCAAGTTACAATGGCAACAAATTAACTTTTCAGTCCTTATCTCAAAGCAAAAGTTTCAAACTGTACCCAACAAAAAATCACCAATTACTATGCCAATCTATCAATCACATTTCCAGCAAATGATAATCTCCGGTTGAAAATATTTCTCACAAAGCTTGATGATGAAGTTCCACTTACACTTCTACAGGGCATTATTTATTCAAGTTTAATACTTTCATCCTAAAGAATCTCAGGTCACTGATGGTAAGAAGAAAGGTTTACGTATGACAATAAGCGGTAGACAAGTTTATGTTATGCTCTTCTCTACCAATAAAAGGAGATATTTAGTTATGAATTAAAATAAATATGAAGTAAAGTTAGCAGCAAAAGAACATACTAGGAATTCATATAAATTTCTGCTCCCAAGAAAACTAAACTATGGCAAGTTCATATCAGTAATGTAAACGTAAAGTAATCTCAAAAGTGTTGGCTTGGTAGAATACAAAAGTTCAATACAAGCAGTACTAACAATGAGAAGCCCCATAGAAGATGATGTGTTGATGAGGTGACACGATCCATAAGAAGTCATAACACATTATAAAATTTACCTGCATACGTGTTCTTGCCAGCTCAATCGGAGAACATGCTATGCATGCTAATGACCGTGCAGCTGAACCAGCAACTAGAGGGGCATAAGGCGTCAGATTTGGAGCATTGGTGGATGTGAACTCCTCAATCCAATTGCGGAATATGTCATAGCATGGTAGGTAAATTCCCACCTGTTTCCAAATTTGAAAAGGTGTCAAGAGGCATCTCCATGTACATGATTGCATATAACATGTGAAAAGAGCTGGACAAAAAGGCATTTCTTCCACATTGACTGGTAGCATCAAATAAGAAGCATAAGATTAAAACACCTTCTCACTAGCACAATGGGTAACAAAGCCCTAGTCCAAGAAAATAAAAAGTAATCCATTCTAGTTTTGAACTAGCACAATGGTAGGCTCAAAAAAAGACTAGCAAACAGGTTCAGGTCTGACTATTACCACTTGATGGACACTTGGTACCATGACTATTACGTGTTTGAAGAATTTGAATATTACAAGTCTACTTTGATCGGAAAATGTAACATGTGTACGAGGGTCCATATTCAATTGAATAAGTCCCTGACAGTAAAATGCTAGGAAGCTCCATTATTGATATTGACAAAGGTAGATTCTATTCAATGTTACAACCATCATCTCATTAAACTTTAGCATCTCTTAGCATTTTGTCATAGCATGGACCCAAATTGGAAATAATACATATAACAGTGTAAAAGATAATAAACAGGTATACAGTGACAATCACACAACATAACACACAGTGTCTACGTGATTCAGCAAAAAGGCCAACACCCACAAGTGGTGGTGGCAAGAGCTTCATTAAGGTGGAAACAAGTACAAGAATAGCGTTTAAGTTCAGAAACATATTTACTGCTCGCTATCAACTTGTAGTTAGATGTATTAGCTATAGTAAGATATGAAATAACGCAAACATCATGAACAAGATTGCCAAACAAAGATGAAAAAATCCACAATGTTAGAAGTTAGAACTTCTACCAAAATTATTAATTTCCATCATCTGACAAAGTGAGTTCATCCAACTAAAGGAGCGTCTTAATTTGCACTATCAAAAATAGGTCTGTTTGGGTTTTATTGAGTACTCTAAATTATAAAAAGTTGTCCATATTTAAACAGCAATAGTCATCTTTTAATAGTTGCTCACATAACATCTGTCATAAGACCAGCTTTTCCCAGGGTACATGGTAAAAACATGAGAAGTAACATGCTATTGTGCATCCGTGAGCAGAAGTTATCAAAGAAAAGTCAGAAAAGAAACTCACAGTTGGTACAGCCAATGCTAAACCTGCATTTGTGCCTCTCCAGAGTCTTGCAAAGCCTTCCTGTAAATTTAAGCAAACAAAAAGCAATGAGAATTGGCTTGTTGAAGTCAAGGAAGACAGGTGGACCAGTCACTATGTAAGATAAAAGAATACAGCACCTGTCTCACAACTTTGTGAAAGACATCTAGCGTTCCCTTGTACTCAAAACAATCAGGAGGGCAAACTAATTCAGCACGAATTATTCCAGCACGAGCACATGAGGGTGAACATCTGAAATCCAAAAACATCTGAACCACGTTGTCAACATTGGTCAATTTCCAAAATTAAATGAAACAGGAAATACCTGTAACTTAGAACTACAAAAACAATTACCATAGAACATTGAGATGGCATGAGTTCCACGAAGGGGGTTTCAAAACTTGAAATTGTGAATTCATAAAACATGGGTAATCTTAACAAACAAAAGTAAGAATTCCCTGGGGGGCACCTGCATAACGAAGCATAGTTCTATGTCCTCGGAGGTGTCATGCTCAAATGATTTGTACTTTTTACCTACAGAGTTGATTGCCTACTGAGGTACAACTTCATCAAATAAATTCATAGACAATGTGGTCTTATTTGCTAAATAGACAGAAATATATAGTTTTTTTCTTTTCTGTCTGGTTCAAGTGATGAGAGAACCAGAATAACAGCATAAGAGCTCCTAAATTGAGTTCTCACTTGAGGGTATGTTTATTGCTCAAACCCCTCTATAAATCTATACCAAGCCTGAGTGTCAATACACCTCCTATGAGATTGCACAAGAATAACATCAGACAAGACTCACTGCAAAATACTTAATAAATAGCTAAATCGTATGCAACTGTTGATGTCAAGTTATCTTTATCGTTTAGACTGGTTCGAGTCATCCTGTTGATAACTCTTTTAAGACTTGCCAAGCCCTTGACAATATCAAACACAAGATATTGAAAACCTAAAGGTGATCAAATAATGTCTTAACCAGATAATATGTAGGTTACGATCTAATAAAGTCTTCCCCTATCCATCTACTATAGGAATTGTGCATTGACGACCAATAAAAGCAACCAAAGATTCACGAGAATCGAAAGCGTTGTTCACATACTACATCAAATCACACAATATAAGAAGGGAAAGACGGACAGAGATCACAAGCACACCATGTTTGGTCCTAGCGATGCCATCTGTCTACCGAAGTGATGATATGGAACTCCAGCCGCCTGAGCTTGCAACCTTGTCTGCAAGAATCAGGCAAGAGATCAATCAGAATCAAATATCCTGAGCAAAAAGAGTAGTGAAAGAACAAATCTCATCATCGCAGCCCGTATATCCGAATCGAATTAACATGCCACCGATAGAACGCATCTCCAAATTCTCTACAGAGGAAAAGAATGGTCAAGCCAACCTTGGCAACGTCGAGGGGATTGACGAGGACGGCAGAGATGACGGCGGCACCAGCGGCGGAGAGAGCCCGCTCCCGGAAGCCCATCTTGTAGTCGGTGGCGGGACGTGGACGAGGGTCCGAAGTCGGCAACGCCGAGGAAGAAGTCGACGGTAGTGAGCGAGACGAATCATGGGGTGTAGAGACATCGTAGGCGCGATCATTAATGGGTCCGACGGCCATCCTTTCGGGGAAACCATGCTCGGAAGACGAAGAAGAACCCACCATTGCGTATATCTCGCTAATGCCTTCTTGCGACGATCGGTGCGGCGGAGGAGGGTTAGAAATATGGTGGAAACAAGGATTCAAACGCTAAAAGAAGGAAGAAATCGGGACAGACCGGTGAAGGTGGGATCGGGAGGTACCAAAGGCGACCCGAGGGCAGAGAGAGAGAGGGTTTCCCGGTCCTTATTCCTGGGGGAGCAACTGCGGACGATGACCTGTCCGCTTCTAGAACAACATAGAAACCCTCACGCCGCTCTCTCTCTCTCTCTCCTCCGCGTTATATTCCATGTAGGCGAAGGCGGGTTAGGGATAAAATGATAATTCAGAAAAATTAAATATTCTGTGAAAATATATATATATATATATATATATATTTATCACAAATTATTATAATTTAAAATTAAACCGTAGCATAGTATATATGAATCTTAGATTGATTTTGATAATTGACATATTAATTTCGTCGAGATTAAATAATTAAATATTTAAGTTGGGATTAACGATAGTAGACTCAGTTAACCTCTGTCAATATATGTTAACCACAATTAAGTTGGCTCTCTGTCATCTTAATGGCTTCCTTCCTTCCGAGCAACGCGAGATTGGAGTCAATCAAATCAAACCCCAAAGGTGTTGTCGACGGGGTGTCGTATCGCTCACTCTCTCGACACGTTTGTCCGTCATATTAGATGCCATAGATTTCTTGGATGAGAGATCTCATCGCTGCCAAGTCGCAGATTTCTTGTCTCTCCTCTGATCCACTGTCACCCGAGGAATGATGCCGGCGGCCGCAGCAGAGGTGGCTCTCGTGAAACCCAGCAATCCCATCGCCAAGTTCAGCAGAGAGTCACCCCCAGGCGCGCCTACTTGAGAGTCTCGGCTTCTTCACGGCCCAGAAGAAGAGGTCGGGCAAGACGGAGATCAAGGAGACGCTGCTGACGCCCAGGTTCTACACCACGGACTTCGATGAGATGGAGCAGCTGTTCAACACGGAGATCAACGGGAACCCGAACCGGGCGGAGTTCAAGACCGACTACAACCAGACCCACTTCGTCCGCAACCCCGAGCTCAAGGAAGCCGCCGACAGGATGCGGGGGCCCCTGAGGAAGGTTTTTGTGGAGTTCCTGGAGCATCGCTGAGTTCTCCGGCTTCTTGCTTTACGAGGAGCTCGGACGAAGGCTTAAGGTTGAATCCCTGTATCCATTGAGTTCTTATTGAGCTAGTTTGGATTTATTTTGGTTAATTTGGTGGCCAATTGTGCAATTATTTTCCTTATTTCTGCTTTCCAAAGCAGTAATTTGGGTTCATTCTATGATAGAATGATGCAAGACTTATTGGAATGAACAATTCTTTATATTTGTTTTGATTTCCTTATAGATTGATGAATAGTTAATTAATGTTGCTTCCTATGAGTTTCCTAGTGGTTTTTTCAAACATTTAATTGTTCCTCTGTTTAGGTTGAATCCCTTTATCTAGAGAGTTTTTATTGAGCTAGTTTACATTTTCTGGTTAATCTGATGGTCCATTGGACAGTTGTTTTCCTTATTCCTACTTTCCAACGTAGTAATTGTTGGTTCATTTTATGATCAAAGGTTGTAAGTCTTATTTGAATTAATTCTTTCTTTAGGTTTGTTTTGAGTTTCTTATAGATTAATGAACAGTAATTTACTGATCTATTTCTTGAGGACAGCATTAGTTAGTTCTATTCTGTAATGTTGCCTTCTAAGATCCTTCCTAGCCTTTTCTTCATCCATTTAATTGTTCCTATGCTTAAAGTTGAACCCTTTTTTCTATAGACTTCTTATTGGGCTAATTTAGATTTGTCTGATAAACTTTTTATGGTCCATTGCACAATTATTTTCCTGATTCCTACTTTCCAAAGCAGTAATTTGGATTCATTCTATGATGTTAGGATGTAAGTCTTTATGAATGAATTCTTATTTTCTTTATTTTAAGTTTGTTTTAGTTTTAGGATCATATGATCCATTCATTTTACTAATCGTTGACAAATTGTTGGACAGAAAACCAACCCTGTGGTGGCCGAGATCTTCTCCCTCATGTCGAGAGATGAAGCCCGGCATGCCGGGTAAGTAAAACAACTGACCACGATCTTTAGCTGCCATTTTCCTGTTTTCCAGTGAGGAAAACATTACAGCCGCTGTTATTTGATGATTCTGTATGAAGCGAACTATTTTCTCTTAGCTGAAATCATGTCAAAATTGCAGATAGTACATGTGGATTTACGGAAGGAAAGGTTAAGAGATTGAAGACAAACTTATAGTCCTGATATGTCCATACCATGTTGTTGCAATTGTGTAAACTTGTGCAGATTCCTGAACAAAGGCCTCTCGGACTTCAACTTGGATTTGGATTTGGGTTCCCTAACAAAGGCTTGGAAGTACACATTCTTCAAGCCAAAGTTCATCTTCCATGCAACATATCTATCTGAAAAGATTGGATACTGGAGGTATATCACAATATATAGGCACTTAAAGGCCAATCCTGGGTTTGAAGTGTACCCAATCTTCAAATACATTGAGAACTGGTGCCAGGATGAGAACAGGCACGGAGGCTTCTTCTCTGCCTTATTGAAAGCTCAGCCGCAGTTCCTTAGTGACGGGAAGGCCAAGCTGTGGTCTCGATTCTTCTGCCTCTCGGTAATCCTTTACATTTCAATCACCACCATAACAAATCAAAATCATTCTGACCTAGTTTTCCATGCACATGCCAATACATACTTTCATATAGTGACAAAAGTATGCCTCAAATTATGGCAGGTGTATGTGACGATTTACCTGAATGATTGCCAGCGAACAGCTTTCTTTGAGGGCATTGGTCTCAACACCAAAGAATTTGACATTCATGTCATCATTGAGGTAACCGATTGATCCCGTAGCCAATTCAGGCTAAGTGTTATCTTTCTCAATTTGCTGCTTTACTAGTCAGGTAGCACATAGAGTACTTGAAATCTATGCTTAAACCTAGTAATAGTTGATGCCAATATGATATCCCTTTTCAACTTCCTGAGATCTCAAGGAATGAAATGAGCTTAGATTCTTATACCAGTGAAGATCCTGCATGCTAAATATACAGCATGACTGGCATGGGTCTTTGATATTATTTGATGCTATTACCTAATCAGGCCACACACACACACACACACACACACACATGAGAAAAGAACTTTTTCTCTTTGTTATGTACTTCATACTTATTATGGCCAGTTTGTTTGCCACACATCTGGTCACCTTTGGAAAGTGTGATATATATGAGAAGCTTCCTATTTGTGGTGTTGTTTCTCCCTTGACGAGTAGGAATTCTCTTATAATCTTACTGTTCTTCAGATAATGTTGATAATTGGTTAGACTACACTAAGTATCACAATGCAGCACTATTTTCTTAGGAGATTAAAGGGTATAATTCTTTTTTCCCCTTCTGGGTTGGCTATTCTAAACGATGTGTTATTGTGTCATGGGGTATACTCATATGCCGTGATCCCCTACATAATTGTAGTAGTAGTTTCTATATTCACAAATGCTAAATCCTTTGTCCCAGACCAACCGAACAACAGCGAGGATTTTTCCAGCTGTATTAGGTGTGGAGAACCCAGAATTCAAGAGAAAGTTGGATAGAATGGTGGAGATCAACCAGAAGCTCATCGCCATTGGAGAGAGTCAGGATCTTCCTCTGGTGAAGAACTTGAAGAGAATACCTGTTGATTTTGCTGATTTTGAGCCATGACTTGCGTGCTGATTTTGTAAAAGACTAGTCCACAGATACATGATGCATTATTTTGTTTAAATGTTCGGAACAGATGATGATTGCATCAATTAGAGGTACGACAGACCTGTCAGAGTCTGCTTTGTATCTGTTGTAGATATATATGGATGCATGTTTCATTATATCTAATGTCAAGTGATTCAAAACTGTTATTCTGCATAAGCTGGTTCAATCAGATCGAGGGTAGATGGTGCAATTGAAGAAGTGATTTCTCTTTTTTTCTTTAATTTGTCTTCTTTGTTGGGTCATGTTCATACTTTCTAATCTGCATAACCTGCAAACCATGATATTGCTGCTTCTGCTCTCACAGGCATCTGTGTTTGCCTGAGAAATAAGAACCACAGAACCATGGGTTGCAAAATGTTGCAGATGAAGCTACTTCATGAAGCTTTTTAAGTATACAAGAGCACTAATATCGACACATAATAACCAGCAAGCTTGAAATCACCCTAGAGTTTTTCCTTCTGTTTCCTTTTCTTTTATGAAGCAAAATGCAGAATTCTGCAAGAGTGCAACCACCTGTGACAAATGCCTGTGGGTAGTAGATTTGTTCAAGAAATTTTCTAAAGGAATATTCTCGAAAAAGGAAAAAGATAGAGCATGGTGATCATAGTTCTTTAATGCCATCTCAAGCTAGCATTTAAGATCATGAAAAGTACTGTGTTGTCAATGTAGACATTTTATCCAAAAACTGAGAGACTATCCCCAATTGCAGCTCAGATTCCTCTATCACACAACTCCCAGTTGTGGTGGACTACCAGGAAATATTAGCAATGAATATCATTCTCTTTATCACCATAATAATATACTAAATCAACACTAGAACAGAAACAATTGAATCAGTGCCTGGTATCCCTGCATTATTATGCTCACTGTATACTGTGACCAGTAGAAGGAAAAATTATGAAGTTAGGCACTAAATAACGTCACAATATTAAAACATTAGGCTAGCAGAATTATGAAGCAAATGCTCAAAGGGTAATTTACTACAGAGGATTCCCACCATTATAGGATTGGAGGGATCTGGATGCAGATTACCCATTATCCACACAACATCATTTTTTTCTAATATCAGAAAAATCATATTTTAAGATTAAAAAAATTTAAAGAAGTTGCAAACACATAATAAAAAAATAACCAGAAAGTCAGAAAAAAGAGCAGAGAAAATATTCCACGAATTAGACCCCAGCAAAATTCATGGCACTCTGAAACAAAAAGAAGACAAGGAAGATTCCAATACACACACAACCTACCACAATGCGAGGACCATGAATAAGTATTAACTGGAAGAGGTGAGTCATTTTCCTTCAATCTCATAAATGCAGCTAGCCAGATAACTGCTAGAAGAGGTTTAATGGACTCATTTTGCCATCATGACCTTGACGGACTCCTCATAGTTGATTTGACCATCTCCATCGACATCAGCTTCACAAATCATCTCGTCAACTTCCTTATCTGTCAGTTTCTCACCAAGGTTGGTCATGACATGACGCAACTCAGCAGCAGAGATGAACCCGTTCAGGTCCTTGTTGAAGACTCGAAAGGCCTCCTTCAGCTATTCCTCAGAGTCAGCGTCCTTCATCTTGCGAGCCGTCAGATTGAGAAATTCAAGAAAGTCAATTGTCCCATTCCCATCTGCATCAACCTCATTTATCATGTCCTGCAGCTCTGCTTCTGTAGGGTTCTGACCCAATGACCGCATCACAGTCCCAAGTTCCTTCCTAGTGATGCAACCTACAGAGACACCAAAAACCAATAAATAGACTATAAAAATTGTGTAGCAAAGCTTTTACATATCTTATAATATTTAATTGTTGTAAAAAGATTTTGAAGATCCATCGAAAATTATATAGAAAACAGAATCTCAGGGGAGAATTTCTGCTCCTATCATTTAATTCTTGTAATCGAATAGATATTTAGCATGGTTTGTTACAAGTGCATTGGATAAAAAAGAACTATATTTAGAAACTTCAAAACACAGTCTTCCTAACATAAGGAACTTTCTCTTGCCTATATTACACACTTCAAAACATAATGATCAATAGCAATTCTTGATCATAATTTCCGGTATGAGTACTGCATCAAACACAAAACTTGTGATTGATAGTAAAACATCGATTTTCCTGTTGAGACACAGTTCTATCTTCAAAGATTTCTCGAGATATTTTCTTACCAAGTTTCGTTATAGCATCTATAACTGCCTAGGTGGGCAGCCCGGCAAATAGACATCGACAGGGATTAGCTTGTTGACTCCACGAACAGTACTGTAAGAATCAGTAAAAGAAACCTCTCTCCTGTAATAGTACAAGCTCCCATAGCACTGACATATTTTGGTTCATGCATTTGCTCATATAATCTTGCTAAAGAAGGAGTCATTTTCATTGTTACTGTGCCGGCCGTTAAAATTAGGTCTGCTTGTCTAGGACTCAATCTTGGTACCAATCCATAACGATCAAAGTCGAATCGCGAGCCTATTAATGAAGCAAATTCAAGTAATTTATCGCATGAAGCCAAAGAGACAAAAAAATTTATAATTTTGGATAAATATACTACTCATTCACTCAATTCATGTATCCCTCTAACATCTCAACCTTTAAATTTCAAGTCATCAATGAAGATTTTGAAACAATTAAACACAATCCAACTTTTAAATACCCAAAACAAAGAAAATTGCTCCTAGATTGTTTATAGAAGAGACCCTGTGAACAGCGGTACTGCAGCATACACATTGAGATATGTAGACACAACTAGAATAACCTCTGCTACCGTCTGTTTCATTTTTACCATCCTCATCAAAATTCAGCAGCGACAGTTAACAATGGGTTTTCCTCAACCAACATGTTAACACAGGCAACCTTATAAAATATGTTCTACCAAAATGATTAGATTGATAACCAATCAAAATAACCCATAGACAGCATATTGGCACTACTACTAGTTAATGAATCATGGATGTAGAATTTATCTTGTGATCAACATCTCCCACCAAATCATTTCTTTCTTTACTTCCTCCGTTTTCTAGTAGAAGAAAAACCAAGTCTAACTGCATATTAGGCATATCATGGCATGGATAGTTAGAGTAAAAATCCACAACATTGTAAATGCTGTTAAAAATTTTCTTCAATTAATCCCCAGATCGATATATCATCCTTGATATTATGAGCAATGAAGTCCCTATGTGCCCGAGCGCTCCAAGTGCTCGATAAGTGGGTTGGGCAGGAGACTTCAACGGGGCACGGCCCAGGCGCTGGGCGGGCCAAGTGCGGGTCAAGTCTGAGTCGAGCCACTTGGGATTCGTGGTTCGATCGAACCATATGAGAACAGTCTCACCCCTAATCGCAGCGACGACGAACGAACCAGTCTTCTCCAACGACAACGGCAACAGTGAGTGTTTCCCTGGCAAACGACGCCAACAACAACGTCGTCTTCCTCCGGCGAGGTAATATCATTGTTGTGTCTTCCTCTCCTAACGGTGACAGCGACATCTTCCCCTCGCGGAATCTCTCTCTTGCACCTCCTCTTCCCCCTTTGCCGTCGCATACTACCTTCTCCTTCCTTTTTCTTCATCGCAGCCGTCCTTGCTCCTCCTCCTGGACCACAGCTCCCTCTCTTTTCTCCTCCCTCTTTCCCTCCCAACCACCTAACCCCAGCAAGCTCTTCTCATCCTCCTCCTCCTTTTATGTTACTATTTTTATTAATATAATATATAAATTTTGTAAATGATTAAATTTGTCATTGGATTATTGTTACTTTTGCGGGGTTCTGTAAATGAATGGATTTTTGTTTTAGTCTACTGTTATAAATCATGATATATATATCTTGCGATCATTTTAGCACCTTAGCGCTTGGATTAGGAGAGGAGAAACTGAAAATAAGATTGCTTTACGTAGTCATCAATGTCAAACATTCATGACCACAATCGTGAGCTCCCAAGTTCAGCCTCACACTAGATGCGGAAGAAAATTGAGTTGACTTACAAGACTAGATGAATATTACCATTAACTTTGGGCTTTTAGCATTTGATTCATCTGGTTCAGACTTTTTTAAAGAATGCTATTGGATGGAATATATACTAGACATGATGAAAGGGCTCGACCTATTTTAAGTGGAAGAGATTTGACATCTCAAATTCCAACCTCTAAATGAGCATTCTAACCAAAGTCATCATCAAAATATAAATCTTGCATATGTAAGATTAAATGCTCAAATTAAAAGGAAATAACAACTAAATTATATACATAGAAACAACTTAATTTTTATCAGCCTTCCAAGTATGACGATATCCGATAAGGATTGCACAGATGATTCTGCTCAACCCATAAGAAAAATGAAGACAGATATACGCACAATCAAACCCTAAAATCAACAAAACAGACCGATATACTCAAAAGACGAAGAAGAGAAGAACAGCGGATCGAATGAACAAAACCAAACAAGACCCTGCTCCGCGAGAAGCAGAACAACCGAAAGATCAAACGGCGAAACCAATCGAGCCAAAACAATTAAAAATGGGACAGTGCAGGAGGGAATATCATCGGACGGAAGGGAGCTAACCATCTCCATCATCGTCGACCAAGCTGAAGGCCTCCTTGAACTCAGAGATTTGCTCGTCGGTGACTTGCTTCGCCATGCCTCCTAAGGGATCGAACACCGGAGCGATCCGAAGAAAGAGATCTCTAACGACAACACGCAATGAGAGAGAGGGAGGGAGAGACGAAGAGGGCGAAGGAGCGATCTCGAGCGCCTTGTGACCCCGACGTGGCAGAATTAGCGACGACAGTTATAAAATCCTCCAATGGGATAACGCCATGTCGATAATCCCTTAACGGACGTCGTATTTTTCTCTTGGTTCTTTTTATTGCCGAGATCATCCTTGATTGGATATCGACCGTCTGATCTCATACGGACGACACTCGTGCGCGTCATCGTCTTTTTAAGGCCTGCACGTGGTGAAGCCCACGAACAAATGCAGGTTATGGATATCTATTAGTTATTCCAATCTTTAACATTCATAATTGTTCTTCCAAGAGTTATATATATATATATATATATATATATATATATATATATATATATATATATATATATATATATATATATATATATATATATATATATATATATATATATATGGAGAGAGAGAGAGAGAGAGAGAGAGAGTTTTGGAGTTATCCATCAGCTCGGCTCAATCTCTGACTCGAACATGACATGAGAGAGGAATCCAAGACCCAGTCGAGATAAAGAAAGAAGAAGAAGAAGAAGAACAGAGAACTTGAGAGTGGTGGATTTCAGTGTGAAGTTTCAAGCTTCAGATCTAATACAACCTACTGAAGTGTGCACATTTCAGCATGCATGTTCGATCAAACACAGCCGCAGAACCTTAGCAACCTCACACGAGAGCTCATAACACAAACAGCGTCGACTGCTGCAGTCCCGGAAAGTTGTCCAACATCTCCGGGGTGAAGACATCGTCGTCGAACATCTCGAACGGCGCCGACGCCGTGGCCGTACGCGGATCCATGACGGTGCTGTCAGAAGCCACTCCAGATCCGGGCGCAGGCTGCACCGACGGCTTCTCCAGGCCATCGAACACCATCGACGTCGCTCCCGTGTCGCCGACGTTCGAGTCCCGGCCGGTGAGCTTCTGCACGAGGGCCCGGAATTTGGCGACGCTGGTGGTGAACCGCATGGGGTTGGAGATGTACACCACCTTGACAGTCTTCTTCTTGCCCTTCCCTTGCTTGGGGCTCCTCGTCTGGTGGACGCTTAGCCTCCCCATGGTGTATGGCAAGCAAAACTAGTGTGAGAAGCAGAAGGGTAGAAGAAGGTGGAGGAATCCGTTTAGTCCCACAGATATAGATGAAGCAATCTGGTAAGGGAGAGTTGGTCATATATAATGTATTTTGCGGTTAATTTCCTCCAATATATATATATATATATATATATATATATATATATATATACACGCGTCAAACACGAGAAGACACATCAAAGTAATCAATTATATGCCAATAATTAATGCGTTATCAAGGTGATAGACATGATTCAGATTTATTAGGTTAATGTGTTAATTATTTTATGGGAGACAATACACTTATATTGATGTATAAGCGTTATGGTAATGGAATATGATAATACATATCCATTTTCAATAAATATGCTTTTAAGAGTTAGTAATCAAATATTAAGAGAGAGAGAGAGAGGCTTGATGCCTGTGGCTAAAGATGGCTAAGACTAGTAGTATGTGAGCCTGCCCACCCTCTTGATTGAAAGAAGTAGGTCCTCTGTGTCAGACTGCTCCATGTCTAATCTCTGAATGCAACCTTACCTTGTCTTCCCATGGACCCTTCTACCACACCACACCCACTTCCTTGTTACATGAGGCCATGAGGTTAGGAGCAATTCCCACCCATGGGTTGCTTTCTAGGGTCTCCCACATGCAATCAGCCAAATCCATAATAGCTTTTATATCATCAGATATCGATGTATCTTTTAATCTTTTCTTGTGACATCAAATGTTGTTGGTCGATATTTTATTGAAAATAAATGAAATAAATAATTTGATTCAGTATTTAATTAGTTTACGTATCAACCCTTTCGATATGTTTCATATGGAATCAGATCAATAAGTCGTAGGAGTGGTTCTTGTTATTATCATCATATTAATATTATTTTTTATATTTAAAATTAAAATTAATTAATTTTTAATTATATTACCAACCAAAAATAAAGCACATGTAATGTAAAGTAAATGTTCTATTCATAACTATTTGTATTCCACCAAAGAACAAATGATATGTGATTCTTAAAATATATTATGAAATATAAAATAGGAATTAACCTATATGATAATATCTTTCCAATATAGTATATATATATATATATATATATATATATATATATATATATATATATATATATATATATTGTAGAAAGGTAAAGTCTCATTAAAACTTACTTCAGAGGTCAGTAATAAAAAAAGAAAAAAAAATATTTGAAGAAGATGACAACTGAGAATCCATCAGCTCCAAGGTGATGTTTATAGTTGGTGTACCTGTCCATCAAAATTAAGTCAGACAACAAGCATGGGCTTAAAGTGAGCAGAACTCAAGACGGTGACATCCCTGGGGTCACCTACAAAAACCTTTCGCCATTAGGAAGTCAAGGCAGCGGCAAGAACACTAGACAGCAGCGATATATGTATATAAGATTAAGATTAACTTATAAAGATGTGATGAGTATATTATGTTAATTTTCACTTAAGTATTTTGGTCAGTGGTTTATACCAAACGAAGTTGATAGATCAATTAACCTATTAGATCCAGATCATAATATTTGATATCAAAGCTGACATTGTATTAGACATGACGAGGGACTCGAGTAAACGGAATCAGAAAACTCAAAAATCTTATAAATTATATTAATGATACAAATTCGACATCTCAATCTTTGATCATTATTTTTAGACATTAATGACCTAAATAAAAAATATTAAAATATAAGTATACAAGCATATTTTATTTTCATCTATAGGGGCATGCCATTAGATGATGGTGATAAGTTACTTAGCACCATAAATATTTTTTTAATTAAATAATAGTTAATTTTCTGCTTAAAAGGCCCAAAGAAAAGAAAAAGAACAGCTATTGGTTAATTGCTCATTATTTTCTAAAAATGATTAATGAGTAACCTATATTCTCCAAGCATTAAAATATTTCATCTTAAGAAAAAGCTTGGATTAAACTATAACAACAACACCACAGTTATTCAAGGTTGATCTCTTGCAGCCACTGAGTGACTCATATGAGATGCCATATCAAGTTAAGAATATATGAATATTAATTTATATTTTTAATAAATTTTTTGATTTTTTATTTCTTATCCCATTAATACTAATTGTTTTAGACTATCACATCCGTATATTTATTCAGCACATATCCGTATTATCTTAAATAATTTTTTCAGTTTATTTTTAAAATATATTTTTTTAATAAATTTATATATTATCTTAATATTTTTACGTGAATAATTAACTCATATATATATATATATATATATATATATATATATATATATATATATATATATATATATATATATATATAAGCTTTTAATCAAACGATATCAAACAATAATAATTTTTAATAAATAAAACGGGATTCAAGCTCAAGTATCAAAATGTTAGCGTACGTCATTATCAATCAAATCAATGTTTTATGTCTGACAAAGAAAACTTTTATAAGAGTATGAATTCATCATGTTCTTAAGAGGAAACAGCATCATAAAAGCTTGAAAAGCCAGTTGGAACGAGCTGTCTGTCCTCCATAGTTTTCACCCTCTTTCCTCCTCAAAAAAAAACAAGAACAATAGATACAAGCAAACAACGCAACTTAAAGGTTGAAAAGCCTCTTCAAGCAGCACGTTGTCCTCCCCGTCGCTGCTTTATATCCACACAACATGGACCATCTACCTGCTCTTCCTTTGTCTTCTTCCCATATTATCTATCTATCTATATATATATATATATATATATACATATATGAATAATCTTTTTATAAAAAAAATTATTCTAAAAACGCCAATGCCAATGTTAGAGATCGATCTATTGAGAACTCCAAATAACTTTGGGCCTCCAATCCAATAAGGATCAAAAAGCGGGTCGTTGGATCGGCCCACGGCCCACGGCCCACGGCCCATGAAATAGACGAGCCGGACCATGGGCTGGTTTACCTTATAAGAGTGATGTATATTATGTTTCCATAATTGCAATAAATTTGTTTTTTCCAAAAATAAATTGAAGGTTTTCTAAAATTGCTGTCGTTAAGTGATTGCTTGATTACATTCTCCATTACTGCTATAGCAGTAGTGATTAGTGAAAGGAGACGACGTCGGACGGCGCCGTCAAGGTGTCGGTCAACGACAGGAATAGGTGTGTGGGCGCCACCGCCGTCATCAGAAGGGCCCATCGACGGAAGAGGAAGCAAAGCACGGCCACGAGTACCCGTATGCGATACACGATGTACGTATTCTGTACAACACGTGCAGGTACAGTCGATGATGAGATGGGAGTCACCCGTCAACTGCTTCATCCTTACACTGAACAGTCGCAGTAAAACAAAAATATATTTTCTTTTGATTTAAAAACATTTTTTTACATTAAAAAAAGTCCCCAATCGTCGACGCATTGCCCAAAAATAAAATAAGAATTGGAGGGGGGATCGAAGAGCGGAGTCAAAGTAGTGGTAGGAGTGGGAAGGAGTGGCCCTCCGCCGTCTCCTCGCCCCCCCCAAATCTAGGGTTTTAGGTGCAGGGGTTGCGTCCTATCCGCTCCAAGTCCCTCCAAGATCGCTCCTTTGTGGCTTGATTCGTCTCGATTCGTGGCGGGTTCGTGCTTCCTCGGAGGCCGACTTGTTTTTTTTGGGCCTCGATCTCCCTCCTTCGGAAGCCGACGGGTGCTGTTTGGACGCTTCCGTCCTGTGTGTACCGGTAGGGATCAAAGGGTTGTCGTTCTCGGTTAAGGGTTGCCCTTGCTTTGTGTTTGTTGGGAGATTCGCTTTTCTTGCTCCGAGAGGTTGGTGCGGAAAGGGGATTCTTCGTTTCCGGTCCCGTGGAAGCATTCTAGGTTTGTAAAGTTGAGATCTTGGGTGTTTTTTTTTCTCCTTTGGGGCTGCTCTGTGGCGGTCGAGGAGAGGATGGCGACGGTGGATGGGGTGTAGGATAGGTGCGGTTGGAGTCGAAGATGGTAAGCTAACTGCGGCCGGGGTGCTGAGCTCTATATCCTCGTTGATGGTGGTTCAGAACAAGTATGTGTGTAGCCTCTACAACTTATATGCTTTGTTTCTTCTTGTTACTTCTAGATGAATCTGGTATCTGTCAATGTTCAACTTGGTTTTGAATTTAGTTCCCGTGGTCATAATTACCCTTTTTTCTTTTCTTGCTTGACACAATTGCAATCAGCTTTATTTTTTCTAGGCTCAGCAGCTGCGATACCTTCTCTGTTTTCTCCCTTATAAATTAACTTTCTACCTCTTTGTCTAAGACAGCAACAATCACTATGCTCAGCGTTCCTTTTTTTTTTTTTTTTCTCATCCTCGTTATGGAATTGTCAAAATGTCGAGTGTGGACATTAGATAAAATAAAATATTAGTCGAAGCTGTGACTTGAAACTGCATCAAAACAACCAAATTTGTTTGACTGTGTTTATTGCATATCTCATCTTCAGTGTTTTCAAATGATTGGATCTTTGAAATGAATCTCTCTCAGTTGGAGACAATGCACAGAAAATTTAAAGGGATGAGAAAAAAAAAGATGATCATGCAGAACTTTTTGGAATGTGTGAAAAGGAGGGGATTCTTTATTGTCTACTTTGTAATGGATCTTTGTCATGTGATTGTTACTGACAGAACATATTACATCATCTAGGAACTCTGTCTAGCCTTTTTCTCAAAAATCAGACTTGAGTGAGAAAGGCCATCTATGCTTTCGAGGATGAAGAATACTATTGACTGCGGTTTTGATTAATGATCACTACACTAAAGTTTTGACATTGCTAAACAGGAAGCAATGTTTTTACTGTATTATTAGGTTGGTCTTTGAAGACGAGCCGGCATTTGTCATCAAACATTTTGGAACATTTAGTTGATGCATGTAATTCTTTTGTATGACCCACAGGTTTATGTAAAGGAACAACTTGGCAAAGTCTGTCAAGAAATCCAAAATGGGAAGAAAGACTAATACTATGTTATTGCATGGCTCTTTGAAGGTTACTAGAGTTTTCATTTCTTGTGAAGTTTTGTAATGTGAATACTTAGGCTTATAAAAGAATGACTTGAAGAAGTATGTGAAGATAAATGGATAAGTAATGTGCCCAGTGCCATAAACCTAAAATTCACTGTGGATAAGAAATTTTTTTTCTTTTGATCTTCTGTAGAAAAAGGAGATAAGGGGTTCATCAAGGAAACTTTTCACTTTGCTTAAACCTCCAAGTATCATGGTGCATCATGCCTTTCGATATGGAATTCTCAAGCTTAACCTGAAATATTTGTTTGGTTGTTGCAAGGTTTACTTTTTGTTGTTGCAATTTTAGATGTTATTAAACTTCCAAAATGCAAGGCTTGCTCAAAGGGATGGAGGAAAAGGGTTGGTGTAGCAAAGCTATATCTATGATTTTTGAAATTCAAAAAATTGGCAGATCCCAATTCCATTGTCATCTTGGGAGACTTGGCTGATATTGATGGGTTTCAGTTGTCTTTGGTTGATTTTAATTGATCTTGTTCTTTGTCAAGCCAATTCTTACTGATCACAGGATCAGTCTGGTGAAATTTTAGTCAAGTTGCACGTTCTTTCACTTCTACCAGCTTTTAGTAGAATTTGGTGGAGCTTTTAGCACCATGCTGATACTGGCCTACCGAGGAGGATCATTTATGGCAGATCCATCCAGATTTGGTAGTGAGACTGTCATGATATCAACCTCTTGTATCAGACTAGTTGTGAATGTGTACACTTGTTGATTTGGGTCAACATGCATATGGACACGGTCGAGTTAATTTATTATTTATCTCAAATCAACATCATTGTTGGTCCCTTTATAAGCATGCTTTTGTGCTTCAGAATGGTTGACGTAGCAAGAAAAGAAAGTAAGGAGAATGAAGAAATGTCTGGAGGGGAAATGTGTTTGAAGAGGAAAGAGAGGAAATTAGGGAAAGAGAATGTGGAAAATTGGAATAAACAACAGGGAGCCAGGTGGCTGGGACCCTCTGTCATGTTGTTCTGGTTAGTATGACCTGTGCCACACATCAAATGAATACATAGATGATTTGGTTCAGCATGCATAATTCAGTACGCAAATGGGTACCTTATGAATCACTGTTCTGTGTGCATCACATTTGTGCTGCTATACGCATTGGCTTTTTGAGCTTTAGCAACTGCTACTTTGCTTAATGGCAACTGCTATTTTACTTAGTAGATTCATTAAGTTAGCTAGGACGAATAGACTTGATTTATTTGGGTTTCAGACCTAAGACAAAGAATTGTGTAGGGATACATGATAGAGAAGTTTTCATTCTTACTGATAACTGCACAGGAGAATATGTTTTGGATTGATGTTAGAAAGTTGAGCTTCCAATAACAACAAAAATATGTTCTGAACCAAGGTTTTCTTCACCATAATATTAGCTCTTTAAATTTTTCTTTGATACTAGAAATGCCATCTTTTAAAAATATCTACAAAATATTGATGTAAGTAGTATGAAAAAATTGGAAATTACCTACTTAATTTTTCTTGAGGAAGCGTTGGATGCATCTTAAGCAAATTTCTATTGGTCCCAAATAAGATTATCTTAAACGGGAAAATATTCTAGAAGGCCGAAACTAATTAAGATTATATCCTGAACTCTTACCTTTAATCTAAAATGGTAGCAGGACCTATGAGTTGCCTTGTCATTTGTGCTGATCTGGCAGCTAGCATGCAATAAAGTGCTCGAGCCATAAATTCCTTCTCTGTTTCGTATTCTCAGTTAAGAAAGTTTTCACATATTCTTGTATTTTATAGCTTCACATGTTAGGCTAGCTACTTGATGCTGGTAGGAAAACACTCTCCTTATTTTTTATTTTCCTGGTAACAGACTCCACATTCAGCTGCTACTGTTGAGTGTTTGACTTCTCTCCAACAGAAGATTAGCTTGGTGCCATAATCTTGCAGTCACTTTGAAAACCAGGAAGATTTTCGACAATGGCAGATACTAGTCCTAGGACAGATACCTCCACAGATGTAGACACAGATGACAAAGATCAGATGGTGATTTTCTTTGCTCTTTTTTTGGAAAGTGATACAAACAACTGAATGTTATTATATGCATCATCTGAATGTTAGGTCGTCTTTCTTCCTTGGCTGTTTTTTTTTAAAAGATGAAGTGGGGAAAGTCTCATCCATTCTGTTTCTTTATTCTCTTTTTTTTACCTGCCCTTGCAATTTTTGTTTCTGCACTATGTTAAAGTACTGTAAACTGCATTACTTCTCTGTATGCTTTTCGTTAAGTGCATATAAAGTACGCCAAGTATGAGTAATTTTCGGTCAACAATTTGTATATTACTTCTTTCTGTGCAATATTTAAAAAACTGGGTTGTTAGACCTAGAAGTTCGGATGCCTCTTATGCATGCTTATATGCTTCTCTGGTTCATTACTTTGTTGATTTTCCATGACCACTTATCTCTACTTTTATGTCATTTCTGTATGCATCTTTCCTTAGCCTTAGAAATTATAAACGCATCATTGACATGATTTTTCCTGGATTAAGTCTGTATGTCTAAGATTTGGTGCTGATTCAGGATTAAAGGAGGTTGTTTTGGAATGGAATCCATTATGTTCTTTGTGGTTGTGTTTCTGAGGACTTCCAAATTATGATTCAAATCAACTTTGATGTCATCTATATTACTTCTTTTGGCATGTTGCATGAAACATACTGTAGAACACAACCTAGCGAATAATGGAACTTTAGAAGCTTTTAGATGTACATGTTGTAAGTAGAGCAGGCCACGATGATGATTTTTAACTATAAACCTGTTTTGATGAGTTTAATTGTCATGCATTGTAGAATGAACCTACTTGTTAAGTTTAAGCTATGGTCTTTTTATTGTCAAGGACCCAGTTTATACATAGTAACTTGGAGCATGATATCTTTATAGTATGATAGGTGGCGTTGATAGAAATGCAACCATGATTTTGTGTTCATTGTAGTTATATGTCAACACAGAATTTGACTGATTTAGAGGATTTATGGCCACAACATGTAAATGGATTATGCTAATATTTGTTTTCTGATTAGAGGTGAATGTACATCTTCATGTCACTTGAATTTAAATTTCATTGTCCTCTGCGACTTTGGATTTCTTTATCTTGATTTGCAGTTAGAACAAGGACAACTTGCTGTTGTTGCAGCATCTGATTCAAGTGACAGGTCGAAGGACAAAACACTGGACCAAAAAGTAACTATATTCTGCATTTTACAGTCAATTGTCACCTTCTGTATTACTCAAAAAGTACAATAACATCATTGAACATTTTTGCCGGACAGACACTTCGTCGACTTGCTCAGAACCGTGAAGCTGCCAGAAAGAGTAGGTTAAGGAAAAAGGTAATTCATCTATATCTCGCCGGAGGTTTTATTGCTGCTTTGTGGTAGCACTAATAAGAAACAGTATTTTATGTTATTGGGTAAAGAGTTTTGTCTAAGATGATGTCATTAGGAATTAGTTGATGCCAGGTTGATGACCCTGTTGTTAGTTCTCCATGTAGCCTCCACAATTTTAATTTGTACTTTATAGCTTACCTCACAATAGTAGGTAAATGTAATGACCTGTCTATCATTATGTTGATTTGGCATAGAAGTGAGCTCATTTTGCAAATGTAATTGAAATTTGTATTATGATGAACATTCCTTTTTTTTTCCTTTTCATGCAAATAAGATTTTTTATGTTAATTTTAATCAGATGTGTTTCTGATTAATTATATATTCACCTCTCTCCTTAAATTACAAGGCTTATGTACAACAACTAGAGACTAGTAGAATGAAGCTTACTCAACTTGAGCAGGAGCTCCAAAGAGCTCGCCAGCAGGTGTGACCCTTTTCTTGATCATCTCCTCTTATCTGTCCTATTGAGAATTATTATTTTTTAACATTGTGGATTATGTAGTCAGGTTGAGATTTATGTCCTTTTTGCAGGGAATTTTCATTTCTAGCTCAGGAGATCAAACTCATGCTATGGGTGGAAATGGTAATTTCTCTTGCATGATTTCTTGTTCTATTTTTGTGTTTATGATAACCTTGTCCATAACATACATAGACGAGTATATTTTGATTTGAACGACTGGCATAAGTGCATTTGTCACAAAGGTTTTTCTCCATGCTACTTGTACTTTTTGTCTATACTTAACCTGATATTTTCTGTTTTTGATAACTTATAGAAAAGTAGCGTAACGAGGGTTTAATAAGGGTTCATCCCTCAACAGATTTGTAATCTGAATTTACATTCAAACTGGCTAACTTTTGTTCTTTCATATGATAAATTCAAAATCATATATGGCTACCTTCGTTACATGCTAGCATAGATTGTGTTTTAGTTTATTTGCCACCTGTCCTATAATCAGTGTCTAAAAAAATAATCATTGCAGGGGCCTTGGCTTTTGACGTAGAATATGCACGATGGCTTGAAGAACATAACCGGCAGATCAATGAACTGAGGACTGCAGTGACTGCTCATGCCAGTGAAAATGATCTCCGTGTTATTGTTGATGGCATCATGGCCCATTACGATGAAAAATTTAAGCTTAAGGGTGTTGCTGCCAAGGCAGATGTCTTTCATATATTATCAGGGATGTGGAAGACACCAGCCGAGAGGTGTTTCTTATGGCTGGGGGGTTTCCGCTCATCTGAGCTTTTAAAGGTATGGGACTTTGTACCTCGCAATTTTTTCATGCTACCTGAAGTTTACTCCATCAAATGAATGTGCAGTGGAAGCAATCTAAATTGGCTAACTTTTTTTTTTTTGTAAAATGTCTAATTTGGATTCTCATTGGCTCCCCAAACAGTTGGGACGTACACATTGATGTCATCATCATTGTGGATCTCTCTTTGGGTGTTTTCTTTTTTCCTTTTCTTTTTGTTGGATCACTATCTCAGTTCTCATTATGCTGCAACTTCACAGCTACTTGCAAGTCAGCTGGAGCCACTTACAGAGCAGCAAGTAATGGGCATTTGCAACCTGCAGCAGTCATCACAACAGGCCGAGGATGCTCTCTCTCAAGGGATGGAGGCATTACAGCAATCCTTGGCGGAAACATTGGCTGGATCACTTGGTCCATCTGGATCCTCAGGAAATGTTGCAAACTATATGGGTCAAATGGCAATGGCGATGGGCAAACTTGGAACTCTCGAGAGTTTTCTTCGTCAGGTGAATTTTACTAATGCTCAGATTTTCCGTCTCCTATTTATCTATTATAGCACAGAGGCTACTGCATACTTTGGATTAGTTTGCTGTTGTGCAGTTTTATCATTTCTGTGTTCTCTTTCTATTCTCTAGGTCTTTTTGGTGTCTCATTTTGTATCCATGTAGCCTTGCTTCTCGCTGTCCAAAGAAGTACTGAACTTGAAATGATTATCATTCACGACTGTTTCTGTTTATTTTTTCCAGGCTGACAACCTACGACAACAAACACTGCAACAGATGCACCGGATATTAACTACTCGTCAGTCTGCACGGGCACTTCTTGCCATCAATGATTACTTCTCACGGCTTCGTGCCCTCAGCTCTCTTTGGCTTGCTCGGCCGCGGGAGTAAGCCAAATTTGTTATTTGTGCCTTACCTGAGCTCATTTCTTCCTACTCTTAGAGCTGATCACAAAAATATCTATCTTATCGGTCAGAGTTACTACTAGCTCCAGTATATCATGGCTGGCTGGATGCTTGCAGTGTAGTTTTAGACACTCGGTGGAGCTAAAACTTAACTCATGTACAGCAAGAATAGCCCACCATTCTCATGCGATGTACCATTAACTTGTGCGAGAAAACCCACCTCATGTTGTTGGCGTTCTGTAAGCTTGTATTGTCTCAGTTAGAAAAAAATGATTATTGAATAATCACGCAGAAATTTTACCTAATGTTGTTTATTGCGAATTGAAGCTGTTGATATGTTTATGAGAATGCCGTGCAAAGGGTGATGTTGTGTTCCTATCTGAGAACAAACAGGCTATTGGATCCTCTTTATGCCACCGATGCATGTGTTCTGAGAATGCCGTGGATTCTATATGGTAACGTTTATCTAACATTTTCCATGAAGATGTTTTGTAGTCGAACATATACATGCATCAAAACCAAAGAGACAAATCCAAACAAGAAGCAAAACAGTACAGAAGGGAAAGCCATGCATGAGTGCGTGGGCGGATCAAATGTATGCTTCAGTCGCCAAGCGTGGGCTCAGAAGCGCCTTGACAGGCACAGCCTTGGGGAGCGCCAACCCAAACTTCTCCTCCATGTCGAGCTCCTCCCCCTCCGGCAGCTTCCAGTCGAACGAGTGCACCAACGTCGCCAGCATGTACTGCACGAACACCATGCCCACGAGCTTCCCCGCGCAGATCCGCCGCCCGGCCCCGAACGGTATCAGCTCGAAGTCGTTGCCCTGCGGGTCGATCTTGGCCGCCTTGCCGGAGACGAAGCGGTCGGGGTCGAACGCGAGGGGGTCGTCCCACGCGGCGGGGTCGCGCCCGATGGCCCAGATGTTGACGAGGAGGCGGGTGTTGCCGGGGATGTAGTAGCCGTTCACCTCGCACTCCTCGAAGGAGAAGTGGGGGAGGCCGAGAGGTGTGGACGGGTGCAGGCGCAGCGCTTCCTTGCACACCGCGTGCAGGTAGGGGAGCTTGGGCAGGTCGGATTCCTGGACCATGCGGCCTCGGCCCACCACGTAGTCGATCTCGGATTGCAGGCGGCGGAGGATGCTCGGGTTCTTCAGCATCTCCGCCAGCGCCCACTCCACGATGACCGCCGACGTGTCGGTGCCGGCTGTGAACAGGTCCTGCATGCAGAGTGCAGACGTGATCAGCAACCAAGGTTTGATCAAACGAAGGTTAGAATCTCGAGGAGTGCTGATGGTGTCCTCCTCGCCCCACCGGCCAATTCAAGAATAGCCTTCGGAACCTAATCTAAAGATGGATGGTGACGCATGCTGGAGTGGAGTAGATTTGTAAGTTATTCGATGGGCATTTGGTCGAGCACCTTAATCAGACACCTAATCTTGGGAGTGGAAAGCTCAAGGAGAACTCACAAAGATGATAGCCTTGACGTTGACGTCCGTGATGGTCTCGCCGTCCTCTCCCTCCCTGTTGGCCATGATAGTGTCGATGAAGTCCGGCCTCCCTCTGCGCTCCTCCTTGGTGGTCTCGTGCTCCTCCAACAGCTTCGTCACCATGGCGTCGAACCGAACATGCACCCTCCGCATCTTCGCCTGTACCCGCTGCAGGTCCATCCACGCGATAGCCGGCACGAAGTCGCCGATGTTGAACAGCCCGCCCCCAGTCAGCAGCTCCACGATCATGTCCTTGTAATGGTTCGACTCGATGCCCTGGACGTCGAACACCCGCTTGCTCACCACTATCTGGCCAATGATGTTGGCCAGGGCGCACACCAGCATCTCCGGCAGCACCACAGGGCGGCCCTCCGCGGCCGCTCGGTGCATGGACACGACCATGTGGCCGAACTCGGCGCGGCGCACCGGGGCCCAGTCGGCAAGCGCCTTGCCGCCCAGGAGGTGGAGGCTGCAGAGCTTGCGGAGGAGCTTCCACTTGGGGCCGTAGTCGGCGAACACCATGTTCTGGCGGTGATAGGTGACGTCCATGGCGCTGATGACGTTCGGGCGGTTGGCGAACTGCGCGTCGTGGGCCTTGAGGAAGGCGCGGGCAGCGCCGGCGTCAGATGCCACGACGCAGCCGCAGCTTCCCATCTTGAGGTACATAATGGGGCCGTAGCGCTGGGCCAGGCGGGCTAGGCCGGTGTGCGCCTGGAGGCCGACGAGGGGCAAAGCGCCGAGGACAGGGTAGCCTCGGGGGCCGGGCGGGAGGGGGAGGCGAGAGGGCGACCTGTGAAGGAAGCGGCGGAGGAGGTGGTGGATGACGAGGCAGAGCGCGGCGGTTGCCGCGATGAAGGGGTCGATTTGCATGGTGGTGCTCAGCAAACAGCCACAAGCAAATTGATTATGTTATGTGATGCTTAGTGCCGAGCTGTCGATATATATACACACACATATATACATACATATATATATATACATATATACATACATATGTATATATATATATTTACATATATATACATACATATATATATACATATACATACATATACATGTACATATATAAAGACAAGCAAACGATATGATATACAGGGACATCATAATGTACACAGCACACACCACACCATTGAATGATTACAGTCACTACACATCGACTCCGGACCATAGTGGAGACTCGGTTGTGATGTCGGTCGACTTCTACCATCGAAAGACACAGGAAAACTCGAAGAGCATTGCTCACCAAACAAGTTGATTGTTTCATACTCCATCTATGATGAATCAAAACTATCATGGATCCATTAGCCGCTGTTGCCGTCCACTTTAGAAGGTCGGATAAGACATTAGGGTCTCCACCACGAACACACAAGCCGAGAAGGTTCTCAGCAAGTGGAGCAGACACCGAGTGTGCGGTTGGGTGGGTGCGTAGAGGTTGGTGGCAACTGTTTCAAGGATTTGCAATGGGAAGACACCAACGGCGAAGGAAATCATGGATGAGGAGGGCCAGACAGCAATGTGGTCTGCTGGTGTAGCTTCCACTTCAAACAAAGACAAAACTAAAAAGGCCTCAGAGGCGATTGATTCCATGTCACCACCGTCTGCATGGTCTCATAAATTAATTACTTTGCTCGCAAGTGTTTGAACGATACGATACGCTACCTTTCTTTCTCTACCAACTGTTACTTGATTGAGACTATATCATGTTGTAGTAATCTTTTAGTTATTGGCAACATGAGAGAGATTAAGCTATAGTTTTTTCTTTATTTTCGTCGTAAAGTAGTAACACACAAATTACTTTCTCGGGGAGATTAATGTACTCGGAAGGAAAGAATGGATGAATAGAGACAACAAAGTCAAAGATGTAAAGCTGCTAGCCGTCGCTCCCCTCTACCTACGACGCCCACAGCGGCGGTGGACTTCGTAGTTGGTGAGATAGCGTCTTGTGGGCCGTTGTTGGCCTTCTATTGTGGCGTCTGTCACTTCACGTTTGGGGTTCCTGTGGGTTGCCACTCCAACCAAATTCTTGCAGCCATCGAATTAATAATTGCCACCGGTTGGTAGTCATCATTGCTCTAAATATCGACATCCAGTAGTATTTGGTGGGTGGGTGAGTGGGATGGATGGATGGATGGATGGATGGAAAAGAGATTGAAAGGGGGCACACAATAAAACAATCATAAGAAGAGTAAAATTCAACTAGTTTGAAGACCCGTTACAGCAGCTTATTTGTAGAAGAATACTGTGTGTGTGTGACAACAAGCGTGTCATCGAAACCTTTTCATATGGTGGGATACGAACACATTTATATTAAAGCATGCAAGCTGATCACACTACATAAGTAGTATTTGCTTTTCCACACACCAATAAGTCTTAAAATAAGGTAAAAAAAAGTGAGACAACAGAATGAATGAATTGCACACCGATGTAACACTGCATTGAGTAAAAAAGACAGGAAGAAAAAGGTCCACGACATAGATATTATTTAAAGATGGTAAGACATCCTAAGCAGCATCCAATCCCCCATATTATCTTCTATCAACAAGAAGTCAGTATCAAAGGTTAGATACTACCTAGAGGACCTTCAATTGACACACACAAAGAGTTCTAGCGCTATATATAGATATAGATTATATATATCATGAAGAGCCACACCTAGGCAAGCACCAACACCTGATTGATTGCTTTAAGTTACAGGACCAAGTTATCCCTCATCCTTGTTGTACACAGATGATTCTTCTAAGCATCAACCAACCAACAGATGCCCTTCCGTCAGGGAGATGCCCATGCAAAGTAGTTACAGACAGCGCGCCTAGAAGCAGTCCAATTCCCGCACCCAAAGAAGCATCTGCCTTGGGTTGGTCCCGGCTTGCGGACGACACACTTGCTGCTCAACACCCCACAGTAGCAAAACATTTGCCTCTCCTTTCCACCAGAGCTCACAAAGGGATGAAACTGGAAAGGAGCACCTACCAGCTCTTTGGGTTTTTGGGTGTGCTGGTTTTGATCTAACAAAATATTTCGTGACGTCTCATATTTAAGGGGGAACTCTGAAGTCTGTGACATTAAGGAATTGGTGATGGAGAACTTAAAGCCCATATCCATGAGATGAACGAGGAGGCGGGCAGTATTACGAGCATCATCGAGGCCGCAGTGTGCACGGCCCTCCCATGTCAAACCGGCAAGCTGGACAGCCTCCTTGAGATTGCAGCGAACACCATGAAACATTTCCTGAAACGGAACCTTTAAGTTGATCCACCTGCTCAAAATAATGGAGAAGAGATGTTTTCATCACTTTGAAATCAATTGCATTCAATGTATGTTCAATAAAATGTCTTTGCTGAGCAGTGAATTAAGACATCAAAGAGATACATTGATGAACTTGTTGGAAGCAGATTTATCAACAACCTCATAATTAAATACACAACGATGTCGTCTGGCAAAGTGTCAACAAGCATTCTTTCCTGCTTTGTCATTAAGAAGCAAGAGCAGCATGGATTGATCTCGAGATTAAGTCAAATAGGTTTGATATACATACATAGAAAGAGGAGTATGAGAAGTTTATGGTAAAAAGTTCTGCCAGCAGAATCATGGTGACCAATTAATGAACTTCATGAAGAAAATCTACATTGTGTCTAGAACAACTATTACTAATCAGATGAAACACACAATCATGGCAAGGAAGAGTGGGTAATCCGCTGGAAAGAAGATTGGTGAACCATCAACATGCATGATAGTTACCTGTTAAAATAGGGAGGCTTCCTGATCCTTTTGAATTTGCATTCAGATTCTAACATAACACGACAATCCCAGTTAGACCATGTCACTACAGCAAAGTTTTTGTGCTTGATTCCTTTCTTTTCTAGCCATTTATCATGCATGAGTAGAGCTTCACTTAGAGGAACACCTCTGTCTACCTGAAACTCCAGAAAAGGAAAAGGTTAACACCTTCGTATTGATATAATATCAAGCAAACTATTCAACTGAACGTGACCAATCTCACGCAGTACTTTGTCCAACAAAATTCATTATGGTTACCGATTGGATAGTAGCAATGTTGTTAAAAGACTTCAATTTGCTACTAGAAAAACAAGTTCTAGATTTTGGGAATCAACACAATGACATTTGGAGAAATGAATTCAACATGAAAACTATAATCAAAAAAAGATTTGTCATTATTAATTTAAACCATGAAATGATAGGTCCCGATGGCATATGAATTTTGCCAATACTGAAATTGTCGCAGACAAGAAAAACAGAACCATCTTCAGGCTTCAAAGTTGGGCAGCATCACATATGCTTTGCCAATGACCAAGGGCATAAAAAACTTATCTTGATAGATTAAGCAGCTGTATCGAGCTTAAAACATATTAATAAGCCTTAAAGCAGCATTTGCAGAAAGCTTTTGATGTCTGCACAAACTGGATAGATATACATTTTTTCCCATCAGAACATGAGAAAGATGGGTACGCCAGGGCGCAGCCATAACAGTCAACTATTAATCAATGATTTAATAACCATCTACACTAACTTAAAGCATTGGCGACAGAACAGTTGCGTAATGACTTCTTGTACTTAACCACACATTCTAGAGTGAACAGAAATATACTCTTAGACAATCCTTTATGCAACCACATATGTCTACATAAACAACCATGAAGACTAAATGAGACCATCTAAGAGTTGAGTAACCATTTCTTTTACTTAAGCACACGTTCTAGACAGTGATTGAAAGAGGCGCTCGGGCGCTCGCCTAGGCGCTCGGGCGAGGCGAGGCGAGGCCCGAGCGCCTCGCTAATGTCCCAGGCGACGCGCTTCAAACAGGCGCCGCCTGGGCGCTCGCCCGAGCCCAGGCGCTGGGCGCTTCGGGCGAGCGCCTAGGTAAACCAAGTGACCGAACCAGAATTTTAGGTCTGGTTCGGTTGTTAGTTGGTTCAATCGAACCAACTAAACCGATATAACCCTTACCCAACCCTAACCCGCTGCCGCTCCCGATCTCGCTGCTCGTCGCTCCTGCTCCCGCTGCCGCTGCTCGCGCCTCCAGCTGCTCGCGCCTCCCGCGAGCCCTCCAGCTGCTCGCGCCTCCCGCGAGCCCTCCAGCTGCTCGCGCCTCCCGCGAGCCCTCCCGCTGCTCGCGACTCTCGCAAGCCCTCCCGCGAGCCTTCCCTCTGCTCGCGCCTCCCGCGAGCCCTCCCGCTGCTCGCGACTCCCTACTCGCGCCTCCCGCTGCTCGCGACTCCCGCGAGCCTTCCCTCTGCTCGCGACTAGAATTTTTATTTAAAATAGCATATTTTTATTTAAAATTTTAAATAGTTATATTTATTAATTATATTATATATTTTTATATTTTAGCGCCTCGCTTCGCTCGGGCGAGTGCCTCGGACGTTTTTGGACCTTTGCGCCTTTTGGCGCCTAGCGCTTTTTAAATCACTGGTTCTAGATTCAACAGAAATCACTCTTAAACCATCCTTGCTCATATCAAAGCAAAAAAAGAGAATCTTACTAGATTGTTTTTCTTTGGGTTAATCCGATCATGACTTAAAATGGCGAATAAACAGGTACAACATGGACTAGTAATTACTAGTCCAACCAAGCAACAGTGACAGGTCATGCAGCTCGGTGGCATTCCTTATATTACAAGGACAACAATAAACAAAGTCATAAGTCTCAACTATTTGGGATCGGCAAGGTAGCATCCTTATACTGCTCATTTTAATTTTGTATTATTTTATTCTGCAACAACAAGCAGTACAGTTAGTATACCGTTCGATGTCTCAGTACCGTACCATCTAACAAGTTATTAAAACCAGTATCTAAAAACCTCAAATCAGCAGATACAATTTCTTTGCAAACTTGGTAAAAGACTATAGAGAAATAACCAAATCCAATTATATCTGTGAAAAGAAGAAAACAATTAATCAAAAACTCTTTACACGCATAATGAAATTCAAGCAGAAAATGAGGATAAACTGATATGCGTAAAAATTAATAAAAACAGATCCTCAAATCAGCAAAAGATAGCATAGAAAATAGAGGCAAAATTTGAGCCTATATTAAATGCAGAAGAAAGGCCAACTCGAATCCTTTGCATTTGTGAACTTAGGTTCGGACTGGATTTAACAAGTTTTTCATTTTAGTCAACTTCTTTTTTTTCTTTCGAACAGTTTTAGTCCTTTGAAATGAACTTGGCTGAGGATCTCATCCTAATCAGTTCAGGATTGATTGAAGAATCCACGAATAAGGAAACCTATATCGATCAAGTATTATGTACAAAGGGTAGATAATCTTCCAAAATTCATTTAGAAGTATATCAACCCCAACGAAAGAAAGTTTATAGACCTCAGTTAAAGGGATGGAATTCTTGATTGTAATTTTTTTATTGTAAGCTTGTCAAAAATATTCTTTTCTTCTTGTACATAGGGGTATATGAAAAGGGAGAAAAAGGCATAATGTGGGCCATTACTGGAAAAGGGCAGCATCAATGTCTATTTCTCCACTCAAGCCTGGTATATGTTTGAACCTGCTATTTGTATTTTATTGTTCAATTGGTTTTTATATGAATTAAACATGTTTTCTCGAATCATCTTCTCCATTTTGTCTCTTTTATATTCTCTTGTTGCTCATTCAATTGCCAACCCCAATGAGCCTTAGCACCCTCTAGGTTGTCCTATATCAGTTCTACTCCCCAACAATCAATTAATGAATTCACATATTAATTCTTAACGAACTTATATCTAAACAAATTTAGCGCTCTTCACAAAAAACTTATCATAAAAAAGTTGACAAATGACTGCCCAAAAAAAGATAAGAAAATAAGCATACAGTAGATGCCGTCCCATATCATACTGACAGAGGTGGAAAGATAGCACAACAGCTTCAATTTGTTAAATGAGCCACTAAGCCATGCTAGCATACTATGCAAACTAATACTTTTACTTGTTCCTTAGTTCTTCAAAGTTCAAACTAAGCTAGGCCAAGGAACAAGGTGTTTACTACTTTAACATATGGAAAAGTTTTATTCTGTTAACCTTGGGAACTCCAAAACAGAATTGACTGATTCCATCTCTTTGAAAAAATGTTAAAGAGCCAACAAACATGTTTACAGCAATGTGGTTGTTGAACAAACAATGGAATATTTAACTACAATCTGATTTTTGGACCAGAACAAGCCATTTAACTTTTTTCTTCTTGTAGTATGTTTCATGAAATAGTTTGCTTCTTTCTTATACAATATGCCTTGGAGTGTTGTGTGTTGGCAGAATATATTCTATGCCTTCATAGACCTGCATGACACCATTTCATCGCAAGTCATTAGACAGTACCAAAAGAAGCTGCATTCAATGTCAATCTATACTATTCAGTGTCAACCTAAAGAAAAAAATGGTTAGCCCCCTTGGTTAATGTTTTTTGTCAATTGACGTTCACATCAAGCATGAGCAAGTATAAAAGTTGGAGCTGACTAGCAGCAAGTTGGTAAATCTCAGTATGTGCAAACTGTCAGAAACCAAAGAACCTCTTGCATTTAGCTAAGACAATGTTTTGATAAAAAGGAAAGACTCTCGGCACAAACAAGGGTTTTCAGTGATAGTCTCACCAAAAAATGCATATTAAGGAATGAAAATTCATTTCTCCTAATATCATGAAGCAGTCAGCCAATCAGTATGATAAGGAAACAGCCACCATTCAGAAATATGATGTTCCATAATACATGTATTCCGTGTGAGATTAAATATCATTAAAGCAACAATTTATATGGACTGGTATTGTCATAACCCATAGCTAAGAAATAAATATAATTATCCTATATTGAGAAATGTAAGAAATAACCAAAAAAAGGAGAGAGGGGAGGGGGGGACAGAGAATGAATTCATAACCTGAATTTGTTGTATCCCAGTGAGTTCCTTGCAGAAATCAGTAAGATGTTGATGATATGCAGGCCGCACATATGTTTGAAAAACAGCTTCTAGTTGACCAGTTGCACTGTTGACTAAGACAGATGGGAACTCAATGATCTCCTGTGGATGTGGATTCCTTTCCTTGTCACATGTGGCCTCGAAGTCAATAACTACAAAGTACTGAAATTCTTGAATTTGAAATTTATGTGGGTGAACTTGAGAAAACATCTTGACTGGTGGCATATAACTAAATCCGTTTTCAACAGGAAATGGATAATCCCGGGTTACTGGATAGACATTGTTCTCAAAAGCATTCAGTTGGACTTGCCGCAACATTAAAAAATCAGGATGGGGAAATGGCAGTGCAAGTGTTTCTTGTCTGTAGAAAGGTCCACTGTAACCTTGATTTAGTATTGCATAGGGCTCCCAACTCATTGAGTTATTTGCTTTTGTAAAATCACAAACAGGTAAATCCTTTCCATCTTTTAGCTCAGGAAACTGTTGAACAACATTTCCACTTTCTTGAGAGTTCGAATGAGATGCATTATCTTTAGGGCATCCTGGGGATGCCTCACGGTTTCCTTGCATTTTATCTGCACTCGAGTAAATAACATAAGCAAAAGCCAAAGTTGCATATATGTAACATGATTACATAAGAAAGATCCACGTGAATTGAAAATTGACAGCATTCACTAAATGTTCAGTCCACAACAAGCCTGCTTTGGCACTTTGCATGCCCCTCAATATGAGGTCAAAAATTCTTGATAGCAATTTATAGCAAAACAATGGCTGAGGAAAACAATTGTGTGCCAAAGATTTTGTGAGATAGCATAATAAACATCACAAACCTTTTGTTTTAATCAAAAGTCACAAGTAGTAGCTTACTTTATTGAAGTATGACATATGCAGCATACTCGAGGCAAAGTTTTAAAGAAAAGAACAATGTAAATATTGGTCAAAAGAATCACTGAGTTTCAAAAAGAAAAAGAAACAAGAGCACCATCCCCCAACCCATACAAGTTTGACATGCATGTGCAATGTGTTGGCAAAACACATAATTGGACAAACTTCCATCGCACTAAAAAAAATTATAAATTTACAACAAGGGTTATGTTGTTGGGACTCGGGGGATAAGATTACACAGCAATTATGAACACAAGTTATAAGTTCCTTTGATCAATTGTTTGATCAATGTTAACATAATGATATTCTTGCATCACAGCTACCTCTGAAAATAAATTCATTCCGTTTTTATCAATACTTCCACAAAAACTCAATAATGGATTCTTTTAAATAACTGAATTTTCTTTTCAATCCTCCTCTTTTGTTACATCTTTCATGCCAAATCTTCTCTGGTATTGGCATCATCACCTGAATAAAAGCAAAGAGCTCCTTCAACATTGCAAGTGCATCAAATTTCCACTCATGCTTCTTTTTCTCCAAGTGGATGAATGTTGCCAATCATGTATTCTGCCATTATTCTTCATGCATTGGAATAGGTTATTACATTTGAAATCTGCAACTGTAGTGCTTGAAAGTGAATAGTCTGGTGAACCACTAATTCAAATATAACCCATTGAACATGAGCTAATTCAGAGCAGCACTAAAATCTGATTGAATGTCAAAAATCTATATTTTCATATAGTTTTTACTTTTTAACACATATGTATGGGAGGAACGGAATGTTATAATATTAAGCCAGAGTGAGACTAGCTAATACAATCAAAGCAAGAACAGAATAAGGGGAGGCCAGCAAAAATCTTGTAACACCAATTTCCATACTGTTTATTTTGCATGAATAAGTAAGTGGGCCCAGCTTTATTTTGGTCATAACTATAGAAGAAGAGTACTAACACCTACCAAATTGATATCAGCTCAGCCACCTTTTTATTAAATAATTAAAAAGCAACAAGCAAAATCCACTTTAATAAGCATGAAATTTTAGACTTGAGGTTTCTAGTTCACTAATCAAATGATTCTAAAAAATAGTGGACAATAATTACCATATATAATATTCTAATTAAGACCTTAAAAGACAAATTAACACAAGACAAAAATAGTTGATTTCTAAGTAATAAATTAGTTCTTCTTGCTGGTCCTTATTTCAATATTGGCCTCCTACTTAAGCCAACATTAGGCATCCAAAAGTTGCCACATTATTGTTAGATTAGCTCTAGATGAACTTGATTTCTTAAAGAGAGAAAGATGCAACTGAGAGGAGTAAGGAAAAACTTTAAGCAGCTTTCCTTCCTTTTTCTGGTTAGCTGAGTGCTAATCTAGATCAGCAGCAATATACAGATATGTTCTTTCTTTCTTTGTTTTTTATTGGAAGTATCCATATGGTCATACCACAATCTGAGGACATGATTAGATTATTCTAAACACTGTAATGAACTATGAGAATTGATGAAAAATTCATCTGGTCATAGACCTGTTTCTTTTCCATTTCATTTCTTTATAATCTTCTTTTTTTAGAACTTTCTTTTCTTGTTTGCTGTAAACTCACATGTGGTTCACATATTATAGAGTCCACTGAGATCCTTCGCTTTTTAGAAACTGTTCTCTCTTTGTTTCTTCTCAATGTCCTCTGATAAGTTATATTAATAGGCACTGCTTTCTGTGCATAACAAGTATCTTGATAATTTTATCAATATGAACCAAAACTTTGAAATTAAACCAACTCTCTATACATATCCTGGATCAACCAGCACATCAACTACCAAGTTTGACTTACTCAAACTTCCTAGCTACTTCAAATTTTCTGAATTGTTTCTTGCACAATGATATCTTTATATGGCAACCTTTGCCTGCTAACAGAGGAATCTAATCATCCAGGCAAGTTGTCTCCATAGGCCCTTGATGTATCTCAAGTGTAGGATTAGATTAGTCCAAAATAGGTTTATCTTCAAGTTACTAGTCCTCAAAGAAAGTCAATTTATTTATGAATCTTGAAACTAGATTTCCTATTTCATATATTTTGTAGTTGATATTTTATCTAACTGTACTTTTAGGAAGTTCTAAGGTCGTTCAAAAGTGCCAACATTACATGATTCAGTCAATAGATTCCTAGAAGTCATGTCTATTTAAGAATCTTTGTTACATTTAACCATGGAGAATCTGTTATTATGAGATAGTAGTACTTACAGTATCCAAGTAATGGAGTCATTTTATGTAGGGTGTCCAATTAGGATTATGTTAAATGGGCCAAGTACCTGCATGACATGTAGCAAAGCAGGATGAAGAGAAGTATTATTTATGAAGATGTCCATCCAGAATGTGCATTGTGTGAAACACCACAATCTCCAGTTACACTCTATGAAGAATTGTTGGTTACTTTAAATAAAATTCCTAGAGTGGTACTGCTCCTCCCTTATGTACTGATCCATTCATGATACATCATAATCTCTCAGCTCTTAGTTATGTCAGTGCTCTTCAAACCTTTTCTATGTGCATATATCATTTATATTAATATTTCACTATTTTGTCATGTCCTCCTATGTTATTATTTTCCTTTTCTAAACTAATTTGCAGATGCTTTCCTGGTTCATCTGAGTAACACCATGCCTAATAGGTGGTAATTTATAAATGACGAGAAAGACAAATATTTGACATTACACTTCAAAAGCTTAATAACACTGCTTGAAGCACCATTAAATTTTTTCTCGTTTTTCACCTTCAAATTCAGTAAACAATGAGTATTTTCCATAATAGCTTCAATTTGCAAAACTTAAGGATGCTTGTCCATGACTTTGTATTGTATCGGACTATTGATAGATTAGCACAACATTCACAGAAGAATTAAACTGAGAGAAACTCTATATTATTTTGAGGATTGAATAGGATAACCAAACAAACTGGGGATGAACCTAAGAACTTCCTGATCAGTATATGTAAAATTTTTCAGAGGACAACAATTCAATGAGTACAGTCTAATTGACAAACGTAATCAGTTATTAACATTCCATAAAGAAAGAAAAACAAACAGCTATGTGATAATATGCTTCAGTATTTACCATCTCAAGCTGTAAATTCAATGTATGTTTGTGAGATAGTGTCCTTTTTATTCCACATTCTAAATTAGCGCAAACCTAAAAAAAATGAGCATAAGTTTCCACCCTAGGCAGAAAGTTTTCCAATTAATTGAAAGTTAGGAGACATACAAAGCCATATGACCTAAAGAAGGCATGTATTTTTTTACTGTATAACCCACTTCTGGGACAAAATAATTTCAATTGCTGATTTCGTCTAAGGATCCGATCTAAGAAAAAACACAAACAAGTTACAGTCAATATAAACCTAACAAAATTTTAGCAAGAATGACCAACGAAAAGAACCAGAACAACGTCCGCAGGTATTTCAGAAACCCTGAACAAGAAAAATAAAACCAATGTCCTTCGAACTACTCTCAGAAGGAAAATCTATTGATACGTCGGACCGTAAAAAAATTTCCGGATCAAGAACGAGTACCATCATCCCTAATTCTCACCGTCCCACCATCGCAACCGTCAAGATCGACCACTAACCCGAAAAGGGTGCCGATCTTTCACCCAAGAAACCAGTAAAGAATTCAAAGATCCGACGCGAGAAAACGATGAGAATACCCTACCTTGGGCCGCCGGATCAATCATGATCGCCGAGGAAGCTTGGTCCCTCCAAAGCACGGATCAGATTCTGCTCCCCATCGCTCGACCTAAAACCCACCAAGATCGAGACAATATCAAGATCCAGCAAGACAAACGGAACAAGGTGATCAGAAATCAAACAAATTGGGCTTCAATTCGATCGAGAAAAGAAGGAAAGCTCGGATCTTTCTCCGTCGCCGTTCTTACATGTGCGTGAGGGGATCGGAGGAAGAGGAGAGAGGGCAGCGAGACGAGCGAGCGGCCTCCGTGCACAACTGGGTCTCGCTTCTTCGCTATAAGACGAGACCTGTGTCAGGGTAAATGGTTCCGGATTCACTGTTTGCTACAGAACAGAGGACACCGATCTCATCCGAAGCCGAACGATCTTAATTTATACGTGGCCATCAATCGTTGGCGGATAAGTGCTGCTTTTCCTCGTGGAATTTAGAGTGGAGGGAATAAAGGGGCCCGCGCTTGTGTTTCGGTTCCTAGTGGGCCCCTCGTGAGAGATGTTTTCATTGCTTCCCGATAGCGCACCGGATGATCGACAGCTGGTGAATCCTACGGTCAGAAGCCAGGAGGAAGGTGCGGAGGAGCCACGACGCTCGCAGGGCATCCGTTACATCGAGGGGCATGGTGGGGCGTCCCAACCGTCACGGGGCGGTGGTGCCGCAACGGCGGGAGCCGCGGATCGCTGCGTGGAGGCCGGCCCGCTTACTGCGATCCAATGATACATCGGCTTAGGCGGGGGCCACAGTTTCGGAAGCGGATTATGACACGTTTGGGGACCACCGGCCCATCGTGGTGGTATGAAAGACGGGCACGGGGATTTGGTGAGCCGAGGCGCTCAAGAGGTGGGACATGTTTCTCTTGATATTTGACCCTCAACCACAAACGTGTGGATGTGTTCGATTCAGGGTCAAAATAAATATTTAAGTTATTTTAATTCGAGTAATTACATTTATTAGATGATGATTTAAGATACGGATATAATTTTGAGGAAGAGGAGACGAAGAGAGCGATGATGTGAAAGGAAGAGAAGAGACGACGATACGAGAGGTCAAAGGAGATGGAAGATAATTTATGACTTAATTGAATCGGACTAGTTTGATTCATCGAAAAAACACTTAGTCAAAGAATAATCATCATCTTTTTATATTTTTTATCGAGGATGTCTTAGTTAAAATTGAAAAAGGTATACTCTTTCATAAAAACTAAAATCTTGATTTTTTTTTATGAGTAAATTGGATAATTATGAATATTGAATATTAGTATATTAATGGTGTCAAAGGGAATCCTAAGAGTTAAAAGACCAATTTCTTTTATGAAATTATTGTTTAAATACATGAAAATTGAAGAATCTCCAATGGATTAAGGCACTTTAAATCTGCAAAGCCAAACAGTTGCTTGAGTTGGTTGTAAGTGCTTAATCTGTAAATGGTAGTCAAATCTCTGCAAGAAAGGTTGTGTCTTCTCATTTCAGTGATAAAGGGCAGTATGTAGCATAAGTTAGAGAATGATTCAAAGTTTAGAAACAGCAAACCACTAATAGCATAACAATCCATGTCCTAAGAATATGCAAAGCCAGCAAATTACAGAGGCATAAGCTCACTCTTAAAACAACCCTACCTGTGTCAAATTCTACAAGAAAAACCAAGTATGTTCACTGTGATTCTTTGTCTCAGAACAATTGCCAGAAACATTGTTTCTGTGATGGAGAAGATGGTGTAGAGACAGAAGAACTCATGCACTCTACTAACTGATGCTTAGTAGAAGGCTTCACCATGGGACAATGATTGCTTCATTTTTTTTCTGTACTGGGGATAGAAACCTGACTGAGGAAAACATACCAAAATGGAGTTGAAAAGACATACCAAGCTCCATTTCAAATGTTCAATTCCAAAAGATATAAGTTTCAATGACAGAGAGGTTAGGTAGTGTATGATTGTGGCTTACCACAAAGAGTACCTTAATAGTGTCAAGGCTTTCTATTTCTACTTGTAACCTTTCCAATTGTTTGCATCAATTACTATAGTGGTGTTGAGAAGAAGAGTATGTTTATCACTTTGATGGGAAAAAAGATTCCTTAGATAAAAACTAATTATAGGAGTATTATTTGGTAAAAATCCATCAATAAAACTTTTCTAATAAAATGTCCGATATATATACTGAACAAATTGAAGTTGAGCTTTTTTGTGTACCTGTTTGAAACTACAAGAGATCGAGAGATTGATTGTCTTCTCTGCTTTTCTTTAGATTCTCAAAGTCAAATCAGCTGATTACAGATAAACAAATCCTTGCAGAAACCGATTAATCTATACAATTTCTAATTGCAAAATCCTTCCCATCTCAATTTCAAGAGTCTACAATCGTTGATTTTTGAGTTATCTCCTACTGTCTGAAGTCTCTCTCTCTCTCTCTCTCTCTCTCTCTCTCTTGCCTTTTCATGCCGCCATTTATGGCCAATGGCAACCTTGGAAGGTGAACGGCTCAGCTTATTTCTACCAAGCCTTCTGTCCTAACAATCTCTCGTGTTTGATCTCTACATGAGAAGAAGCTAAGATGAATAGGGATTACATTTGTATCAGATCCTAACGAAGAAGATGCTGAGCTCCGGCCCGGCGTTGCCGTCGGGGTTGAGCATGTAGAACGTCTCCGAGTCCTTGGACCCGACCACCCGGTCGAAGAAGGCGCGCATGTAGGTGAGCTCGCCATCGGACGGGTCGGTCATGTCCCCCGGCAGGACGCCGGCGCCCATGGACACCGCGTGCAGCAGCTGCATCACGCCAAGGTCCAGTTCCGTGGGGTCCCGCCGGGCGGCGTAGCCGACGTTGCGCCCGTTGACGAAGGCGCTCCACATGGGCTCGTCCAGCACGCGGCTCTTGCCGGCGCCGGCGGCGGCCTTCTTCTCGCACTCGAGGGCGACGCGGATGAGGCCGGAGGAGCCCATGTCCTGCATGAACCTGGCGGTGGGGACGGCCAGCTCGAGGAGGAGGTGGGGGACGCTGCGGGGGTTGTCCTGGAAGGCGAGGGTGATGCGGGCCTTGCGGTGGCCGAAGAGGGTGCCGGTGGTGCGGGTGGCGCCGCGGACGTGGCCGTCGCGGTGGCGGGAGCCTTGGTGGGGAGCGGCAGCTGGGAGGTGGCAGCCGGGCGGGGCGAGGATGGGCAGGGAGCGGAAGGCGGAGCGGAAGGAGCGGAGGAACCTGGTGGGTTTGGATTGGTGGTGCTTCCGTTGCGATGGCTGCAGCAGGGTGACCGGGAACCGGTGCACACTGGACTCCGTCTCCGTCCCGTCGGAGTCCACCGCCGCCTCGCCCGGCGGGGGAGGGGGTGGTGGTGGCCGTGTCATGGGGTGGTTGTCGACGCAAAGCGGCCGGAGCAATGTCCGTCCGGTGGCGGCTGTCGGCACAATCCTAAATATATATGTATATTGAGAGAGAGAGAGAGAGCTTTGACGGATGGAGGGAGGAAGGAGGATGGCGGGAGAGAAGGATGGTGGTGAAGGGGGGAGAGCGGTTACGTTTCGTCTCTTAAGTTAGTGAAGAGTTATGGCTGTGCATGTTTTGAGGCGGGAAGAGAGGGGCATTGAAGGGGTGCGGGTTTCACACCGGAAACGCTTCTTCCAGCCAACGCCCCACAACAACTGTAGACTGTCTCGTATCCATCCATCTTATACTAATCGATAGAAATGAGCCCACACTGGTATTTTCTTACAAGCTTAACATAAATAAAAATTATTAAAAAATTTTGCCACACGGGGATATACCACACTGGTATTCGCTTAGCATACGAGAGGTACGGGGATGATAGACAAAGAAGATGCACTTGTTAACAAAAATCTCACCGCAGGATTATCTCAAATATGATTCCTTTGAGATAGACAAAAACTTTTGTAGTGGATTCTTAAAAAAAACATAGTGCTGCCATAATTTGACCATCCTTGTGTTCATAAGTAGACAAAGAAGATGCACTTGTTAATATAATCTTAATCTCGCTTCATGGTTATCTCAAATATGACTCCGTCGAGGTTGGCAACAACTGATCTTGTCCCATCCACTTCGTCGATCTGTAACCCATGACGGATAGCTTCACTGACAACCATAGCGTCTATCATGTTAACAAGAGACATACACATAATCATTAATGATGTCATTAATCACTAATAGTTGTTATATTACAAAACTATGAAACACAAGTAAAAGGAGGTATAACGTGAAATGGTTTGTAGCAGAAAAATGACTAATTGTATACATGATGAATATTCCACTTTGTTAACTAATAGGCGTGACAATGGAATACCCTTGAAGGTCCACCATTAGCACAGAGTCAAATGTTACACACGTGTGAATATTAAATGCCTGGATTAAGAATTGTAATTTGTTATATAAAAACTACACTGATACAATATGAACGGAGTTGATTTCTGTATTTCTGTCTTCACTTTGAAATCCAAATTTACAAATGACCAAATTAATATAAATAAAATCATTTACTTGACTATGTTCTCTCTTTCCTAAATAAAATAAATTATGGGGATGCAGCTCAGATGGTAAAACGCTCGCTTAGCATGCGAGAGGTATGGGGATCGATACTCCGCATCTCTAGTTTTAAATTTATGACAATACAACTACTGGGTTATCTCAAATATGACTCCTTTGATATTAGTAATAATTTTTGTAGTGGATTCTCAAAAGAAACATTGTGCTGCCACAATTTGACCATCCTTGTGTTCTTAAGTAGACAAAGAAGATGCACTTGTTAATATAATCTTAATCTCACTTCAGGGTTATCTCAAATATGACTCCTTCGAGGTTGGCAACAACTGATCTCGTCTCATCCACTTCGTCGATCTGCAACCCATGACGGATAGCTTCATTGACAAGCATAGCGTCCATCCTGTTAACAGGAGACATGCGCATAATCATTAATCGTGTCATTAATCACTAACAGTTGTTATATTACGAAACTGTGAAACATAAGTAAAAAGAGGTATAACTTGAAATGGTTTGCAGTAGAAAAATCACTAATTGTATACATGATGAATATTACACTTTGCTAACTAATAGGCGTGACGATGGAATACCCCTGAAGGTCCATTAGCACAGAGTCAAATATTACACGTGTGAATATTAAACGTCTGGATTAAGAATTGTAATTTGTCATATAAAACTACACTTATACAATATGGATGGAGTTGATTTCTATCTTCACTTTGAAATCCAAATTTATAAATGACCAAATTAATATAAATAAAATCATTTACTTGACTATGTTCTCTCTTTCCTAAATAAAATAAATTATGGGGATGTAGCTCAGATGGTAGAACGCTCGCTTAGCATGCAAGAGGTACGGGGATCGATACTCCGTATCTCTAGTTTTAAATTTATGACAATACAACTACTGGGTTATCTCAAATATGACTCCTTTGAGATTGGTAATAACTTTTGTAGTGGATTCTCAAAAGAAACATTGTGCTAGACAAAGAAGATGCACTTGTTAATATAATTTTAATCTCGGTTCAGGAGACATACGCATAATCTTTAATCATGTCATTAATCACTAACAGTTGTTATATTACGAAATTGTGAAACATAAGTAAAAAGAGGTATAACATGGTTACATGGTTACGTGAAATGGTTTACAGTAGAAAAATGACTGATTGTATACATGATGAATATTACACTTTGCTAACTAAATACATGATGGAGTTGATTTCTGTTTTCACTTTGAAATCCAAATTTACAAATGACCAAATTAATATAAATAAAATCATTTACTTGACTATGTTCTCTCTTTCCTAAATAAAATAAATTATGGGGATGTAGCTTAGATGGTAGAGTGCTCGCTTAATATGCGAGAGGTATAGGGATCGATACCATGCAACTCTAATTTTTAAATCTAAGACAATACAACTGAAGGAATATGGTGCTGTCACAATTGAACTATTTTTTTTATTCTGAATAGACAAAGAAGATGCACTTGTTAACAAAAATCTCACAAGGTTATCTCAAATATGACTCCTTTGATATTGGCAATAACTTTTGTAGTGGATTCTCAAAATAAACATAGTGCTGCCACAATTTGACCATCCTTTTGTTCTTAAGTAGACAAAGAAGATTCACTTGTTAACATAATCTTAATCTCGCTTCAGGGTTATCTCAAATATGACTCCTTTGAGGTTGGCAACAATTGATCTCGTCCCATCCACTTCATAGATCTGCAACCCATGACGGATAGCTTCACTAACAACCATAGCGTCCATCCTGTTAATAGGAGACATGCGCATAATCATTAATCGTGTCATCAATCACTAACAGTTGTTATATTACGAAACTGTGAAACACAAGTAGAAAGAGGTATAATGTGAAATGGTTTCTATAATTTGCTAACTAATATGTGTGACGATGGAACACCCCTGAAGGTCCACCATTAGCACAGAGTGTTACACACATGTGAATATTAAACGCTTGGATTAAGAATTATAATTTATCATATAAAAACTACACTGATAGACAATACAACTGAAGGAATATGGTGCTGTCACAATTGAACTATTTTTTTTATTCTGAATAGACAAAGAAGATGCACTTGTTAACAAAAATCTCACAAGGTTATCTCAAATATGACTCCTTTGATATTGGCAATAACTTTTGTAGTGGATTCTCAAAATAAACATAGTGCTGCCACAATTTGACCATCCTTTTGTTCTTAAGTAGACAAAGAAGATTCACTTGTTAACATAATCTTAATCTCGCTTCAGGGTTATCTCAAATATGACTCCTTTGAGGTTGGCAACAATTGATCTCGTCCCATCCACTTCATAGATCTGCAACCCATGACGGATAGCTTCACTAACAACCATAGCGTCCATCCTGTTAATAGGAGACATGCGCATAATCATTAATCGTGTCATCAATCACTAACAGTTGTTATATTACGAAACTGTGAAACACAAGTAGAAAGAGGTATAATGTGAAATGGTTTCTATAATTTGCTAACTAATATGTGTGACGATGGAACACCCCTGAAGGTCCACCATTAGCACAGAGTGTTACACACATGTGAATATTAAACGCTTGGATTAAGAATTATAATTTGTCATATAAAAACTACACTGATACAATATGGATGGAGTTGATTTCTATCGAAATCCAAATCTACAAATGACCAAATTAATATAAATAAAATCATCTACTTGACTATGTTCTCTCTTTCCTAAATAAAATCATCTATGGGGATGTAGCTCAGATGGTAGAGCGCTCGCTTAGCATGCGAGAGGTACGGGGATCGATACCCCGCATCTCCAGTTTTAAATCTATGACAATACAACTCAAGAAATATGGTGCTGTCATAATTTAACTATCTTTTTTATTCTGAATAGACAAAGAAGATGCATTTGTTAACAAAAATCTCACTGGGTTATCTCAAATATGACTCCTTTGAGATTGGCAATAACTTTTGTAGTGGATTCTCAAAAGAAACATAGTGCTGCCACAATTTGACCATCATTTTGTTCTTAAGTAGACAAAGAAGATGCACTTGTTAACATAATCTTAATCTCGCTTCAGGGTTATCTCAAATATGACTCCTTCAAGGTTGGCAACAACTGATCTCGTCCCATCCACTTCGTCGATCTGCAACCCATGACGGATAGCTTCACTGACAACCATAGCGTCCATCCTATTAATAGGAGACATGCGCATAATCATTAATCGTGTCATTAATCACTAACAGTTGTTATATTACGAAACTGTGAAACACAAGTAAAAAAAGGTATAACGTGAAATGGTTTGCAGCAGAAAAATGACTGATTGTATACATGATAAATATTCCACTTTGCTAACTAATAGGCGTGACGATGGAATACCCCTGAAGGTCCATCATTAGCACAGAGTCAAATATTACACACGTGTGAATATTAAACGCCTGGATTAAGAATTGTAATTTGTCATATAAAAACTACACTGATACAATATGGATGGAGTTGATTTCTGTCTTCACTTTGAAATCCAAATCTACAAATGATCAAATTAATATAAATAAAATCAGCTACTTGACTATGTTCTCTCTTTCCTAATTTTTCAAGTATATGTTTTTTCTCTTTCCTTGCATTTTGCTCTCTTAATTAATATTCAACACTTTCTAGTCAAATATACACGATTAGTTTGTCAACAAATTTATTATCATATACAAATATTTATTATCATATACAAACATTTAGTTTGTCAACAAGTGTTCGTAGCATCTGATGCTACAAAAAACAAACATGAACATAGGACAGTTCAATTGTATTACCTATGAGGATAAATATATTATACAATTTGGACAGTCTACAACCATTAGATATGTAGCTCACGACAGTTATCAGAACCCGCATAACCGATGCATTGTAATAATTTCTGCCTCAGAAAATATCAATACAATAACAAAAGTTGGAAATTCTTGAGGCAAATACTCATCAGGTGGTGTGGAGATGCATTACAAATGGTGTAATGCGTGTTTAATAAAAAAAATTATGCAACAAAGATAAATCGACTTATTCATGGAGTGAACAGTATATGCCCATGAGCCATACAAGTAATTGTTAGCAACATGGAGTTAGAACAAGTTCTAGATGAATTTAAAGAAAAGAAAGAAAAGGTAATGGCCATAGGATGACAATGAGGAACACACTTACAACTTAGCACGAGACACATAAGCCAGTATAAATTTGCACTCGCCACCCCTGTGACGCAGAAGCTTCTCTACAGTACTGAAAAGAAAAGGGATGCTGGACTGCTGAAAGCTTAGATAATGTCAAGGAAAGAAAAAGCATGACAGCTGAATAACAAAAGAAAAGGTTGCAAAAAATATAGGATATAGATATCAGCTCCAAGAACAAGATCAAATCCTGTAGGGTACTCCTCTAAAATTTTGCTCAAATGATCACTATTTCCCCATTCTAGTTTCTCAGCTCTTAACACTGCAAACCAAATGTATTAATCCACCTCAATTTTAAGTATATACAAAAGAAATGCCACTATTTTTGTCAAAGATGCTCCATAACTAAAAAGACATCAGATTCCTATGAACCTTCAATACATAACAAATTTACTGAAAATTAAAACATCTTACCAGCAGATGTTGGGGTGTCTGAAGTTGAGTGGAGTTCTATATTTTTCCTCATTATCTAAGAGGGAACAAACATCAGTTCTCACAAAATCACGACAAAGACTGCAGCACATGTACAAGATCCAAGTGCATAAAGAAATGCCTCTAGAAATTCTCAATCACATTTCAACTGAATATATTTTCTCGATTCATCGATTTAAGGTGTATACCATAGCTGTTTTCATTTTTTATCTATTGAGACTATTTTCATTTTCTTTGCATTTCTATAATTTAAAATGGACACATTAAGAGACTGTCATGTTAGACAGCTTCTCTAGTTAAGGCCTGCTATTGGACCTTGCCTTAAAGCATGTAACAGTATCAAGGTACCGGTTAGATGGTTTTTGGACCTTGCCTCAAGAACTTCCTCATTGTGATCAGTTAGTACAACCTCATGGCAGAATCTACTACATAAAATACCTGTAACACCTGAAAAAGAAAAGCATGTTTAGTCTAATAGAGGAAAGATTAAAGAGGAGAAAGACAGAGTCATTGTCAGCTCACCAACTCCAGAGCCTAACTCTATAACTGAACATCCTTTAAGTATACCAGCATTCTCTGAAAGGTAATTGTTCAGCAACACTGCACCAGGCCATACTAATTGCCCTGTAAGATCGAAGTCGGCTGCCAGAAATCGATAGACTTACTATAAGCAAAACAAAATCATCAAAGTCTCAAATATAGTTAGTGTTTGTCTTTCCTAAACGATCAAAACTGCTACCACACAAAGTACACAGTACTTTGTTCCATTATCAGGAACAGATAGAGGATAAAACTTTTCTTACTTTGAAACTAGAAGCATTTTAACTTGTGGAATCATCAGAGATGAGTAGTTCTAAGGTTAATCTTGAGACTAAGGAATCATTTCTGGCAATGATACGAGGGTAATGCGGAATGGATTTTGAAAAAAAGCCGATAATACAGTTGTATTTGCTGGAATAAGTTTTTCGGATAAAAAAAGAACGAACTCACTATAATACTTTAATAAAATCAAAAAATAACTCACCACAAGTTTAAAATCACAAAGGGATACAAAAATTTCACCACCCCAATGATAATAAATAAGGATATAGAACTGAAAACAAAAGACTCACCATTCAAAGAAATATCCAAGAGATACAGAGTTTAAGAGAGAACTCCAAGAGAACTTATGTCAACATCATCAGTTTCTAAACTCCTTTCTAGCCCTAAAACATCAAAATAAGTACTAGTGCATGAAACAATCCTTCATGCATAGGGAATTACGAAATTAAATGTTTTACAAGTCGGTAACTAACATCTTTAATGCATTCTTTGATCATGAAGAAAATCACTTTGAAACAGTTTTAACTTTGTCCAAGGAACATGTGCATGAATTATCATATTTGAGTGGACTGGATTAAAGGCTATGAGATGACATTGCGGACTGTAGAGAATACCATATAATCAGCAAGATCCACATGAGCTGATTGTAGTAAATTAGGCACTCCCATGTCAGGGCAGTAGATTCTGATAAGTTGATCAATGGTTTAAAACCAAGTTTTTACCTTTGTTTTGTACATTATGTGAGGACATAAATACACAAACTCCTATTTTTCCCAGAGATTTACTTCCAAAAGACTCTGGTACTGAAAAGAAATGGTTACTTTTGAGGATTAGGTGCTCATCTTCTACCAAGATAGCATCTTAATTAAATACAGAATAAAAGAGATAACTTTGTGTATTACATGATGAAATAGATCGAAATGTATAAGCGAGCATACGCTTACAAAGAGAAGGCAAAAAGAAGAGACAAGAAATGTGGCACTTACTGGAAGCAGAGCGAAGACAGAGGAGGTCGAGAGAATGAGACCCAAACGAGAAGGTGGTGAGCTCATAGCTGCAACGAGAGAATGAGGGTTTACGAGGAACCAAACAGAGGATGAGACGAAGAGACGAACACGGGTGGAGGGAGAAATACTCGCGATTGACGAAGAAGAACGAGGATTCGCCTAAGCAGACCGTATCGTCGTCTCCGTCTTCCATCTGTCTCTGCTGCGTCAGTCGCCTCGTCAAGCTACCGCAATCGCCGTCGCACCGCAGCAGAAGCATATGAAACCCCTCTTCCGAGTGTTGGGGGAATGGACCGCCCCCATTTGGTTCGGTTTTCTGAACCCGGTTCGGTTTATGGTTTAGGGCTTTGATATAGGAAAAATATTTCGTGTTTCTGTTTTTCTTTTCATTTTTAGGATATACCTCAGCCCTATCCGTTTTTCTTTTCATTTTTAGGCTCCTTCACCCAAGGCATCAAATGATCTCGAACAATAATTAAAGGTCGAACTATTGATAGAATGTGATGACGATCGATGAGGATGGTGCTCGCGAGAGTTAGTCCTTCACCCACTACCCTCACTCTTATTTCCTTCATGTATTCTCTCCCTCCACCTCACCCAGGATTTGATCTCTCGATTAGGAAGTTAGACTATTAGCTCTCGACATCATTCACTCTCCATCAAGATGATAGCGACACCATCATCATTGTGGTAAGAGCAATCTTGCTATCATCAATGATCGCATGAAAGTGATGGGGTAAAGTCGAACGATGACTAGAGGTATTTATTATGTTAAAAAAATAAATGAAGAAAAATTAAAAACTATGTCTACCTCTCATAAGAAGTCTTTTTTTGTTTTTTCTTTAAAAAAACTTGCCCTTTGCCTATACCACCCACACCGAGTAACATATAAACATAAATAAAAAAGATATTGGAAAAGTTTATGTTGTGCCTTTGAACGCTCCAAATTCCATATGGATCCTTGTTAGTTCTCATAAGGAGCCTCACGATAGGGCCTAAGGGTTCAAAAGTCTATCAGGTCTCTTTTACCCTCAGAGGCACCTTTTGAAGCTCACATGTTTCAAAAGGATAAAACTATGCGAGTACGCCATTGCCCAAAGCGGATAATTCTTCACGAGCTTATGGATCGCACCAATGACCGACCGACCAAATGATCTAGATATAACTACAATGTATATATATTTAATTATATTTACATGAGGTCCATCAGTATTCTGAATTGATACCAAGAACAAAAGACACATAAAATGGATTCGACTTTGCCATCAAATAGTACTCGGAGAGGATGCTCGAGATGATTTCCTATCACCACCAGAATCTCTAAGACAACATTTCCATCCCCACCAGCCCGAATCTTGAGGAAAGCAGTACCGTTTCTCCCACCTGGTTAGATAGATTCACCAAAAACTTGATTCCATATATATATATATATATATATATATATATATATATATATATATATATATATATATATATATATATATATATATACTATGAACAATCTGGTGGTTGTCGTAATTTTAGGTTTATTATCAATAGTAGGAATCCAATACGATCCCTTTCCTTTATGAGTGGTTGTCGTAAGAGGGAATAATGTATGGAAAATGGTCATTCTGATATGATCCAAAGGAATCTGTCGTGTATTCCTCAAGAAAGTTATTCCTTTTTTTTTCTATTTATTTAGGTTGATCCCTCTTCCCACTAGTTTACCTTCATATTATTGAAATTTTTTATTAATTATTAGGATATGTTTTTTTTATCCTTACTGTATTTATATAAGAAATTATAAGAAATTAATCTAAGAATAATAAAAATGTAGCTTGAGCCCATCTATTACTATTATAAGAAAAATATTATGTGTATCGTCATCCGCCGTTGATGAGCAAGAATCAAATACATGTCTTCCTTTATCAAAATTTTATTTTTATAACATTGATTCAGCTTTAGATATCATCATCATCGTCGTCGTCATTGTTAATAGTAATAAAATAGTATATATAATGAAAATTTAAAAATAATATCTTTTTTTAAGACGATTCTTTTTTTTTCATAATTTTCAATTGATCGATGTCCCTTTACATTATATTTCCTATAATATTCTTGATAATATACAATAGTAGCTCTCATATTTTCTGATCGATCAATCTATTTCATGAATCGATTCATTGATGCTAATATTTTTAAAATTTATAGAATTATTTAAATATATTATAGTTTTTTTCCTTTCTAAATAAATAAAAATATTTAAAGGTATATTTAAAAATACGGTAACTAACAACAGGTAAATCTCATACATTATGATTAGATTTATTTATCCCCTGATTACATGCTCTAATTGTATTGTTAGAAGACATTTCAAGATTTATGCTAAATAAAAAGTGTTTTTAGAATATATAAAAATAAAGATATCTATGGATATGTTTTTCCAAGAATTCATCCATCTACTTCGGAATTATTTTAATATCTATGAGAATATCGAAAATATTTCCGATAAAACTGTTAGCTATCGTTGGTTATATATATATATATATATATATATATATATATATATATATATATATCAAGCCAAAGAGATAGAAAAGAGAAAACGGGGGTGCAACCATCACTGTCCGTCCATTCATCGGTCACAGATCCGAACCGTTTGATCCTTCATCTGTTCAAGGACACCGAACGGATCACGACCGCACATTTGTCCGAGTCAACGACGAAGACCAACGGTTCGTGGCCTGAAAGTACCATAAAAGTACAGACGCTGAATAGTGCCGAAGGTTTTTCTTAAATTGTAATTTTGAAGTCCTTAGGGATGTAATCATAAAAGTACCATTTCAATCCCCAGCTGACACCAAAAAAGGCCGGACTTTTACGGTGCAGACGACAACACTGCGCGGTTGGATTCGGTGTCCTGTAGAGAGAGAGAGAGAGAGAGAGAGAGAGAGGGGAGTCTGTGGGTAATGTGGTCTTGGGTTCAAGTGTGTTCTTTACCTATTATGGCGGTTTTGGTTTTGTCGCAAGGGGTGGAAAGGAGAGAGAAGTGGTCCGTTTGTGTGTGTGTGGAGGTTTGATGAAGAAGATATCGTCGTGCGACCGGGAACCGCCGCTGCGCAATCGGGTTCTGGTCTCCTTTGGGATGGGAACAAATCGGACCGGTTGTCATTACCCTATAATCTCACGTTAGTAATTTTGAGTTCCGGAGGGTGGGATTGATTGGCACTGCATGTGGATTGTCGGAAAGGTCGGATCTTTCCGTTGTCTTTTTCGCGTGGTCTCGGTTGTGCCCATCGGAACCGCCGTTGATCGGCGAAAAGATTTGTACCCCATTAGTTTTTCCGGTCACCGGTCTCGGAGCCGGCGGCCAAGATTCGTTCTTGGAGTCGATTTCTGCCGCGGACTGCTCTGGTGAGACAGATTTGCCCTCGTATACGTCGGGTCGTTCTTCGCCGGTGTCCTCGCCGTCGCCACCATGGCGAGCTCGTCCGGGTCGGTTGATTACTGGAGGAAGTTCTTCCGAAGCGCCAACTCCGACATCTTCGAGGTCATCGAGCAAGCGATCCTGGTGGCGGCGTCGGATTGCCCCCGGCAGTTCCGGAGCAGGAGGGATCAGATCGTGGAGAAGCTCTTCGCCGCGCTGCTGCCGCGGTGCTTCGGCTGTGACCGCGTCGAGCTGAGAGGGGCCGAGGGCGACGGCAGCATGAGGAGGCTCGGAGAGAAGGAGAGCAAGGCGGACAGCAGCAACGACGGGCCCGAGTCCTTGAATCGGGCGGTGAGCAACTACACGTATGACGAGGCGGAGGCGCTCACCGAGGAGATCGAAGAGGAGGGCCAGATTGTTGGAGAGGTCATGAGGATCAAAGAGATCCTCGGAAACCAACACGATGAGGTAATTTGTGTGGCTTTTCATCGATTTAGTATTGCATTATGATCCAGAGAATGTAAATTGGCCGCATTTAGATGTGTGATGTTGGTGGAGTACCATTGAGCTTGAGCTTGCTGATGCTTCTTTGCAGTCTGATGCTGTCTTGTTGGAGTCTTTAAGGATGCTGCAACTGATGGAGCTTTCTGTTGATGTCCTCAAGGTGTTGATCTTGCATTCCTCTCTATCCCTTTTGTTCTATGTTGGACTCAAGATCAGGATGCGTACATTATTGCAGCAATTTGATGATTTCAAAGTGCCTGTAACTCCTTTGCATCATTGATCTGTTTTGGTTTCTTTTGGTTGTTAGGCGACTGAGATCGGAAGGGCTGTTAATGGCCTGCGTAAACACAACTCGAAGCAAATTCGCCACCTGGTTCGCACTCTCATCGAGTGAGTTTCTCTTGTCGTATGATATGGTTTACTGATGGTGGTAGAGCAAATGATATATTCTATAGAGTTTAGTGCACTGTTCTTTATTTCAGAACGGATGCAAGTTTAAGATGTTTTTGTTGCTTGTGGATAGTTTGTGATCCTTTCTTTCTTTAGGTCAAGTATACAATTGCACTTTGCATTGTGTGTGATCAGAAGATTTTTAAATCTGAGTTTAGACTGATGCATTTGGTCTTGCTGGAATCAGAAATGGTTTCTTCAGTTTCTTTTGCATTGGATGTTGGATGTGTTGTACCTGTTTGATACTCGGTCGTGCGCTTCCATTTAGTGAAAGATAAAAAGGAAGCAAAATTGTTTCCGGTTAAGAGGTGCATATACAAATTGTTCTTAGACTTTTCTAATCGCTTGGGTTTATGTTTGGGTTGCAGTGGTTGGAAGGTTTTGGTTGATGAATGGGTCAGTGCTGCCGCTGCCGTTGCCGGTATGTTATATGTTCATCTCATGTCTGGCACAGATATACATTTATGATCTCTCATATGTGAGTATGAACTTGTGATTTACAGGTAACTCTCCAGACTCTGTAACTCCTTCTGTTATCGATGATGAGGAAGGGCTTCCTTCTCCTCCATTAGACGAGGGAGCACTATTTGCTACTCAGACAACTTCCATCCAACTCTCGAAGGTACGATATGAAATATTTGTAGCACCGTTGCTCTATTCTTTACAATTGATATAATGTTCCACCTTTTCGTGCGCTAATTGGGTGCCGTTTTATGCGTCTTTTTACTCTTGGGTCTTGAAGTTCTTTGACGGAATGGATGATGACGGAAGTGAGTACTGGGGCTTTTCGGATTACCTTCTGGGTTTCCTTTTCTTGTTAATTTTCTGATTTATGGTATCATCCTTGTGCTGGCAATTCGCTGCAGATTTTAGAAACAGTGGGGAGTCTGACGAGGGGTGGGAAAATGGAACGAAGCCTACAAACTATGAAATATTAAAGAAACAACAGCCTATGCAGCTACCTGTTGCTCGAGAAGAGAACCGAGAGATGAGGCGAGGTCCGCAACAGTCTAACTTTGTAAAAGAGAAGGGACATGTAAGGAGGCGAGAGCCATGGCAATCAGCTATTCCAGAAGATAAGTTGCATATGAGAAGACGAGAATTAGAAATGAGGCAACCAGAGCTTCATGAAATCTGTGTCTGGCAAGCAACATCCCAAAGCATACTAAGCAAACAGAGCAAGGCTGTGATTGTTGAATCGGGACCAGGCAAATCAGCAAAGTTCGCCCCTGAGCAGAAAGCATCCAGCGAGGCGAAAGTTAAACAACAACAAGACACTGCTGCACTTAAAAGGAAGCCACCGATGATCCTGCAAGACGTAAGTTTAACCAAACATATGGAAATTTGAAATATGATAGGTTTTGAAAAAGTCTGAAACTTTTTCATCTATTAGAAATCAAAATACTCCGAAGAAGCTTCTGTCCAGGCTAAGCTGGAGGTCGTAAGGCGGAAGCTTCACGAAGGCTACCGGCAAGCAGAAAATGGTTCGTTTTTTACTTATAAGCTTCGATCAGTTGCTCACAACTTTTTCTCATGGCGCAATTGTAGAAGTTAATCTGATTCATTGCGTATGTTTCATATGATGCAGCAAAAAAGCAGCGAACAATACAAGTAATGGAGTTGCATGATATTCCAAAGCAGGCACACAACAGCCAGCCTGTTCCGAAATCCCGAAGCCACTTTAGGAATCGGGCAAATGGGTGGCAATAGTTCAGTCAATTATCCAATCGGAGTTTGGAATTGCAACCGATGGCGTTCCTTTCTCATTCAAAGGAAGAACCACAGCTCGCTGCATTTTCCTTGCATATGGTACTGACACCTTAATCATGTATCACCATAAAGAGGGCACTCAGGAAGCCGGAATGTCAACATTTATGTAGAACCAGGTGTACATTAATCTGAGATAAATTGCTGATCATGTACAGAATTCGACAAACCCATCACATTTCTGTGTTTCTCGATCTCTCCTTTACGACGTAAAAGCAATGCGTTTCAGGTAGCATCTCGCAGTTGCAGTTTCTCTGAATGCCTCGGCTGATTCTTGCACGATCTCTTGGTGGCTAACTGCTGCATTGCACTTCTTGTACAGCTATTACATTGTTGATTATGGTTACAGTGATGATCAATCATGTAGTTGCGGCAACTTCATTCATTATCTGGTAACAAACGACATATTCTGCAATGCATTCTGGTTTAGCCTATTTTACACACTGGGATTTACTGGACACAGTTGCTAAGATCACTGCTGTTTCTTGTTGTTGGGGTTGTCGATCAGATTCAAGCTAATGTTTCTGTGTCAACCAAAAGTGAAACCACATTGCAAAAAGCTTTGCTTGTGCTGCTGTGTTCTGTTCTTATAGAAACTACAGAACACAATGAAAGCTAGTCCTCTAATGGTGGCATGGGAGTCCAAGGCCATAAAAAGAACACCCAACTCCCCCAATTTAATTGGCAGCGCCACTTTCTTTGACGGTGGCCTGCTTTCCCCCACTATGTTCCTTCTTTTTGATGCTGTATTCCTTCGTCCTCCTCTCGGTGGAACTTTTCCTCCAAAGAAGATTTGGCCGCAGAGGAAAGGTAAAGTGAAGAAATGGCTGGTCCACGATGAACAGGAGAAGGCACATCTGCCTGCTCTGTTCCGGTAGTCAACTCATCAATCAGCTTCTCTTTGGTTTGGTCACCACAGAAAATGCCGGCACTGTGACAGTTTCTTGGGGTTGAGAATTCAAAGCTTATGTTGTTTCGTGGGTATTATGTCGAGAAGAATTATACGGATGTTAATGTTAAATTTAACCGTCAATGTGATGTCCAAAAGTTAGCTTCACATAATTGACTTTTCCAGAAGAAGTTATTTTCCAGAAGAAGTTTCCACATCAGACCTGACGCAGCCATCCATAATCACATCCAACACAAAGGTTGTGGAGCACTATTGACCACTCTTTTGACATGGCAATCATTCAAACAACAGAGTGGTAGGTTGGCCGACTCTGTGAAAAAGCACTTTGGGTGAATGAAAAGAGAGAGAGAGAGAGAGAGAGAGAGAAAAGATCAAGGAGCATAGTTGTTCTTTGAAGGACTTGCAAGTGAGAGCTCCACGCATTTTTGAGGGATTCCACCTTCCAACTCAACAAAATTGTGTAGCTGGCCATGACACTAATGAGATAGAAAGAGCAAGTTGGGTTGTCTCTGTCTCCTTCTCTTTGATATGTTTCTCCTCTTAATTTATTGTTTGGGGGAGAATGTGAACAGTGTGCTTTGAATCACAAGGAATGGAGGGTGGAGACACGTATAAGCTGTCAGCTGGTTCTACTCACCAACAAGTCGGCGGCAGGATTTGTAGTTTCTTGTGATAGGGCACAGGTTGCTCATGTTCAACCACACAACTTGGGGAGCAACAACTCACTAAATATAACACAGTTTGAAGGCTGCAATGAGATTCCAGGCTTTACCTCTTTGTAAAAATGGCCTTCCTCCTGCATTTAAGATGTTGTTTAGGTGACATTGCAGACTCTTTAGTACAGCATAAGAACCAGAAAATTGATTGTGGTACTCAAAACTGGCTTCTATGTGTCTTGTGGCAAACAACAGAAACACATGAAGAATCCACATCGATCGACCACATCCCCAGCCTTTCAAGCTCCTTCTGTACCAAAGCTGATGCCATCTCTTGAGACCAGAAGACCATGTTCAGTTTGCTCTCGGTACGGTTCATGGTGATAGCACCTAATTTCACACCAACGGCTGAGTCATCAACTCTCACATCAGCATTATCATCTAAAGCTTTCCTAGCAAGATACACAAAATTCTTGTGTTCCATCAGGTGGGAGTTGCTTCCTGTCAGGGACTTGCACTCTGCCACCACCTTGTGAATGTAATCATCATTCCACATCTTCAAGGAAGGTGGAGAGCTCTTCACAAACAACAGCCCCACATCTTTTACAACAACAAAGTCATAGGAGGGATGCGGCAACTCGGATAATGAGCCACTACCTGGAATCATGTTACCGTCTATCAACCACAAGTTATATCCTAATTCCAGGCACTTCTGAACTATAGTGGCTTTAACCCATATCTCCCTTATGATGTCTGTTTCATGTTCATGATATACTGACTTGTCGTGCCTAATGCTAGAAATCAACTGATCTGCATCGATTACAGGATATCCTCTTCTGGCAAGGTCAATCAAGAACTCTAGATTGCCACCAAGGAGAATGAAGTTCAGTGAACCAGCTTTTTCAAGATTGCAAATCAAGTTTTTAGCAATCCTCTCTGTTGTCTGGTACAAGCTTATTACGATTATTGTTTTCTGCTGCTTCAAGGAGTATAGTAAGGACCTGAGTCCACTAAAGTCGCTCACAATTCTGCCTGGCAGTGTTTCTGTGAAACAGAAATCATACCATTTTAAGTTCCTCAGTGGCGGCACTTCCCAGAGATTGAAACTAAGAGATTCATCTACCAACAAACTTGAATCAGGACCAACCGTCTTCCCATAATTTACACCTGCATCCCTGTGAGAGATGCTGAGTGCTCTTTCTTGCTCAAAGTTTGTATAGATATTGTAGTACCCTCGGGAATGGATGAATTTGATGAACCAAGGAGTCCAAATTCTCTCGCCAAACCTTTTGTACCATCCTGTTGTCACCTGCAAATATAGCAAAAAGAATGAAGGATAAGAGATGACATTCTTGTAATAGTTGATATGCCAAAACATGAAATAATAGGACAGAAGGAGAATGCAAATTTTTAAAGGAGTTCTTAGTGTGCCAATGAGGCTCCTTTTATTCGGAAAATCTCTTGTACTCAAAAACTTTAGCAAAACTTCTTTTGCTGCTCACAACAAATAAGATTACCATGCCTTGAAGAATTGGTTTGATTTCTTTGGATTTGTGCTCATCATACCACAGGCGGAATTCCTTCCATGGTTTTGGAAAAAGAAGCTGACCCCATGTGCCAACCATCTGGTATAAGAAAATTCGTGTTTCACTGCCCACTTGCAGCTTGTTTCCATTTTTACCTGTAATTTGTATATAATGAGAGTCATACATGTACCATAAGCCATAAGCCAAACCTTTGCGTTCACAAAAAAGTAACAAGAAATTGGCTTCAGAAATAACTGTGGAGTGCACACCAGACTTCTATGGTGAAGAAAATGAAGGCAAAGAATGCAATTAAATAATGCTTGCACCCTCATCTACTGCTTTGTTATCATCGTCCACAAAACCACTCTGTAACTGCTCCAGACTGATATATAGTTCAACGAAACAAATCATAACAAGCAAAACTAAAATTGTCCATTGTTGCAAATCCAACCATCCAACTTTAAAAAAAAGAGAAGCAAGTCCGACTGGTAGAAAATACTTACAAATCAACGAAAGAAATGGTCTTTCAAAAACAAAAAAAAGATTATAATCTGGTTGCTATGAGAATAAAGAAGTGTGTCCTGCAACTCAAGGATATTCCATGGAAGGAGGTGAATCCATCTTTCATGACATAGCAAAGAGATATAAGGAGTCCAAACATTTGAAGAAGGTTAATCTCCATTGAGAAAACTGAACTCCCTATATCTTCTTTAACTCCATTGAGTTGATACTTCTGATTGAACAGAATTCCAAGAGAAATTTTGCAACAACATATGCAATAACATGGCAGCAATAGTGCACTAATAAATGAAAAGTAGGTATATACCTAAAAGGCAATCAACGAACTGCTCAAAGTATCTGGTGAAAATGCATCAGCATCTATATAGATGACACTGTAATAGGAGTTTAACTTATGGCTTCTTACTTTATGATGACCGCAACCAAATATTCGAAAGTAAATTTTCAACCTGAAATCTGATACGATGGTGTCAAGATCAGCAACATAATTAATTAGAAGACAAGAAATCCCAATCGGAATACACACTGACCTTAAAGACAGGGTTAAGCTGGAATTAAAAACCAGATAATTTTATTGAATGCGGAACAGATTTGTATGATTCCATCGAGCAGTTCTGTAGATATATGATATTGATGAATATTATAGACTACAATAAGGCAAGATGGTGTACTATGTGCTAACAGTGCCAACTTTGACAAACCTAAATCCTTCTGAACTTGTATATCTTGTCATTTTCCTGCCTAAATTAATCCCACGAATTGCTTTCTTGAACATCTCAGAAAGATCTTCCAAAAGTCGGTTCCATAAGAACTAGGCATAAGCTATAACACGAAGAGAGGAAAAGGGTTCATCATCATACCAGCAACGAACCTCGGCCGCTGCAGAGACGCCCCATAGATGGACGGATCGTAGTTCGCCGGGTCGTAGTAGTACTTCAAGATCAGCCCTTTCAGGAACTTGTAGTACAGCGGGGACAGCTCGAGGTCGTCCTCCACCACGAAGGCGAACTCGTCATCGGAGCTCGGCCACCATGCCTCCAGCCACTGGGCCTGTAGCCCGGCATTGGCCGTCCGGTAGTGCACGATCTTGTCCCCGTGGGGCCAGTGAAGGCGGTCGACGAGATACAGGATCCGGCGCGACTCCTCCAGCTTGCGGTCGAGGGTGGCGCCGGAGGAGCCATTGAGCGGGCGGAAGTGGTCTACGAGGACGTGGAGGTGGACGCGGTCACCGGTGTAGTCGGCGGCGGCGAGCGATCGGAGACATCGGCGGAGCGAGTCGATGCGGTCGAATGTGAGGAGCTTGATGATGAACGTGAAGCGAGGATTAGGGTTGGGGCTTGATGAAAGGAGAAGGGAGGAGGATGAGGAGTGGTAGAAGAAGAGGAGGAGGGCAGAGAAGGAGAGGAAGAAGAGGAGGGGAAGGAGCGGCCTCCGCTTGGGTTGCATTCTTTGGGAACTAATCATTAGGGATAGCGTTTGAAGGAATCATCTACCGATCGTCCGCTCGGGGACGCACTTCTCCTCCTCCTCCTCCTTGCTTGGAGCGCAGCCCGACGGGAGTGGTAGAGATCTGAAGTCCCCCATCGATCGCAGGCAGGTAAATTTTGCCCGGTTCATTTCTTTCCTTTCCCCCTCTTCCCGGTTCAATGGACTCGCTGTTTGGTTCAACTCAAGCTTGGGTCGGGTCCTAATAATAGGACAAATTAGAATCAGATACTGTCGTAATAAATAGCAGCAGCTATCACTTTTATTGCCGAGTTGTACGGAACGAGCACCGTTCACTTTGCTGGATACCAGTGCACATGCTCGTAAGGTTGACGGATTGGAGACGACATCAACCTGTAGAAGGTCGATCACCAACAGAGACTTCCACATGACCAAACCTTAAATCTTGATTACTAGATACTAGATGTAGAACATCGATCGGATCTCATGACTTCATGCAACAAACGATGAACATACTACAAAGAGACACTGCACTGCATCCTACTGAAAACAGATTGATCCCAGCAAGGCCTAACTCATCAGCCACTGCTACCGTCAATGGCGTCAACAGCAACATCATCGTTGCCGGTGGCGTTGGCAGCAGCAGTAGCAGGAACGCTGGTGCTTGTGCTACTACTGAGGCTCAGCATCATTTGCCGGACGCCTCTGGCATACTCGAGCAACTTGTCGATGGCCGGAATGGTCTCCTTCACCTCATTCTGCTCCTCGAAGTCTCGCAGCCATGCATGGAACGCAGGGAAGGATTCAGGGTCGACGAGCTTCACCTCCATCACTTCTTCGAACACGGCGAGCCAGTAGGAGCCGCACCCGAGGACGACGTCCAACAGACCGATCTTGTCGCCTCCAAAGAACCTCCTGCCCTTGAATGCACCGTCCCTCATCTCGCACTCGAGTAGCTTCAGGTTCTCGTGGACTTGGTCGACGGCCGCCTTCTGGCCTTCGCCTGACGACGAAAACACCGCTCCGACCGCCGGCGCAAGCTGCATTTGCAACAGGCCCAAGCTAAGGATAAATCCAATTTGGACATGAGCGTAGATGGGATCACCTTATCCTCAGCGAAGTGGCACCAGAAGCGGGCAACGGCGCGCTCGAAGGGGTCGGCGGGCGTAAGCGGGTTGCCGGCCCAGGTCTCGTCGATGTACTGGAGGATGATGACGGACTCGACGACGGGGCGGTCTTTATGGAGGAGGACAGGGACCTTCTTGTACACGGGGTTGTGGAGGACGAGGGCGGGGCTGACGTTGACGACGTCCTCCTCCTGGTAGTCGAACTCCAAGCCTTTGAGCTTGAGAGCGAGCTGGACGCGGTGGGTGTGGGAGTCGGCCCATGAGCCGAGGAGCTTAAGAGAGGAGTGCTGATCCATCAATGCCGATCCTTGGAAGGAAGGAGAAGGCAAGGGGTCGATGCTTCTCTTGATCTCTTGTATGGCTCAGAAGCTTTAAAGCCTTTTTATAGAAGGAGAGGGGAGGTTAGTGTGTGTGTCACACGCAGAAACCCTAATATCGATCACTTGGAAGACTTGTAATAGATTGTTTCTGAACTTAATTCCTTCAGAGACAGAAAACAAACTGGACTAAAATGGTGATTATGACCAAAGGAGATGAGTACTGTGTGCATATCTGAAAGAGATATGGAGAGGTTGAGAAGCACAGATCAAGCACATAGAGGTGGGCATGCAGGAGGAGGATGGAGGTAAGCCAGGCATGTGGATGGAGTCAGGTGGAGTGGCATAGCATTATGAGGGAGGGAGGGGAAGTCTACCACCATTTCTGCCTGCTGCAAGGTACGCTTGTCAGTACTTGGCCACATACGCCAATGAGATGTTGCGATCATTAGCAAAGGCAAAGCTCCATCGGAGTACACAAGATCAAAGACTCTCTCTCTCTCTCTAGGTATAGAGATCGCCAAGATATCAAACATGGTTATGACCAGCCATGGAAAAGTTCCTGTCCGTCCATGGGACACTTCTGCATGATATCTCATTTTGCCCTGTCTTCATCCTGCTCCAAACGCTCTCATCCACAACACGACACCAACACCACTTAAAGGAGCAGTAGCTCTTAGTGGAAACAGAGCTTTAACGCAACCCCACGTCGAGTGGGGGGGAAGGGGGTAACGTGTGGAGGACGAAGGTCACCAGCTCCCGTCCTGGCACAGCCACAGGCAGGCGACGGTAGGTCGCCCTGTAAAACCCTCGTTCACGTCAATTCCACACAGCAAAAGAAGGATAGGAAGATAGTGGGTGTGGGGGGGGCCTTTCATGGCCACATCCATCTTTCCGTAGAGATATTCTGATTCCTACCACCCCCCACGTCTTCTCATCTCTCACTGTTCACTGCGGGCTCGGTGATGAATGCTGCCTGAGATGAGTAAAGCAAGAAACTTCTCTTCTTTGGATGGGAATCTCTCTTCTCCTAACACTGATGGCTCAGTGGCACTGTTCCAAGGTAAGGATGGGGAGCAGAGTGATGCACTTTTTACTGGAGCCCATTCCTCGACTTCCACTGCTGCTGCTGCCACTTGCTGCAGTTTTTCTCTGTACCCTTTATAGGACATTGCCGGACAAAGGAGCTGACAGAGCCCACTCTTTTGTTCTCAATGGCACGGAAGTGGCTTGCGCTCACCACGAGAGCTATTGCTTGAGTGGACCAGACGAGTCTCCCTTTGAAGGGAACAGAGCAGAGCTCTCTGTCCATGGGGATGTGCATGCAGGTTTGCACGCATACACAACACAAGCAATCAGCACTAGTTCTGATGACAATTTGATGGAACAAGGAATTTTTGGACTGCAGAAATCTCTCAGGTTATATAAGAACTGCAAACCAATCTCTTGCTACCAATCAACAACCAAGAACATAAGTACATGGCTTCTCCTCTACTCTTCCTTTCTTTTATTGTTGTTGTCTCCTTTTAAGCTTTCATCTGTTTAATATATTGCCAAAAAAATATAAACTATCTTCTAAATCCAACATATAATTGGCTACTAGGCTTCTTCATGTAAGTCAGTGACTGAGAATTGTAGTAAGAAGCTATTGCTCAAGAAAAGAAGTATTGAAGAGTCTGATGGGCCAAGCAATGTAGTGAATTGCATGTCACCATTAGAAAAATGCTCCAGGAGTGGACCAAGCATTGTTTTTCTGCGTGCAGTGGGTTAAGAGAAGTCAGACTTCTTCCACCTCCCCTCCTCATTTCTTGTCCTTGTTGCAGCAAATCAACCACTTCTCCTTGTCTAACTTGCTATTCTTATTGAGAAGGTTCAGATTGAAACGCTGGCATTCTCCTTTCTTTTTTGGCAGACTCAGGCGGTCTCCAGTAAACTACTGACTCTTCTTCTGGTCTCATGATGCGAAGTGGGAAACATGTCTTCTCGGGTTGGACTTGCACAGATTTTACTCTTCTTCGTTTCTGCATGTCATGATGGATCTTAATTACAAGAGGTGGAATTGCCTGCACTTCCTTTTGCTCTTCTCACCTGTTGTGTGGATGCTTGCTGACCCACTGTGGACTTGGCATCGGTTTCAGGCAGAGGGGACCGGCATTCCTTTCCCACACTTGTTGCTGGGTATTGAGCCCAGCCACGGAGGAATCGTCTGCATCTGTTTACCCTCTTCGCATGCTTGTCTTGATGCCTTAGCCACGGCCAGCACGTCACTCTGAGCTCGGCTGATGACTGAGAACACGGCGGCCGGAGGGGATGAAACACATGGGATCCGACTGTTATTTTATGGCCTCTTCCACCGCATCATCATCACTATCACCATCATCAATATCCCTAATGACAAGGTGAGTGCTTGCCACATTAAATTGGATTTCAATTTAATATGTCTTTTCAAGTATGTTGCTAGTCTTCTCCAATTGAATCTTTCTCTATATACTATCTAACATGAATGTCGAAAAGGATCTCATGAGATATACTGTTAATATAAATTTATAGAAAAATATAAATCAAGAAAATAAAAAAGGCATCTTGGAAAAAATCACCCTAAACAAGTCTTCTTAAGCTCCACAGATATATCATTGTTGGCCTTTCCAACAGCGAAGAGATGGTTTCCGGTTATATTACCCGTCACTATCACTAATGTCCTGCTAAATAATGATAGCATGATTACTACATTTAATCATACGGTTTGTTTCATTTAGATTAATAACGATAAAATGTTGCTACCAAAATCATTAACTTATCCTCTTCCCAAGGAAAAGGACAAGCGGTGCAGAAACCCCTACAGAATAACTGATTCGGATAAGGCTAAATGTTGTCCATAGATATTTCATGCACTTTTTACATGACATATATATAAATATATCATGCGATGAGTTACCATCATCCGCATCTTTGTCTGAAACGTGTGTCAAGCAACTTGTGCATCTCGTCTTGTTTGGGTCATGGATTGCATGATATCCCGTCCATTCATGACACTGTTTCACCTACATCTCATAGGCATGTTAGATTAAGAGAGAGAAAAGCAAGTATAATTTTGATTCTCGTCGGACGAATGATCAGAAACTGACACGTGAACAAGGACAAAAGTAACTGCATCGAAAGGCACAAGATCATGATGATCATCGAACGTCAGGGGCACGCAGAAATCATCCACCGTCCATGGTTCTTGATTCCCTGGGCCAACGCACGAGGACCACGACAAACTGGTAAAACCATTTGCGACACGAAGGCCACCCTCCACAGTGGAACACAGACGTACACCCAGAGCAGGGGATCCGGCGGGCCCACATTTCTGGCCACGAAACTCAAGCCACGTACGCAGAGGAGCAACCATTCGAGGGGCGATGAACTGCGTCAAGCATGCCGCGGATCACGTTAACGTGGCGGTCGTGGCGTCACCATCTGCTAGTTCGGGCGATCGAGTATAAAGAGACTGGAATTAAACATGATGATAGCAGCCGTCCCTTCCGGTAGTATGGTCATCAGTCAATAAAATAACCGAAATAAATGTCACCTCGCCGTTCCCAGAACAACCAACCTGAGCCAGAAATCAGAGGGAGAGAGAGAGAGAGAGGAGCCCAAGAAAACAAAAGAGAAAGATCCACCTCGAACCCATCTCCTTTCCTCTACTTCTCGTCTCTTGGAATTCACCCAATCCGTGCTGCTCTTAGATCAGCGCAAGCAACAGCAGCGGCGGAAGAGTTTATCGGTTGGAAGGGCACTTCGATCGGTAACGGATCTTGGATAATCCTTGGGGTTGTAGGAGGAAGAAGGGGAGGAGGGATGAGGGAGGAGGAAGAGACGGAGTGGTTCGCTCGCTGGGAGGAGCACCTGCCGTCGCCGGAGGAGCTCACGCCGCTGTCGCAGACCCTCATCACCCCGGCCCTTGCGATCGCCTTCGACATCCCCATCCCCGCTGACGGCAACCCCAGCCCGATCCTGTCACCGCACTTTCTCCACCGCCCGCTGCCCCCTCCCGCCTCCCCCCACCTGCCGCCGCCTCCTGACTTCGAGACATCTGACCTCAACTCCGCCTCCGCCGCATCCGGGAGCGGTGGCGGGGGCGACGAGCCCGCGCGGACCCTCAAGCGGCCGCGCCTCGTCTGGACGCCGCAGCTCCACAAGCGGTTCGTGGACGCGGTCGCCCACCTTGGGATCAAGAACGCCGTCCCCAAGACCATAATGCAGCTGATGAGCGTCGACGGCCTCACCCGCGAGAACGTCGCCAGCCACCTCCAGAAGTACCGCCTCTACCTCAAGCGCATGCAGGGCCTCAGCACATCCGGCGGCGGCGGCGGTGGCCCGATCTCCGCCTCCGACGCCGCCACAGACCAGCTCTTCGCCAGCGCCCCCGTGCCCCATCATTTCCTCAGTCGAAGGCCGGTCGCAGGGCTCGGGGGGCCTGATCCGTTCCTTCCGTATATGCCGGTGACGGCGCTGCAGCACCACCAGCAGATCACGGCTGCCATGCAGCAACAGCAGCACTACCACCAGAGGCATCTGGGGCATTTCGGATCGCCAACAGGCGGCGGGGGTTTTGACCATGGGTTTCTGAACCGGCCAGCCGTTTCACAATCGGGGATGCATCAAATGCTAGGAGCAGCGCCGGGTATGGGGTTGATGCAGTTAACGCCCTCGTCTGCGGCTTCTTTCGTGGATGATCTGGAGCCTGCAAGGGGAGGCAGTGGCGAGAGGAAGGTACTGACCCTTTTCCCGACCGGTGAGGACTGATTGGGCTATTCTATCATTCCCATGTCTATTCTAATTGTCATTATTAGTGGGCCTCAGTCGGAAAATTATTAAGGATCAGTTGATTTCTCTTAGATAATGTGATTCTCCCGGGTATGAGTAGTAATGCTTGAAGCATATCGTTTAAAGTCCTAGGATTCTGAATTCGTCTTCTCATATAGTGTATTGATCTGGCATTAGCAACCAATGATATTTGTTTCTACATCATCACATTCTGCTTACACTGGATGCCTTGTTTCAGTGCTTATTGACTGCAAGATTTGGGGTTAAGTCCTCGGGGATTACTGATGGATAACAGGTTTATTTTCAGAATAAACAAAGGAAAAAGCTTTGTTTATACCTTGAGAGAGGGAGTTAGGAGTTGAATGATACATGGATACTCTTATTGCTAGTGTGCTATTTGATCCCTAAGCCTCTGCTTCTGCAATAAGTGTACTTAATAAGTGATTACAGTTTTATTAGTTTAAGTTCTTCTTTTCCTTCTCTATCATGGGTTTGAGGTGATTTGAGTTTTTCTTTCTTCTCTAGGTTAGCTTTGTAGGTGATGTTTCCTTATTTAGTAGAATATTAACAAGAACAATGTCAACGAGGGTGGCACCTTTGGGTAATTATTGTTGTAAATTGCATGATGGAACATTTCTGTTTCATGTAGGCCACTTTTATGTTAAGGATGTTTTCTTACGCCATGACTGTCATCTGAATCTAGAGCATATGTTGCTGTCGTATGGAAATCCTTTTGTGTGTGATAGTCTTCTATCTTCCGTTAGATTCATGTCATTCCTGCTTTCAAAGAGTTGACTTCCTTGACGAGAGAGATTTAGCTTGGGTTTACAAAAAGGGATTTATGTTGTAGTTGTATTACTTTTCCATATTTATTTAGGTTGTAAAAACATAGGTCCGGTAGCTTCTAGTTCAGTTCTTTCCTAGAGACTTGCTGATCATTATAACTAATGGTCATCAATTGCCCTTTTTGTATATATCACAATACGATGAAGCCAGAGCTATTGATTCTTAGGGGAACACTGATTATTGTAATTATTTAGATAGTCAAGGAAATAATTATAGGAAACCAAGTACAGAATGAAACGGATCAAAACTTTTTATCACAACCCTTTCTATATTTACAAAATTTCAGATCGAGTCAGACTTAATAGAATCTGATCTGTTCCCTTTTGTATTTTAAAGACCAGCATTAATGTGATTATCAGACAAAATCAGAACATGGTGTGGCTCGAAAATATACGGCTGGCAATGTTGTGAAAGCAAAGTGTCGTAGGCAAGTTGATCGTAATGATGGATTGGATGTACAACTAGGTGAGGGTGCAGATGCTGGATCTCAGTGACACTGATAAATCTCGACTGTGATAGCTCAAATTAAGAGAAGCACTTCCGCAGCTTTTGGACTTGCCAAAAGCTCTTCAAATTAGGTTAATTTGAAGAGCTGGATGAACAGAATCTATTGGTTCTAAAAGTTCTAAATAAAGAGCACAATATACCCAACATAGCTATACATTCTTAAGCAAGAAATGAAATTCATTGGAAGAACATCAAGATTCATGATAGTGCAAGACCTAATTATTGTGATGATAGGCTCACAAAGCTCTATCAGCCATGCTCATTTTTTGAATATAGTACCCTTTAAATATGTTGTGCTATGACATCCATTCCTTCTTTTGAACGAACATTACACCCTTTCAACTCAGAAAAATATCGGTAACCTATTACTAGAAGCTTGTGGTGTTTTAAATGAGTAGGTGAAGCAGTGATTTTCTACTTTTTATAATATTTTTTGCTTTCTGACACAAATGCTTGCAGAATTAGTTAGCAGCAAAAGTCCACATTAAGCAGGCATTTAGCAGTTTGTTCCATTGAGTTTGTAACTATTATATAAGTCCAAAAGATCTTCAAAGCATAGGATGATATTGGTTCTAACCTATCATATCTGATTTGATATTATGTTCAAAGCTATATATGACTGACAAATTATTTTGTTGTCCTTATCATGTTCCGATCTGAATTGATGTTGCTCACCATGGTTAAATGGGTAATATGGACTTTACTGCTAACTAATTCTGCAAGATTATTGGTTTCACAATGAATAATAAGCTTATATGGATAAAACTCCACAGATAATAAGCACAAGATGCCAAGTATTCTTATTCCTAGTCATTTGAGGTTAGGTTAGCTCAGAGAAGGTGTTTTATCTATGGGAACACGTATTCGGGTGAATACTTTGAACTTTCTAGTTTCTAGAAAGTACCTAGAACCAAGGTTCGTTGTATCGTACCGTACCGGTATTTCGACCCGGGCTCGGTACGGGACCGGTGTACCGGGCAGTACATCAGGGCGTACCGAGCGTCCTGGTATACCGAATATTTTTTTATTTTTTTCATATTATAGCACTGTGATGGTACCGGGCGGTCCGCGTACTGATGACCTGTCGGACCGGTATGTACCGCCCGGTATGGGTGGTATGCTTTGGTACGACAAACCTTACCTAGAACAATCTAGAAAGTTACATCTCCTGTATGTCAACTATCACATCTGAAGTGATATATTATGTTCAAAGCTATTTAAGACAAATTGTTGTTTTTTTTATTCTTATAATATTCCAATCTGAATTGACATTGCTCACCATGGTTAAATGCGTGCGTAATGTGGACTTTTGCTGCTAACTAATTCTGCAAGAGAAGTGGTTCCACAATGAATGAGACCTAATGTAGATAAAACCTTATTAACAGAAAACAAACATAGAATGTGTAGAAAAATTCCTAGTCATTTGAAGTTAGGTCAGCGTTGGTGTTTTATCTATGGGAACATGCATTTTGGGTGAAAATGAAAACTTGCAAGCAACAGGACAGAAGGTTGATGGAAAATCTATGGTGGTTGTCATCCACGAAAACTGCTTTGAATGAAAGATTGTTGACTACTACTTCCTGTGACACCTGAAATTATTTGCACAGGTAAAATGTAGTTTCCTTTTTTTTTTTTTTATGAGACTGTAGTGTGGAATCATGTGTTTTCAGTGTTTGCCGGTTACTAAGTAGGAATAGTTTTTTGCGGTGTGTATCTTTCTTGAATCATTTAATCCTGCAAATAAAGATTTCACCTATGTGACCTTGTTTTTATCTTTTGAAGAAAAAAGATTTGCTTATACAATCCTTTGTTTGCCAACAGAAATCATGTGGGCTTTAGGATTGGGAATAACATGGCATGAATTACACATACCTCCTGTATGTTCTGCAATCGAATCATTAGATGCTTGCTTAATGGTCAACAATGAAAATAATTACGCTTGGGACTAGCATATCCCAGAATCTTTGGCTGGCATAAAATGACTTGGGATACTTTTTTATTATTATTATTATTTTTCCAAGGAAAAATAAATATGTATTACTGAATCAACCTAATACAGATTGTGCTTTGGACATCAATCAGCACACAAAAGGTAAAGAGCATCCTGCACTATTTAGTTGTCAAATATATTCTCATATGCTGGAAGTGCCTTTTTTTTTTGTGTGTCTGTGTGTGTGTGTTTTCATGTTGATGATCTACTACACATGAGAGTCATTTAGCGGTACAGTTCTTAAACAATAAAAATGTTTTAAACCGTAAACTAATATTTTATAATCTTTTAAGTTTAGATCACCAAATGAAGTGTCAGCAACTTGGAAGTCCTTGATTCTGAATCGTGCACGAACACACGCGTCATGTCTCTCATGTGTAGTACCAAACCAGAATCCAGTGCAGAGCATGTTCTGGTTGCTTTAGATTACCTTTTGACACTTGGTACTTGATGAAAATATAACATTGCCCCACCCGGGTACCATTTTGCCCGGATTCCGGTGCATGATGTTCTTCGTTAGTTGGTTCCAGATTTGGGATTTGTTGATTCTGCTTCTCTTTCCCAATGTATTGGGATGAATCGAAATGATGTTGAGGTTGAACATTGGTTTTCAATCTTTCGCGGTGTGCCCTGTACGGACAGTCACACCATTCACATGCATCTTAATATCCGAATTGTACTTGCCACAAATTTTGGATTTTTATGTAGCATAGATAGACGTTGCTTGAGAATTTGGTTGACACTGCTCCAAGAGGAAAGGAAAAGCAATAATACTTTAGCAAATGGTTGTTTATAGTAATTGATAGCGATTTCTGTATTGCTCCCCTCAAACTCTAAATGTCGTACAAAACTTACTCTTCAAATTGTTAGAACAATGACGTTGAAACTTAAAATAACTTCTTTTTTTTTTTTGTATTTAACTCTTTTAAATTTGTTTAAAATTAAACTACTAAAGAGTATTTTAGTTATTTTAATTTTTAATACTTTCGAAAATTCTGAACACTTGGATATGTATAAATGTTGTTTAAAGGGTCTAATAGAAATGACGATTATTGATTGTTGGCTTGTATCATTCATCAGGGTAACAGAAACAAACGCTTGGATGTATAGTGATTGTATCATTCGTTAGGGCATTGGGTTCTTGGTAATTGTGGCTTGCTTTGTCATATTGTGAGAAAAAGATATCGGAGCCTTAGTTCAGATAAGATCTTCAGTGATGAGCAATCACCCTCGGAGACTCTACGCAATGGCTTCTAATGCTGGAAGAATTTTAGCTATCGTTCAATTGCAAGATACTAATTAGTACAAAACAAAATAGAAGGTAATGAATGATCTATTCATGCAAAAACTAGCTAGGAAATTGTTCGACGTTGAAGTGCACATTTGGGCTTCATTCGCAGGACTATCATACATAGCACAACAGATTGAGTTTTGTTCTCAAGATTATCATGCGTAGCAGACCACATTCAGTTCTCTCAAAAGACTATCATATATAGCACAACATGCCTTGGAATGCAGGTAATTCTGTGTTGAAGCTGTGATGTTATTTGCACCACTAGTAACAGTAGTTATTGCTAATCCTTTGGTCTATCTGTTAAGTTTCATGCAGAATTTAGTTCATCTTTTTTTTAAAACGACGGTTGTAGAAAAAATCATGGCTCATGTTACACTATGCCTCTGTTATGCTTGTGCTAACAGGATATGCCAAAGAATTAAATATGAGATGATTCTAGAGTGGGGATACCATTGATCCTTCGACAACACATTAGGTGTGTTTTGCACGTTACTGGTGTATCTATGCTACATCTAATATATGCTTAAAATGCTCAACATAGGTATGAGAGGCTGATGAAGGGTTTCTTTGTTTTGATGGATCCAACATTTAACGAAGACCGGATCTAGCTTGTCCTCGAGAAAGAGATGGTTCTAATATCCTAAAGTGATCCAAAATATTATTATTTTCACCTTGTTGAGTTCCATCTCACTTTTTCTGACGCTCAAAATAACCTCTAATAGCATCAAGAATTTCGTAAAAATCATTTGAAGAGTTGACAAATGCTAGAGCACAAGGTACATTTTGATGTTCGGAAAACTAGCACATAATCGGTGATAGTGTATGTGGAGACTGAGGCTGCTCCATAGAGCTTCCAAGTTAAAGTTTGCTTAAACATCTTTCGAGTGTATAGGCTAATAGCATTATGATCACAAACACCTCGAGTGACAGAATTATTGTTCATTGAATTGGCTTCATTACTCTTATATTAGGTCAAATAAAAATTAAGTTAAAATTAACCTTAAAACGAAAAGACTTGCATAACTTAAACTATGCTTTAATATAATAAAAAGATGTCGAATTCTTCTTTCATATAATAATAGTTTTCTATAGATATATTAAGAGACAAAAAAAAATATTATTTTATTAATATACATAAATTATAAATATTTATTATAATTTATTTATTCATCAAAATATAAGTCAAAAGTCGAGAAATATTGTGATGTCAACTCAAAAATAAAATCCAATTAGCTCTACCTAACGGTGGAGGAAGGTCTGCTCTAATGAAATCTGATATATTACTATAACCCACTAGCATACATCAAATGTCCAAATGAGCACTCCCCCAAAGCAGAGAGAGAGAAATTTATCATACGGGATGAGTTTATGTTCTCCCAATAATAGATGGAGGCAAACTCATATCACACTCCTAATAATGGATAGAATGATATCCCTTACTCACAAAAATAAGAATATATTTATCCTAACAACGAATGAAATAATATATTAACAACGACCTGCTAATCATCTTTGAAGGGAATCATCCTATTTGCCCTCGATAAATAAACAAAATTATCTCATATTAATCATATTTATATCGAAATAAAATAATATATTAAAATATTTTAATTTATATTTTTAATATTATTAATATCATATAATATTAATCAGTCATCAATTGACTTGAATTCTAACTTAATCGGTTCAATTGAACTCAATTTAACTAGAATATAAATAAATCGAAACCATCTTAGATATATATAATTTAAATTAAATAAAACTTAATTTAGGTTAAATAAACTTGAATAAGCTAAGACCATCTCAACATGAGCATACTTGAATAAATTAAAATAGATTGAGTTAGATTGATACTAGGCTGAGTAATCTAATTTGGTTTAAACATGCCTAGTAAACATGACTGTGCTAGGCATCCATCGGTTGAGTCAAGCTACGTACGAGTTGGGTCGTGATCTACTGGCTCCGCTTAATCTGTTGGCTAAGTTTATGGTCCGGGCTAACCTACTGACTGATTTTAACATAAATATTAATTAATTCTATTAATTTTAAATTATAGAATTATGGAATTATAATCAAAACAATCAAACGAGCCGGATCCAACAAGCAACGTATATAAAAGGAACTAAATAGGGTTTCGGCTCCGTTCATGATCGAGATCAAAAGAATAGAACGAGCCGAATCCAACAAGCAATGTACATAAAAGGAACTAAATAGGGTTTCGGCTCCATTGTTGATTGAGATCAAAAGAACGAAATGAGTCGGATCCAACAAGCAAGCAACGCATATAAAAGGAACTAAATAGGGTTTCAGCTCCGTTCATGATCGAGATCAAAAGAACGGAACGAGTCGGATCTAACCAGCAACGTATAAAAAAGGAACTAAATAGGGTTTCGGCTCCGTTCATGATCGAGATCAAGATAATAGATCGAGCCAGATCCAACAAGCAACGTATAAACGTGAATCAAATGATTCAGAGAGCACACAGCCAGACATCGCATATCCCATAGAAAGGAAGACATAAAAAGAGGAAACAAGAAATCCATCATCAGTTTCGATCACTGCCTTATCCGGATCTAAAGAACAAAACCAAACAATCGAATCAAAAGCGCAAAGAACAAACCTGAAGGCTTCCCAAGAACCACGCAGACCAAAAATAAGAAAAGCGAAATCCATGTCCAAAAGTCCAAGAATCGAGTTGAGACCTGAAGCGAGGCAAGGGTTACACAGGAGGGATGCGGGAGGAGCTCAGCTGCCCCAATCGACTTCGCTCTCTTGGACGGCGATGAGACGATGTGTTTCTTAAGGAGCAGACAGTGTGACGAGCGAGAGTTAATTTCTTGATCGAGAGGAGGGAATATAAAAGCCGTTCCGATTCGTTCCAACTACGAATTACATTACGACGGATCCGTTCCGAACTTAGATCAGAACTTGATCTTGATCTGGATCCACGCAATCATGACCCTCCATTTAAGGAGTACATATATATATATATATATATATATATATTGATATGCTTCCTGCCACAAATTAGAAGATCTGTGTCTTCGATCTAATGATCGGCACGCATACTTGGCAGTGTTAATATGAAACCGTGCTGTGCTTGGTGGCCTCGATGCAAATAATTCCACGAGGCCTGTTCCCTAATCTTAAAGCTTGAAGTGGCGTGTCTGCCAGGATGCTCTCATGGCCATTCAAGTATTTTGAGGATGATCTCAGGAGTGACGTGCCTGCGAACAAGACGGGCTTGTCTTGTACTGAGACTCGGATTTCTCCTCGGTCACTATCGTGTGTGTGTGAGAGAGAGAGAGAGCGCACTGTCATCGCCTTGCGAAGCTGCTCAACTGCTTCCTTCCCAGCCTTATCTTATTTGGTTCTTCTCCCCACTTTGATCAGAAGAGGGCACTCGGAAAGCTCGTGTTTGCTGTCATGGACATCCTCTGTCCACAGTCCCTCATCCTTTTCTTCCTCCTCTTCTCCCTCTCTGCCCTCTACCTCTTCTTCTTCTACTTTAGGAACAACTGTCGTTCGGCCGGCGGCGGCGGGTGTGCATATCCCCCCCATCTCAGGCCATACCCGTTGATCGGCCACCTCCCACACTTCTTGAGGAACCGCCACCGCATGCCCGACTGGATCGCCGAGTCCCTCGCCGCCACCCCGACAAACACCTTCGTCCTGACCCGCCCCGGTGGCATCCGCGGCGTCTTGACCGCCAATCCCGCCAACGTCGAGCACATCCTCCGCGCCCACTTCGACAACTACCCCAAAGGCCCCCAGTCCATCTCCCTCCTCCACGACTTCCTCGGCGACGGCATCTTCAACTCTGACGGCGACGCCTGGCGCGTCCAGCGCAAGACCGCCAGCTTCGAATTCAACACAAAGTCCCTCCACTCCTTCGTCGTGCGCTGCGTCCAGCGGGAGATCCTCTCCAGGCTCCTCCCTTTGCTGGAGAGATGCTCGCTCAAGGATGCTGCCTTCGATCTGCAGGACGTTCTGGAGCGCTTCGCGTTCGATAACATCTGCAACGTAGCATTCAACCAAGACCCCGCCTGCCTCGCGGAGGATGACGACAACGGTGCCCGCAACAGCTTCTTCTCTGGCTTCGCACCCGCCTTCAGTGACGCCGCCGTGATCAGCGCCGGCCGGTTTCGCTACGCCGTACCGAGACTCTGGGTCATAAAGAAGCTGCTGGGTGTGGGTTCAGAGCGGCGGCTGAAGGAGTCGATCGCCACGGTCCACGACTTCGCCATGCAGATCATAGGGTTGAAGAAGAAGGAGAACAGAGCCTCTTCTTCGTCGCCCCAAGCCGAGGACCTTTTGTCCCGGTTCATCGCCAACGAGGATCACTCCGAAGAGTTCCTTCGCGACATCGTCATCAGCTTCATGCTCGCCGGGAAAGACACCACGTCTTCGGCGCTGACCTGGTTCTTCTGGCTGCTGTCCTCGCAGCCAGAGGTGGAGGCCAAGATACTGGACGAGATCAGATCGGTCCGAGCGCGGCGTCCCGACACGACCCGCACGGTGTTCGACTTCGAGGAGCTCAAGGAGATGCACTACCTCCACGCGGCCATAACGGAGTCGATGCGGCTGTACCCGCCGGTGCCGTTCAACACGGTCCATTGCCTTTCCGACGACGTCCTGCCGGACGGGACGGCGGTGAAGAAGGGGTGGTTCATGACGTACACCTCGTACGCGATGGGGAGAATAGAGACGGTATGGGGGCCGGACTGCAGGGAATACAAGCCGGAGCGGTGGCTGGAGGAGGAGACGAGGACGTTCCGGGCGGAGAGCCCGTTCAAGTACCCGGTGTTCCACGGGGGGCCGAGGACGTGCCTGGGGAAGGAAATGGCGTACATCCAGATGAAGTCGGTGGCGGCGTGCATGGTGGAGAGGTTCGCGGTGGAGGTGGTGGACAAGGAAGCATGCCCGGAGAAGATGAGGTCCTTGACGCTGAGAATGAAGCGTGGGCTGCCGGTGCGGCTGCGCTCGCGTGAGTGAGAGATGTGCGGCTCATGAGTTGGTGCTGTGGTTGTTCTCCTATGGTTTCCGATTCGAATTGGAACATTGGTCCACACACCTGATGAACTCGACATGAGCGGTGGATGGTTCCTCGGCCACCGGATGGTTAGCTTATTTTATGGTACAAGGAATCAAGCTGACGTAATTTTGTTGTCGCCTTTGTGATGGAGTCGTGTGAGTTAATTAAGAATTATTTTTATACTTTTTGGTGTGGTAAACAACATGGAGCCGTGGCCTCGGGGCCAACGCGGCTTGGTTCGGGTCCGGAAGGCGGGATCTTCTTGGTGCGGCCCTCGGGTTGGCCGAGGGGGTCGGTCGCGACGGTCCGATGGGGACGGGATCAGTCGACTCTGCCGGAGGGGGCTCCTCGGTTGGGGGCGCGCTCCGTCTGCGGTCCTGCACACAAGTCGGGTCGGGAGACGCGACCCGACCCCTTCGACGATTGAGTCAGTAGATGGTGGAGGGGATGGAAAGGAGAAGAAGAAGAGTTTGAGGTGTCTCCTTGGTGTGTTCTCTCCTTCGTCGTCTGTCCGGTCCCCTTGCTCGTTCAGAGTGCGAGGGTATTTATAGGGGAGCTTGCTGCTGTTTGATGTGCCCGCTTGCAGGGGCAGATGGTGGCGTCTGACATTGGTTTGGTGTGGCGTGAAGAGCCGAGCCTAAGCGGGTGTTAATGCGCCTCGGGCTGTGTTCTGGTCCGTTTGATCGGGTACCGTCGCGTCGATCGAGATGTGTGACGTCAGCCGAGCCTTATCGTAATTACTATCCTCATCACTTTTGACTCTCGCAATATCACGATTTTTTTAATCTAATTAAAGATTATCTTTACATTTCTAATATCATAATTTTTTATTTTTAAAAATTATATTAAAATATTAAAATAATTATTTTTTAAAAGTTGTAAGTTAAAATGATGCACATGATATCACGTGTTAAATAAAGCACCAAACTAATAAAATATTATTTTAAAATATTAATTTGATGACGACATATGTTAATAATTCCAAACCTTGCCGAATACAATTTGTCTGTCGTCATTTTTATGATCGAAATGGGCCCAAAACCGAGCACGACTTTTGACCAATTCACACGCCAAAGTCTTCTCCGTTATCACACAACTTTGATCTCACCCAAAGTCTTCTTTATTATCACAAGACGACAACACAAAATTGTCTCACCGCCCAAGTCGAGAATAACATAATGCTACGTTTTGTTTCAAAGCTTGCGACGTTGCTGAGAAATTACAAGGGGTGATTCCCACGTTAATATTATTATTATTATATATATATAATATAAATAAAAGAAATAAGCATGCATGGTACGTACCAAGTAACCATCGCATTAAATTTATAACCTTTGTTAGGTTTTAGTGGAGGGTGGATCAATGGTCAGTTCTCGGAGTCCATCACATATAATAAATTTATGATGTTGAATTAGTGTCTGATTTAATTAGATCACCCGTTTTTTACTGTTCCTCGTTCCCATAGTCGTTTCTATACCAACACGGTAGCTTTCTGAGGTCAAATCCAATGTGGAAGGTTCTCAGTCGGTTTTCGTGGTCGTGCTCACTGTTGACCGGCGTGAGTAATTACTCTCACATTAATTATAGTCAACCACACAAGTGGACACTGACCACGTGGCGTCAACTAATGCCTCCCTCTCTCTGCAATCGCAGTGAAGCTACGAGGAAGAAACCCCCCGACACGTCTATATAGCTCTTCCTTCCTACCCTCCCCCTTCTCATCGCAAGTCATCTCCTCCTCCTTGGTCTCGGTGTTTGTGACAACTGGTTGAGTGAGTGCAACATGGTTGCGGAGGGGACGACAGGCAAAAGGGTGGTGGACGAGGTCTCCGGCTGGCTCCGGGTTTTCGACGATGGATCGGTGGACCGGACGTGGACCGGACCGCCCGAGGCCCTCTTCCTCATGGAATCGGTCCCGGCCTTTGACACCCCTCGCGACGGCGTCACCCTTCATGACCTCCCTGGTGACCCCTCCCTCCGCCTCTACCTCCCTTCGCCGCCGCCCCCTGAAGGGCGCCGTGAGCCGCTTCCTGTTTTCCTCCACTTCCAGGGGGGCGGATTCTGCATCAGCCGCGCCTCCTGGTTGATGTACTATCAATTCTACGCCCGCCTCGCTGCCTCCGTCCCAGCGGCCGTGGTCTCCGTCGAGCTTCCCCTCGCCCCCGAGCACCGCCTCCCCGCCGCCATCGACGCCGGCTTCGCCGCCCTCCTCCGCCTCCGAGATCTGGCCCGCGACCCGGAATCCGAGCTGCTCCGCTCGGTGGACTTCTCCCGCGTGTTCCTTATAGGCGACAGCTCTGGGGGGAACCTGGTGCACCTGGTGGGTGCGCGGGCGTGGGAGGAGGAGGAGGCGTTCTGGTCGCCCCTCAAGGTGGCGGGCGGGATCCTGCTCCAACCGGGGTTCGTGCGCTCGACCCGGAGCCGGTCCGAGCTGGAGCTCCGGTCCGACTCGGTGTTCTTCACGCTGGACATGCTCGACAAGTTACTCGCTCTGGGGCTGCCAGAGGGGGCCACCAAGGACCACCCCTACACGTGCCCGATGGGGGAGGCGGCGCCGCCACTGGAGACGGTGAGACTGCCGCCGTTCCTGGTGGGCGTGGCGGACCGCGACCTGATAAGGGACACCAACCTGGAGTACTGCGAGGCGATGAAGAAGGCGGGGAAGGAAGTGGCCGTAGTGATAAGCGAGGGAGTGAGCCACTCCTTCTACCTCAACAAGTTCGCCGTCGACAACGACCCAACCACCGCCAAGAGGACGGAGGAGCTAATCGCCGCCATCAACGACTTCGTCCGTCGCCATTGATCCATCCATCTCTATCCGCCTCTGCCGCGATCGCCTTTTCTGTCGCTATCAATAAATAAAAGTAATATTCTTATGTGATGTGGAAGTGCTAAATAATGTGTTTTTCTGCAATCCCCACAATTGCCTTCTTCTCTACGTTTAAAAGAATTCATAGTATTAATGCTCGTCGATTTTAGTCTAATGGTCAATCCGATGCGTCAAACTTTCTTCCGATTTAGATTTCATTAGGTGTCTCAAATGAATGTTTACTCTCAACTTTCACTTTAACTCGCGAGACCACCTCGATCATGTCGTTCATGCTGTGTCTTCTCAGGAGATGTAGCCTGCAGAGAAAAGCTACATCACAACAGCGAGGAGGCTGCGTGTTTTGGGCAGTAGAAGCCGTCGATGTGAGAGGCGTGGAATGAGAGGGTCTCAGATCACTGCGGGAAGCGCTATGTTGCGGGAGAACAAAGCCTCATCTCTCGGTGTCGGCAAGGATGCGGGGCTGACCGCACGTCACACGCTTCCACGCACGCCATTAACGTGGAGACGCGTTCGAGACGCAACGAAACCCTAATCTGTGATGGTTTCGCTGTATAGTGTGACAAAGGCAAGAAAGAAAAGGTTGCGTGTGAGATCAAACCTTCGAAGCAATGCTGAGCATGAGATGATCGAAGCTGTCGATCGATGATTAGACTGGCCACGTGATCTACTGTCTCCATTTTTGCCTGTCAGATTCATCTTGGCAATGGTCGACAGGCATCAACTATTGTGCCAGCTGAGAAGCAGCAGTCGCATGCCTTCGTTCTCGGAAGGATTCATTGGCTTTCTTCTGTTCCCCTTACTGATCAGATTATTGCTTTGTTCATTCTCCACGAGTCTGCAAACCTATTACGTTGAGCTCCACCTTTTGCTACTCTCTACAGTAATGATCGATGTGCCTTCTTTTTGGCCTCGTCTTTCTTCTTCTTCGTCTTCTCCGTTCGTATACGCATGGGGAGCACACTCTCACGTTGATCGAAGGATGTGCGGCTTCTTCGATCCAAATCAGATGGTGGATCGCCTATGAACATAAAGCAGTTCAATGTCAATAAATCCCTTTAATTGGATTTAGATAAGCTCGAGTTCAGCTACCAAAGTAGATGAATAATTAAGGTGAATTTTACGAGTGCCTTATCCATTGTCATCCTCATCCATCCACTGTACTACTGTACATGTGGCGTGAAACCAGTCGACATGGATTTGATTCAAATACCATCATATTGGAATTTACAAGCATTTTATGTTTCCTTGGGTCAATGCTTTAGGGGATAAGAAATCATAGCGTGAGGAAATGAAATTTTAGATATTATGACTTGATTAAACTATAAATATTTCATGTATCTCTATATTTTATATTTTAATGGGGAAGAATAAAATATGAGAAAATATATAATTTTTTTAGAATTTATATGAGATAAAACTTGTGTTTGGATATATTCTTTTTTTAAATAAAATTTTATCTTATAAATTTTAATACTTTGATTTCAATTAAAAATAATAATTGAAAATATCAGTAAATATTTTGTGCCATCGTCATATGATCTTAGATAAAATGTGTCTTCGTCATTTACTATTTTTTTAAAAAATAATGATCATTCAATTGACTAAATATATATATATATTTTAAAATATTAAATTTATTTGATTTAATCTTATCTCTTAAATATATAATCTGTGTTAAACGACGATCTTTCAAGTCAGTAAAGAAAAACTATGTTACTGTACTGTTGTTATACCGACACTCGTCCTCTACTCGCAAGCTCCGTAGTCCAATAATGTCCTCCCTGAGGACCATCTCCACACACAGCAGGTGGAGGTGCCCTGTTTCCATAGAATATGGTGAAGCCTAACAGCGGCTACGGGTGCACCTCCTCCTCTCCTGCAGCCTTTTCCGACGCAACCTTCGTCTTCCCTCCCCTCGCCGTTCAACGTGGGACGTACCCTTTCTTCCCCTCACTCACACACACAGCCACAGCCACAGCCACAGCAGCAGCAGCAGCAGCAGCGGCAGCAGCCAGAAAGAGACACCACCGAGGTGCCTGACACCAGACGGATAGGAAGACAGAGCAAGGGCCATAGATGGAACACGTCGCGCGCGCCCACTGGCGACGGATCACCTCTGCTTTTCTCTCCGTCCAAAGGCCGACTGCGACCTCTCCTTTGGTGGATCATCCGTTGGCGCCTTCGTCCGGGGAGAAAGCGACGGCGAGACGAGGACACCACGAGCTACTACACTCCAACTGCAACAGGCCATTTCTCGACGTGTAAGAGCTGGTCGAAGCGGGTGGAGGAGCTTCGGCCATGGCCAGCGAGGGAATAATGTTGGGGAGATTGCCACGTACGCAGAGCATATCCACCACGGGAACAGCAGCGCCTGCTGCATGCATGCCTGCCATTAGCTCCCCTCTTACGTGCATGAAACTTCGCAAGTCATTTTGTCCGAGGAATAGATCAATTAGAATATTATTAATACTATCAACTCGATAGATTAATTGATTCATCAACTTCATTTAATCTAAATTACTTTACTTACTTTGAATATGAGACCGAGCGGGATATTTCAACTTAAAAGGAAATCTTTGTTTTGGTCTCCCAACAGTGATCAAAGTAGACGGGCAAGTCAACGCCGACATCATCAGCAACGACTGAGAACGCACGTCGACCGCTGTGTGTTAACCCCAACAGCATCTACAGTATCGAACACTGCGGGCAAGGGCAGTGGTGGTAATTTACCTGACCTTGCGTCCAACTCCAGGAAGGGTTAGAGAGAGAGCGAGAGAGAGAGAGAGAGAGAGAGAGAGAGATTCATTCCTCCTTATCCGTTCCTTCCTCCTAAAGAGACAAAAGCCAAGCAAACGAGAGGAGCATTTTTAATGTCCGTATCGATACTGTACATGTATTGTGTTACAAGAGGGGGAGAGAGAGAGAGTTCAGGAAACCTTTGTCTTCTTCCTCCCTTCCAGTCTCTCTCTCTCTCTCTCTCCTCACTTGTAGCCTTGTTGCCGCTGCACAGATCCAAACTGGGTTAAGAACTCGATCCCATACCACCGGTTCTTAATATACAAATCAAATCCAATCTTTCGCCAGCCTAACATGAGTTGCACACTAGTTTTCTTCCCAAGAACACTAAGCAAAGAGAATATGATGGGTTGGTTGCACAACGAGGGCATTACCTGCAATGAAGGGAGACGCTCCTCTCCCGTCACAGTACATACATCAATCTATCAACCCCAACTGGCCTACTCTTACTGTAATCATCCTCGGGATCATCTCGACATGAGATTTCTACGATCCTCCACGTTGATCGGCCCGTCTCATCACTTGGTGAAACACACAAATGCCTTGACTATTTGATTTGAGATTTCCTGGAGAGTGCAAAATATTTTATGCACTGTTTTCTTGCGTAGATTGGAAAAGAAGGCCTATAGATGTGATTGAGATGAAATCTACCGCTTTCTACTTCGTCTTCCTCCTCCTCCTCCACTACGCAGTGAGGGTGGGGTCCACTCCGCCGAGTTATTTCCATTAAGGCCGCCCGAATTTGTCGCCTCCTTCTCTGCCTTCGACAGCTCCCTACTCTCCTCGCGTGCTGCTTTCTACCTCCTCTCTCTCTCTGCTTTTTGTATCCGCGCCTCGTCTTTCTTTGCCATTGATAGTTTCCCCGGGATTAGCGGGATCGATGACAGGAAGAAGCGAAAGAGGGTACCGGGAAGAAGCGTAGTCGGTGCCGGGAGAGGGAGGAGCCCGTGTCATGAGAAAAGGAGAGAGCTTTCTTTGGCTTTGATGCTATTTCGTCTCTGCTTCTTGATCTTACCCGCCCGCTGAGCACGGTTTCGCCATGGCTGGAAGCAACGAGATTAACGCCAACGAGTCAAAGGTGCTCGCTCTCTCTTCTTTAATGTCTTCTGCATTAGATTTCCATTTCTGATGGGTCGGCAGCGCGGCTGTCTGTTCGATGTTAGGGTTTGGCCTACTTGATTTGTATCTGTCTGCGGGTTTCGTGATGATTCATTCTTGTTTGGTTCGATTTGGCAAAAATCGGAGCTTTGATGGATTCGATTCGATTTGGTAATCCCTTGTGCTTTCCATTCCGAGTTGGTAATCGAAGAGCCCCATTCGTTTCATCTCGTCTGCATCATCTCGTAGATTTCGATCAGGTAGAGCGAAAAAACACGCTTTTCGAATCGTTAGCGGCTCCTCCTCCTCCTCTTCCCAGAATGCTGGAAAGTTTGCTTTTTGATGCACATTCGCCTTCCGTTCTTCCTGTACTTGATCGAAAGCTCGAAGCAGAGGAAGGCCTTCTTGTCGCTCTCTTGATCTCACCTCCTCTTCGCTGTGTTCGATGACGGCGCAGACGGTGGTTCCGCTCAACACATGGGTCCTCATCTCCAACTTCAAGCTGGCCTACAACATGCTGCGCCGCCCGGACGGCACGTTCGACCGCCACCTCGCCGAGTTCCTCGACCGCAAGGTTCCCGCCAATGTCGCCCCCGTCAATGGCGTCGTCTCGTTCGACGTCCTCATCGACCGCCCCACGAGCCTTCTCGCCCGAATCTACCGCCCTGCCACCGCCTCCGCTGCCGTCGCGCTCCTCCCCGACCTGTGCCGGCCGCCCTCGCCCGACCCCTTCCCCGTCATCATCTTCTTCCACGGCGGCAGCTTCGCCCACTCCTCATCCAACAGCGCCATCTACGACTCACTTTGCCGCCGGTTCGTGTCCCTCTGCGGCGCCGTCGTTGTGTCCGTCAATTACCGCCGAGCACCCGAGCACAAGTACCCCTGCGCCTACGACGACGGATGGGCTGCGCTCCGGTGGGCGTCGGGCGAGCCATGGCTTCGCAGCGGAAGGGACGCCAAGCTCCGGGTGTTCCTCGCGGGGGACAGCTCGGGGGGGAACATCGCGCACCACGTGGCCGTGAGGGCAGCGAAGTCCGGAGTCGAAGTCTCCGGCAACGTGCTCCTCAACCCGATGTTCGGCGGCAACCGCCGGACGGAGTCGGAGAAGAGGTTGGACAGGAAGTACTTCGTGACCATCGAGGACAGGGACTGGTATTGGAAGGCGTACCTGCCCGAGGGAGCGAACAGGGATCACCCGGCCAGCAACCCCTTGGGTCCCAACGGCGCGAAGCTTGAAGGGCTGCCCTTCACGAGAAGCCTCGTGGTGGTGGCAGGACTGGATCTGGTTCAGGACTGGCAACTGGCGTACGCGCAGGGGTTGAAGAAGGCCGGCCACTCCGTGAAGCTCGTCTACCGTGAACAGGCCACGATCGGGTTCTACTTGTTGCCCAACACCGACCATTTCTACCAAGTCATGGATGAGATACACGACTTCGTCGGCTCTAACTTGTAGAAGCAACTGTTCTATTGGACTCTGAATCATAGGCGTGTGTGACTCGGTAGCCTGAGCTCGTGGTAGATGACCTCCTCATGGAAAGAAGGATGTTTCTTCAGATGAACATTGCTTACTGTAGCAAAGGGAGAGACACGAGCTGGATCACTGCTTGGTTAGTGTTGGCAGTAATTATGAGAAGAATCGAAGGCCATTTCAACTATATGATTGATTGCATGTATTATAAGTACTTTTCCACCGCTAGGTAATTAATTAAAGACCCAACAAGTGTCTCTGTCTCGTAACAGTTGCTCCTTTGGAGGTTCTCTTTTGGCAGTAGCGCTCGCTATCTTGTCAGCTCACCAGTGGCATGGTCTGGAAACAGGGTTGAATCATCTTAGGCAATTTCCTTAGTTGTTTGCAAAAAATAATAATAATAAAAAGGAAGAGAAGTTGGATCACAGTCAGTCTCACTACTTGGCAGCTTCTTTGGGAGCTGCACCTGTTGTCATGTGGCGGGGGCAGAGTTTGGGAGACTGGAAGGGAAGGGCTCAGAGACACATGGGTTTTTGTTGTGTGTCCAAAGGGGAAGAATCCACCTTTCTCGTCTGTGACAATCTAATGGGGACCTGGTCGGCCCTGTTCTTATCTTGACTTCCATGCTTAAGAGATGCATGGTTTGATGATTCATGTATCTCAAGTCTCATTCATACATGGGATAGGGTTTGATTCGATGAAGGTCACAGAATGGCGTCCATGAGAAAAAGTGCTGTGTAACAAGATGAAGCCATTAAAAATATGGAGCAGCATGTCGCTGCATATGCACTAAGACGAGCACTGGGCATACTGTAGTCCCATTTCTTTGACCTGACCTGCTTTATTCACTCGTCTAAGGACTCACTACTTGCAGCATATTCTTTCAAGTAATATAAAAGAAAATAAGAACGGAATCTTTGAATGATAAATCAAAATATATATATATATATATATATATATATATATATATATATATATATATATATATATATATATATATATATATATATATATATAACAAACTGAGATTAAGGAAATTAATTCTCTTCCAGACTCTTGACAATGCATGAATGACCAGTGCATAAAATCATCTCACTACAAGAAGAGATGCTATTTTCCTGAAAAATAAACTCTGAATGTGGCAACCTTACCATGAGGTTAAGACTAACTCTAAACGACTAATTTCGGTACTTGGTCAATCGGAGAAATTAGGATGATACGAGCATTGAATCACCTTCAAGAGAAAGAAAAAGTACCTCAAGTTTCCAAACATCAGCATTGGATGTAATTTGGCAGTCATCTGAGTGAGAGCTTCCAGGTGCCTGATATAAATCATCATGAGCAACTATTTGCTACCAGATTTGGAAAGTTTGTACCCAAGTGCTTCATTGTAGGGTACCTGCAACATAAGCATGTTAGCTCGGATCCTTGTCTTGGACTACCTGGGCGGCTTGCGGACCTCATCCGCCACCAAGAATTGTCCAATTGGACCACAAACCATGGAACAATATGCGATAGATCTGGCACATTTGCTTGGGCATGGGGACCTGCCTCTGTGTTTGGATGTATTTGGAACTTGTGATGCCTCCTGAAAGCTTGCTCGATACTTCTCTCTGTGTCATTCTCATTTGGCATGGGAATCTTGTCTCTTTGGAACATAAAGATTTCTTGGAGAGAGATATCTCACCTTTAGAAGAGGGAGCCAGAATCAATGACCTCAATGGAGAACATTCTTGGAGAAGATTAGGATTAGCCCATTTCAAGACTCAGATTGGTCCGAGGTTTAGTCAGATGTAGTCCCTGTCCTATTCCATAGGAAAGCCTGTCAACTTAACAAACAGATCAAGCTGGGTCAGTATAGGACAGTAACATATATTTATGAAAGCTGACTACTTTAGTACAGGAAATTATATTTGTACCCAACAAATAGGAAAAATGTACAAGTTAAAAGAAGACTATCAGGTGACAAAGAAACTTGAGAAATCAAAGTGAAAGCCAAAACCATAGGAAAAGATTGGCATTTTTCAAACACGACCAGCTGAGAAACACACATTTTGGTAAATTATTGAAAGACTGAATGGAGAAAGTATCCAAGTAGGCATTGATTTCCACTGAACAGCACAACTCATTAAAATCCGATCCAGATCCTGTCTGGGGCCACAAATCCTATTCTATCTTTCATTTAGTACACACTATGAATACATTAAGAATTATGATGGCCATGGACATAACAATACATTATTATATCCTGGTATCACACAAGTTAAGTCGCTTACATGTTCCATGACAAGGCTTTCCATAACCTGAATCTGAAACAAAACTGTTAGGATCAAGAGCACTAAGAGGGGGGGGGGTGAATTAGTGCAGCGGAAAACCTTCTACGAAAAATAAAAACTGCTTTCGTTCGTTAAAAGTGATTTTGGTAAGAAAGCCGATTCGTAAATCACTTTAACTTTTGTTTAAGCGAGATGCAGCAAAGATATAAATACGGTTTGCAGTTATGATTCTAATCAGATAGTAGGCGCAAACTGAAATATGATATTCGTACGAAAAAACTGATTTACGTCTAAATGCTGATTCGTAAATCACTTGATTAAGCGAGATGCAGTTTAAGCAAGGATATAAAGGCAGTTTGCAGTTATGATAGAAATCAAAACGTAAACGCAAACAGAAATATGATGATCGTACGATGAAACTGATTTACGTCTAAACGCCGATTCGGAAAGTGCAAAGTTTGAAACCCGATCGTATATGTGCAGAAAGCAGTAAGCTTTAGAGGAGGTTTGCAGTAAAGATAATATGCTCAAAGTAAATGCAAACCGAGATTTAGAGTGGTTCGGTCAATCTTGACCTACTCCACTTTTGGCTTCCTCCACCGACGAGGTCACCAACGTCAACTAGAGGCCTTCCTTCAATAGGCGAAGGCCAACCACCCTTTTACAGTTTCACTCCTTTTGACGGACTTAGGAGACAACCCTTACAGAATTTTCTCTCCTCTCTTTAAAGCTCAGAACTTGGAAGAAAAGAGGGAGAAGAACTTTTGGCCTTTACAACAATTTTGAGCTCTAAAAATCACAGAACAAGATCAGGATTTCGGTGAATATGTTGTTTTCTTTCAGTGCTGAATGGGTGGGGTATTTATAGGCCCCAACCCAGTTTGAATTTGGAGCTCAAAACTGTCAATTCCCGGAATTCCGGGATCTGGCGGTTGCACCTCCTAACTGGAGCGGTTGCACCACCTGGCAGAGCTCGAAGACTGAGCCTCTGGGCGGTGCCACCTCTGTCAGGGGCGGTTGCACCTCCTGCCAGAGCTCGAAGACCGAGCTCAGGCGGTGCCACCTCTTGTCAGGGGAGGTTGCACCGCCCAGTCTCGCTTGGAGATTGAGCCCAGGCGGTGCCACCTCTTGGCTGGGGCGGTTGCACCGCCCAGTCTCGCTCGGAGACTTAGCCCAGGCGGTGCCACCTCCTGGCTTGGGCGGTTCAACTGCCTGGCAGAAATCAGGGTCCGAATGAGTTGATCCATTCGGCCCAATTTGGGTTTTTTAGGGGCCCAATTGCCCCAAGATTAAGTTAATGGGATCACCTCCCATTTCCAACTTAATCATTGTGCTAACTACGATATTTCCTAAGACATTTACTGCAATCTTGCTCCGGTGCGTCAATCGCTTCTTCCGGCGAGCTTCCGACGAACTTCCGTCGATCATCCGATGAACCCTCGGTGATGCTCCTGCGAACTTCCGACAAACTCCTGGACTTGCGACGATCCACTTGGCGAGTTCCGACGAGCTTCTTTGGCAAGCTCATGGACTTCTCGGATTTGTTCCTGCAGAACCTCCGACGACTATCCGAACTTCCGTCGAACTCCCAACGTAATCATTGTCTTGACTCCGGCGCAACTTCTGCTGCATATCTTACTTTCATCGTAGTTAATCCTGCATACTTATCTCAACATATAGATTAGATAACAAATGACAATTGATTTCATCATCAAAATCCGAGATTCAACAAAAACAATTTCAGTAAAAATTAATAGAAGCCTTGCGATGCAGCAATATCCTAGACAACATGATCTGTTGTTGCTATCTTGTTCAAAGAAAGAATGAAATGGCCTCAATCGACAACCTTGAAAATAAATGCAAGCTTGTACTTGGGACTGACACCTATATTCAATGAAACAATCAAAACCAGTAAAATCAATTTAAAAGAAGCACAATTTTACATGTTAACATGACTCCTCCCCCCCCCCCCCACACCATACCACCAACCAATCAGTGCAAGGAAGATCCCAAAAAAATGAAGATAATGTGACATGATAAGAAAGACGGCCTGATTATTGACATGTTGAAAACATTTCATTTCTAGTTCCATGTCAAAACTATCTTACTAATACAAGTGTTAAACAAGCCACAATGTTTGATATATAGTTGATCAGCTGCGCATTGCTGTCTATCCAACCCACCAACTGACAGTGCACACAGTAGTAACATAGTACATAGGTTTTGTACTTACAGAAAAAACAGCTGTCACAATTTGAGGACCTCTCTTATCTTCAGTGCTTGAGATAATGACCACCAGATAGTGGCGAAAAATTTCCTATATGCTGACTTTACCTTGCCTTCATTATTTAATAACCACAAAAGAGAAGTGTTGTCCTATCTCTTGGTATCCATTACAAATTTGTAATATGCACAAGAAGTCAATCAAGCAAAATCAAGAACCATTCACCACTTTAGCAATCACCAATCAGCAAGAGTTTGCACATTCCCTGTGCCAGTCTGCAAGAACATCCAAAGCAGAAGCGTACTGCATTGAAAGCTAGAACAATTAAATAGAAGTAACAATTAAATGAGTGAAAAAAGGGTTCTATTGAAGAAACCACAGCGCAAAAAAAAGTAGCAGAACCAACATATACAAACAAATATAATCATTTATTGCCAGTATTAAAAAAGCTACATTACATGATCTCAATTAGATCAGTGTTTTGTCCAAGAGAATAGCAATGGGGTTTTGAGTCCCTTGCATTGGATTAAGACTAGAAAAGAGCTAGAGAATCCATGGCCAGTCTCCAAATTGATCAAGTAAAGGACATGATGACTCCTGGAATTATCCAACCAACAAACAATGACCAGACCACTTATCAAGCTCATTGACAGGAAGCTTAAGATGATGCAGAAATGGACAACCCCAAAAGAATACAGTGCCAATTATCACTCCCTGGTTGCCATATGGATGTTTCCTGATATGGTACCGAAGGCTTTGTCATCTCACTGATAAGCACAGAAATCAAGTCATCATTTTTGGCTAAAAAGATTATAAAAATTTAATATTGAACCGATATATTCAAATTTGACATGTTACAATATCTGCACGAAGCTTCATGTGAAGTCACATATTCATGACCTTTTGGTCATGACTAATTAATCATGAGAAAATCATCATCTAAAGCAACTACTGAAACTGTTCATTGCAAGAATCTGCACCAGATGGAACCTGGATGGTGAAGAGAGATATGCGTCCCCACTTTCTACACCTAAGCCTAGGACAGACCAAAACTTCACTATATTCTTAGATGATGTGAAGATTTAGTTAGCTGAGTTATATATATACATATATATACATATACATATATATATATACATATATATGTATGTATGTATATATGTATATACATACATACATACATACATACATACATACATACATACATATATATATATATATATATATATATATATATATATATATATATATATATATACATACATACATATATAAAATTAATGTACATATATAAGAAGAATAAAAGACATAAGAAACAATCTCCTAAAAACATCAAAGTAGGAGAGGCTTTATGACTGCATTTCTTTTCTTTCCATCAATCATCTATATCATTATAAACCTCTAAAACAACTTCCCTGTAGCCTTTCCCATCAACAGCAGAATGAAGTGATGCAAACTTAAATCCTACAGCATCTTCAGCAATACGAGCCCGTTCATACCACCTTTACTCCACAACCATCATCCACTAGTATAAGATATATTGTTTGCACTATCTTCAGCTCACTAAAATCTATCCGAGAAAACCCATCTAAAGCACTACTTTTCCACTGAGCAATAAGCTAATTCTACCAAGAAATGTTATTATATATTTTTTGAATTAACATGCATAAGTTCCTTGTTGAACTGTTCTCAGGTTCATTTTAGCCACAAATCATGGTTTTCAAGACAACTAAAACTCCAAATATATGGTTAGTCTACTATAACAGCAAATCATTTGGCAAACTAATGAAAACATGTCTTCCCTTTGTTCCCTTTAACTTATAACTAATTTTAAACTTAATGACCCTTAACTTATAATTAATTTTAAACCTCAAGTTATTGATTATTACCAGAATTTTCCTATACCCTTGATCTAGAAAATGCCCACTGCAAGATTGCTTTAACAGTGTAAGATCTTTGATGCAATGGTTTCATCATCCTTTTCCACCTCTTCTAAGGAGAAGAAAAATAGCGGGCAGAGGATGGTGTAGAAACTGATACGAGGAGAGGGCAGAAGTTGGCTATGGTCAAGATGGAGTTCCAAGTGCTTGAGGAGAAAGGTCATGATCTGGCCCGACTAAATCATTACTACCCAAAATACTCAATCTCAACTTAATATCAGCAGTTCCATCTAACGTTGTAAATACATAAAAATCTTCTACATCCAATGTGGAACTAAACTGGATGTCACTATCTTTTTTCTATAACCAAGATTTATCCCAAAGTTCAATGCTAATCTTAGATTTAATCCCTATCTTCAAGACTTCAACTTTATTGACCAGAGGGATCTATTACTGCAACCACGGTACATGAACACTTTAAAGGATATCAAATATTAAAATGTTATGGTGCTAGCTAAAGCATTATTCTGGATAATAGTTTTATCGTGGTGCTAGCAAAGATACACATTCAAACACGTAAAAATTATAAAAAAAATACATATTGGAATTGTTAGCTAAAACTCACCGAGTAATATCTCAATATCAAAAGCCATGGAACTTCATGATCAGCCATTCAGTTGTTAATTGTTAGTTTAAATAATTCCATCTGTAATCTGTCGTCAATTTGCTAGAGAAAAGGTAGGCCTTCATAATTTTGGAAATCATCTGGCATATGTCGACCATAATCTAATAATTCCATCTGCAGCATCCAATTAAAATTTTACGACACACACGCATCCTCAGGATTTCCATAGCCACGCTTCCACATCATCCCAATGACTGTCTCTGCCTCTAATCTCCTACCTATGTTGGAATATCCCTTGTACAAAATGAAAAAGGTTTTCTTCGTTCGACCAAATCTAAAATTCTCCATCTCATCCAGAACCCCATGCATCTCCTCCAAGCGATTCTGCTGTCCATACATCACCATCTTGCAATGGTACAATGACCGGCAAAGCCGCCACCCTGCATTCTCTGCCTGTCTAATGAACCCAGCTAGCCGGTCCACTGCATTACTTTTGAAGTAACTCGATATGATGGAACGCATCACCCCCACTGTAGTTACAACAGTGTTGTGCTGGAATGCCTCGGATATTAGTCCTTCCATCGCCTCAGTTAAGCCTTCCTGTGCATACATCCTGATCAAATGTACATTGAGACAATGTCTATACTCATCCCCTGGAATCAACTTCATCAAGGCCTCCACCTTTCTGACTCGATCAGGGTGACAGCTCTTAGTATAAGCATATATCATTGTCCGAATCAAAGGTGTCTGCCTATTGTTAATCATCTCCTTTATTTGATCATAAGTCTTTTCCATCTTCTCTAGATTGCTTGAGTGGGCATAACCTCTTAACATCAGGAGGAGGGTTTCAGCGTCAGGCTTGATTGGTCCCTCCACCATCGATTGGTACATCCTCTCCATTTTATCCCACATCCAGGCCGTAACATATGCGGCAATGGCAGTGTTGTAGGTGGTGATGGTGTAGGAAAGGTCCGAATCATCAATTGCTTGGAGGACAGTCTCCATATGGTCCACGAGCAAGGAGCGGCCAAATACCGAAAGGAGAATGTTATAGGTGACAATGGTTGGCTTGCAATTGAAGTCCTGCTTCAGATCCTCGAAAACTGAGACGGCTTTCTTGGTGAGGCCACTGTACATATAAGCAGACATGAGGGCATTGTAGAGGCAGGCGTTGCGGAGGCCGGCATCTATGGCGTCAGAGAAGAGCTCCGTTGCCAGGCCGACGTTCTTGGTGCGGCCCGCCAGGGTGATGGCCTTGGAGTATTCCTCGGATAGCATCGGGATGCCGGCGTCAGCCAGCTTCTTCCTGCAGTTAAAGACCTACAAGACGATGCAAGATACAACCTTTAAGGATGGTAGAATGATTCGGAATCCTAGGAAATGGAGAAATCGGGAGATAGAGAGAGTGGCGCGGGGGAAGAACCTGGAGGGCGAGGAGGGGGCGGGACTTGAGAAGGGAGAGGAGCTCGACGGAGGCGAAGCCGGCGGGGAAGCAGAGGAGTAGGGTGGCGAAGGAGACAGAGTCCAAGAGAGCCGCAAGATCCTGGTCGTCGGGCAGGGCGAGCAGCTGGTCGGCTAGGGCGGAGACGGCGGATCGAAGTGCCTCCTTGCCCTCGGTGGCGACGGAGGCGGGGTTCTCGGAAAGGAGGAGAATGCGGTCGCGAAGGTCGGAGATGCCGTTGGAGCAGAAGCCACGGGCGGCAGCGGCAGAGGTGAAACGTAGGTCGTAGGGGGAGCCGTAGAGCGGGGTTTGGAGGGAGGCTATACGACCGCAACGAAGAAGTAAGAGGAGGTGGCTCACTCTCGCCATAGCCGCCGCCGGGCGCATGGGGTGGCGTCGCCCGTGCTCTCCAAACTGCTGCGCTGTGGAAGGGGATTTGGAAATGAAAGGTTGGGCGATTGCCGGTGAACGGAACCACATGGGCCGGGCTTCCCATCGCAAATGAATGAGGTAATTACATCCCATAATTAGCAATGTTACTTTAAATAGTAACATGGAAGTCCTTATACTCACATTTATTCTCAATTCTTCTCAACTTCATCGATCGAAAAAATTACCCGTATTGTCACATACAAAAGGAGCTAAAATGAAAATAATAAAAATATAATTTTATTTTTTCAATTATTAATTTTATATCAATTTCTTGATCGTTTCCTCCTCTCCTCCTCATTCAAACTTGCTCATCCGTTGCTCATCGCCCATCGCCCATCATTCACTCGTTGCACCCTCTCGCTCATCATACATGCTTGCCCGCCACTCATCCATCGCACTTGCTCCCCTGCCGCTCGACCGCCACCCCTCTTTCCAACTTGATCGCCCATCGTCCTTTTTTCCAATCTGATCGCCCACTGTGCTTGCTTGCTCGTCGTTGCTTTTTCCAACCTGCTCACCCGTCATCCCGCTTTCCAACTTGCTTGTTCGTTACTCGTCATCACCATCTCCATCTCCATCTTTGTTGACGTAAAAACCCGAGTAGTATCAGCCAATTTGTTATTTTTTGCCTTAAGAACTAAGTTGGTGTGGTTGCTCCGCGATATGAACTCAAAAGCATTTTCCCAAGGATTAGAGAGACTTGGTACGAGGGGGTTCTATATAGACATAGCTTCATCTTATTTACCGCTCTTGCAAAAATAGAGATACACATGACATACACAGATAGCAAGCTTCGCTAACGATGATGAAATTATCATCGACCATGGTGGGGATGCCGAGGTGGACGATGAGGCAGGTGTGGGTGAGCATATTGGAAAGAGGGACGACAGGTGATTATATTAGAAAGAGGAATGATGGGCGAGCGACGAGTGAGCAAGTGTGACAAGTAAAGATGATTATATTAGAAAGAGGGGTGATGGACGAATGAGCAAGTGCGGCAAGCAAATGATCGACCAAAAGTTTATATAAAATTAATAATTAAAAAATAATATTTTTTACATGGCACCATACGTATGATTTTTTACATATAGACAAAATTAACGATATAAAAATATTAAAATTTAATATTATTTTTTAAAATATAAAGACAGATGTTAATCATAATTAATTACATAAAATAATTTATAATACCCCTCCAACGTATCATGCAACAAAGTATTCACATGGCCGGGCTGCCATCACAAACATGGTCTCAGAGAGACATTCGAATGGTCGTGTGTGGAAGGCTACAATGAGAATGCAAAAACGTCCCATCATTTTTTTTGGCTCCAACTAACTCGTCACAAATGTACAATCATAAAAATTACAAGTTTCAAATACTTTGATAAAAATAACAAGTGCAAACAGCGAGGAATCAGATTCGGCAAGATACCTGAGTAGTACGGTGTCTATCAGAGAAACTATTCATCGAAGTATATGATCTAACTGCGACAGACTTCATGTTAATATGATATAAATCAAAAAAGAAAAAAAAAAGACAACGTTTTAACAAACGTTACAGCTCCTCCTACAAAAGCCGGCCAAATCTGCAGTTCCAACCATGTACTCTGGATTCTTTGTGCACTCTCCAAGTGCAGCCCACCTCTCGCAACTTTCGTTCTCGTCTGTACAGTTTCCTTGACTTGTGATAATCTTGTCAAAGGAGGCTACGTGAATCCACTTTGTGGCCGACCATTTCTCACCTTCTATCACTGGGCACCCTGCGTGAAGGCTGCCTTGATCTGTAGTAGCATCTGGATGAAGGCTGAAGAACAGAAGAGCATTCCCTCGCTTCGGCTTAACTAAAATGTCAATCAGATGCAACGATCACAAATTCTCCAAAACAAGATGAGAAGGTGAAGCACTGTTACAAGTGTTTCAGTCTCCTGGACCCTCACCTGCTTTTCCTCGCTGGGCACATTCTGAAAAGCTATCATCCTTGGCATCTTCACCACGGTGCCGAGGTTCCTGCACAAAGCAAAAGAGACAATCACCAAAAGCGACACTCCAGATGAAGAATAAATGATGGAAGTTTGACAAATGGGATATCTGATGCATGACCATTTTGTTATCTCATTATAAGTTTCCTTGCGCTAAAGGAAACAAACAGAGGTAGCAGTAGAAATAACCTCAGCTGAAGGAAACACAGTTTCACCACCTTTGGCCACGTCTGTTAGATACATAAGAACAGTAGCAATACGATGACCACCACGAGCGATATTAACCTTATCAGAGAAGTAATCATAGTGGGGGTCATACTTCTGTCCAGGCTCATACCGTAAGACTTGAATGTCCTCACCATTTTCTGTATGAAAACAAATATCAACTGAACAATCTTTTAAAACACAAACAAAGTTATGTCACCATTTTTTAAAATGATGATGTCATTATCAGCAATGTGAATGGTGATACCTGTCAGAAAATAAATTAACTCATTCAATAGGATAGAAGCTCCAACCAACATGTTGAAGCCAAAACTACTTTTCTGTATCAGAGAACTTTCTGGTGACCATTTCACACTACTTAACATGACTTGGCTATTGGTTTTATCAAGAAAATGATTATGAACAATATGCAATCATGTTATTTATATGTACGACTGCAATACAATTGTGATTTTTTGAATAATGGAGGAACATTATATCTGGATGTTTTAGACAATCTATCTATGGTTATATTGGCTCCTTTCAATACAGGAATGCGCTACCACAGAACCCAACTATTGGTTTTCAAATATTGGTGGGCCTATCAAACACTTACTATTTTCGTACTCAGTTGTAGAGTCCTTGTGATATCGAAAGTACAGGGGACCTGTTAATAGTTCAGCAGCAGGAAATATCAACCTATTTGCTTGTTGGCAGTTGCTGCTGAAAAGAATAATCGCTGTGAGGATCTTCTCTGAGGTAAAATATAGCATTATGACCAGGAAATTACAGTAACAAACTTCAGGTTCACACAAGGACGAGCGTCATGATCTTGCATATCCTTTTCATCTAGTTCCTTAGAAAACCATGCTCCATGTATCAATGATGCCCATGGGAAGGCTTGCCATGAAGACACTAATTGGGCCTTAAAGTAATTTATGGAGTTTTATCAGGAAATTCAACCCATTGATGGTCCTTGATAGCTTGTGCATATGGTTCTTCTGGCAAAGTTCTTATTCAAAGGTGGTGTCAATCAATTGGCATGCAAAATTAGCCTCAAAACTTGTTCTTACACAGCCATTTTCATAAAAATATCAGTGCAAATGTCTATGCAGATCCTGATTAATCTGTGGTCTACTTCTTTTGGCAATTGGCAAACTCAATCCATTCACATTATCAGGCCATTTCAGAATTGTAATTTAAGAATTGTTCAGTCACGTTTTTGAGGTGGAATTTACCACTTTCCAGAATGTCAAAATGCTGGGAAACATTGCCCCTTTGTACATCACTTAATAGTTCACATTAAATTAAATGGTCTACTTTCACAATCAGAAAAACATAAAACCAACCACATTTATAGATATGCTGTACTGCCCCTTTCATTTCAACAAAGAGTATATTGTCACTCAAGTTGGAGGGACATTAGATTAACAATAAAAGTGAACTATCAGAAAGAGTAACTATGCTATCAGAGGACAACTGTCTTGTGATTTTCTCATGCCACTAAAGGTTAACTAAAGTTACTAAAGTTACTATAGTCCATTCTTCATGGTTCCCATTTTGTACTTTCAACAGAACACTGACTTCCCTTCGAATTGATCTGATGTTGGGTCACAAATTCCAAATCAGGAAAATGATCAGACATATGGATGACGCAGGAGCAACAATCCTAAGAACAGTACCTTCCCATTAAGCACTGTAAGTAATTTGGTATGCCTATAACATTCCATTGTTAAGAAAATGATTTTTCATTTGTGTATAAGCAGCTTTATGAAACTAAAATGGCTGTTAGTAAACCAAATTTAAAGGATAACAACATAACCTCTATAATTAGCTTGGGTTCAAAACAGAGGGAATGGGATGCAATAAAAGCTATTGTGAGTCAAGAATAATCGAAAGAGTAACATATAGGTAGTTTCTGTCAAAGCTTGGAGGGTATGAACTGTGAGTAATAGGACCAATGGTACTCTTATTACATGAATGGTTAACATAATTAACTAACAAACCAATGGTACTCCTGTTACATGAAAGTTTAATGTGATTAACTAACAAATATAAGAAATTTGAGAAAAATAACTTTGGTTCAGTGAGTGTTTTAGAGATGACAGAGTTAAACTTGAAAGGTACATTAACGTAGGTATCTTATGTATGATTAAGCAGCTCCTAGTGTCAAAAAATAAAGAAACCACGCAAGTGAGCAGCCAATCAATAGATTAGCATAGGCGTAAATCCTTACCTTTTGCACCTTTTATGTATAAAATAACAAAATATCAAGAAAAGGTTCCTTGGCATCTGATATTTGCTAATGGTTTAGTCGATGATAACCACGTAAGGAAAAATCATAAGAAATTGAGAAGAATCTTCCAAACCTAAGGGCTTTAGTTTAATTGGATCGACACAGAACACAAAGACAATACCTTATTTAAAATTAAGCCAAAAAATGAAAATAGAATATAGATTACTCCTACAAGTACCAAACAAATAGAGATTCTGATCCCTTTTATCTAATATACAACAAATATGAGTTTGAAAACTATATTCTTTACCACCATGAGAAGTAAAATCTTACAAGACAAAGATAAATCAGAACACCACACAGTTAGGAAGCAAAAGAACCTATGCAACTAAAACAAGAATAGTGAGATTGAAGATTGTAATTACTGGGAACTAAGACTTATCATATACCTCCTAAACCAGGGGTATTTCCATGAGGATACAATTTCCCAGTAGAAATTTTATAATGCATGAAAGAAAACATAAAAAAGAAGGACGCCTACCAAAAAAGCGGGAGTAACAAAAAGAAACAAATGAAAGATCAAAAACCAAAAAAAGATGTAGATCTTTATATGACTTGAAGAATAAAGACTTCACAGTTACATTTATTGAACAATGGGATTCCAACCTTACAGCAGTCTTTAATGGTAAGAACAAGGTTTGTTGTATGTTTATTTCACATTATACCTTCTCTTCAAATCCTCATAATATTCTCTCATGATTTAGGCCATAGACTCTTAATAGTTTGTAATCTGTGTTTATATTTATGAATAGGGCAAGCCACACTTGATGATTAAAAGGGTGGAAGGATAGAGTTAACTAACAAATTATACCTCAAAACTAATCGCATGGATGTATCTCCAGCATGATTTATGATTCTTAGTAGATCAGTTAATGACTAAGTTTCCTGTATCCACTATTTTCTTCACTTATTCTTTCTTTTCATATAAGAAGTTCTGTTTGAACTCTTCGTCCTAAAAGCAACTAGGTGGTCAAAACTGACATAATGAACAAGTAAATGGAGTTATAAACTGTTTCCAGTCAGACAAATAAAAAGAAAATTGCATTATTCTTGTCATCAATTCATCAAATGCTTGTTATAGCACCAGCAACATTGGCACATATACAAACACTCTATCCCTTCAAACAATTTCCATTTGATTGTTTGTGATTTCCAATTAAGGTAAAATGTTGGTGTTTTACTTGGATATGATGTAAGAAACTTAGTACTTTATTTCAGAATCCTCAGAAAGCAAGCAAGCTATTTTGGCTCTTGTGGCTAATTTATTGTTCCTGGCAGGCTGATGCATGCCACTAAGATATGCTATCTCTCTAGAATGTCAAGTGCTGATTGACACGAGTACTACTAATTTTTTTCTAGCGTTATAATGAACAGAGAAGCAATTATAGTAGTTCAACCATATCCAGCCAGGCAGCAAGACTGCAATCACTCAAGTATTCACTACATGAAAAAAAATTGACAACCATGTAGCAAGTCCATGTGAATAAATCCTTTCAGGAAATCAGAAAAACTATTACAACTATGGTTTAACATGTATAAATTTGATATGAATTAGAAGGTTCACCTTTAGGAAGAAAGGTCCATGCGGCAATTTTGTCCTCAATACCTTCAACAATTGAGTCCTGCAAAATGTTTATATCAGATGCAGCAAAGTCAAAATGATCATCCACTTAAATGCATAATAGATCCTTCTCCATCTAGTCCCTACTCTTCTTCCACCTGCTTTCCCCTTCCTTCCTATTTCTTTTTACACATATTTTTCTTTCCCCCAAGCACCCAATTTTTCCACTTTAAACTTCCCCATCAATTCTTCTATAGGACCAGACCTGAGAATTCAAAATACATCACAGAATAATTTTGTTGGGTAGTTTTTTCTAGTAAAGTCGCATGTATAACCTGGAAATTGCAATATATGACACCGTGCTACATTACACAAACAAAATGGCATCATAACAGCATATAACTAATGTAATACTTGTTCGTGTTTGTTATCTCAATTCAAGCTTTCTGATCTTCGTTTGTTGGCAAGATATCATATCTTTTCTTAGATATGCATTACTGTTACCATGAATGCTTATAGACACACCTTCAAAATCTTTAAAATGCTCAATATGTAAAAATGCATACACATCAGCATAAACATATCCAATTTACCACAATGAATCTCTATCTGTTCACAGAAAACTTCGCATCACTGTTCATCCTGTTAGACATCATGCAATATAATACAACTCTCTCTCCTGCCTCCCTCTCCCTCATTTATTTTTTGGGGGCAAGAACATGATGCAGGAACTAAGTAAAGCTCACCGACAGAACAAGATTTCAAACCTTTCCCTTGTTGATGAACATCCCGGAGCTAGTCCGGACTTCGCTCAACGTGCTTTTACCCGACAGATTATCAGCCACAGCCGACCGCTTGAGCTCCAATCTCGCCTGACCAACAGCATCCCTTCAGATCTCAGCTCCAGACCAAACCCCATAACAAATTGAAAATAAAAGAAAAGAAACGTGGCAGGAAAAGACGTCAAGAGGGGATTCGCAATATCGGATCGTACTCACGAGAGATATCAGGTGATCGCATTCTTCGTCCGTCAGGAACCTTTCGTAGACGAAAGCCCTACCACCACATTTCCCCAAACTTCACAACCGATCCAAGGAGAATACCCAAGAAACACAAGAAAAAAGATCAGCGAGAAAGGGTTTGAGCACTGACCGAGGTTTCCAAGAGAGCAGCTTCGATCTGGATGGATCAATGATGGGATGGGGCAAGGATCGCTGGACTAGGACGATGAAGAGAAGGAAGGGCAAGAGAAGGGAGAAGGGGGGAGCTCTGGATCTCCGAGATCCCATCAGAGGAAGAGCGGGAGCGAGAGAGAGGGAGTGTGGAGAATGAGGAAGGGACGGGGGATTGATCGGATCTGCAGCATGTAGGGCAGTCCTGCTATCTTACCTTCTCTAGTAAAAGAGGAGAAGCGAACGTGTCGCCTGATGAGGTAACCAACGTGTTCCGTTCGGAGCGTTGATGCGGGCATCAAAGGATCGGACGGCCAAGATTGTCCAACGCTTTCCCCTCCGGGTTCCTTATCGGGTTTATTAATTGTACTTGGTAGTTAATTGGCGGCGATCTAACAGTCTGCTCTAATACATTAATTATTGTGGGCATTGCAGTTCCCTATGCATTTCTAATTCAATATCAAGAAACTATCTACATCATTCATTTATCAGATAAGCATTTAAACCATCAATATTAATTGAGTTAACTATATATAAATTCTTTTAATGATTTCTATATCAAATCTTTATCATCTTTTCAATGTCCACAATTTATAGAGTTATGAGAAAAATCAACCTATATTTATTTCTTAACTAATAGGGAGGTAGGTAGCTAGCTAACCAATCTTGAAATATTTACACGTAGCACCAAGAAACGTGCATCGCGGGCGATCCGTTGCAAGAACAAATGGCAACGGGGCAAAAAGCACAACCAACGCCGTTGTGTGATGCGCCGCTGCACCTTAAATTCTACGTGCTGAACTGGGAAACCGATAAATCTCGACGTTTCCCAGTTGTGTTTCCATCCACGGCGTTCGTGGCCGTACTGCCGTGTGACATGGAAAGCTTCGTCCTGGTGGGGTCCATTGCCTTCCTCAATCGCAAGGCAGGTATCTGAACGAGTAAGTCATTTGCGTCTTGTTCAAGAGAAATAATCCATCCCTCGCTTTGAACCCCTACCTTATTATGTAAGAGAACAAATGAGGAAAACATGTGTTCTTTCCGATTACATCCCCCCAGCAGCTACCCTTTAAATGCACCCGTCTCTCTCCTTCCCTTTCGCACTGCACATGGAAGACCAGACGCTCTTCTTCACTCCGCCGTCTCAGTTTCCGTTTTTGGTAAAGAAAGTGAAGATAGAGACAGAGAGATAGCGAGCCATGCAGCGCTTATATAGGACCGTGCATGCCCTGCTGGGGTTACCTCATCGCGACGACCGTCGGCGGCAGCCGAGCCCGGGTCACCGATGCCGGAATATTCCCCCACCGTACGGCGAAGGGCTCCGCGTCGTCGCAGACGACCAGCCGCGTCCGCCGAACGTGCTCGAGTGCTCCGCCATCGGGAGACTGCCGAATCGCGTGGACCCCGGCGCTCGTGGACTCCACGAGCTCGACCGCCGCGGGGGCCTCCGCTTCCTCACCGAAGGCCTGGGGTCGGAGAGCTGCGACGGGGGGATGGAGGCGGAGGAGATGACGGGGAATGCGGATGCGTGGGGGTGGAGGGGCCCGCCGCGGCAGAGAAGGGTGGCGGAGTCGAGGAGGCGGCCGCCCCTCCCACCGCCGCTGCCTTGGCTGGCGGGGCGGCGGAGCTGGTTCATGCGGGCGGTGAGAGAGGGCGGGCGGATCCGGCTGACGGAGGTGTGGTTCGAGCGGCCGCCGAATATTCTCCGCGCCTCCCGCGGGGGCGGGCGCCTCCGGTTGGACCTCATCGCCGAATCAGATCGCAAGGAGGACGACCGCCACGTCGTACCGGGTCAAGAAGAGCGTGAGGGAGCAACAATAAAAGCAGATGAAGGAGAAGAAGATCCCTATAATGTCGATGTCGAAGAGGAGGAGGTAAGAGCACCGGCAGTGTCGCCCGAGAAGACGGTGACGCTGACGCGGAAGGGGAAGGAGCGGAGGTGTCTGATGATGGTGAGTGGTAACGGGGATCCCACCTGGTGGAGACGCCGCCCCGTGACGACCGCGTGAGCACGTGCGACGTCACCGTCTCAAGGGTACGGATTAAGGTCGAGGATGAGTAATATTAGGTTGATATTGGATATGTTGTATTTTTGGTTAATAATATTAGGTCGAATATTACAATATTAACTGAAATTTCTTTCAATGTTAATTATTTTTTATTTTGGAATATATATATATATATATATATATATATATATATATATATATATATATATATATATATATAACGGCAATTCCTTTCATAACAAAGACCAACAATGGCAGTATCTATTCGGAAGCAAAAGAATACAGCTTCCCGTGTACTGTGACACCACACACTTCTAATCCAATACATGATCAAGCAACAGCTAAAAAAGAAGACCGTGTCAAAATCTATGAACAGGAAAACGAAGAAGGAAGGAACGAGAACAACTACAAATCAGTATCCCATATTCCTTTGGATGAGGAGGCATCCATCTTCACAACTCTCTGTTTCCATGGATGATGCCTGCTGCTGCTGCTCCCGTCAGTCTTAGCTATCACCATGTCCACCTTCACAATGTGATGATCCGAAGTGCCTTTGGATGAGAGCACACCGTAAGAACCAGGCACAAATTTGTAGGGCGAGTATGGTGAGGACAGGATGTAATCTACTCTCGTCCCATACTTGCAGGTCCCCTGCACATCTACAAGTAGAATTGAGAGCAGAACCATTACTTCTCCTGCAGCAATCTGAGCTCGAGCACAACCAACTGGCGGGGGAATGGTTGATTACCTTGCCCCTTGGCGACCACAACAACAGCTTCACATTCCCCTGCGAAGTTCTTGGCATCCAGGTACTGTTTCCCCCTTAGGAACTTCATCACCTCAACTTTGGGCGTTGGCTTCCCAATTTCTTCATAATACTGCAAGAGATCAGTAATGTTCAGAAGCTTTGCATGGTACAAAGAGATGGCCTCCCCAACTTCTGCAGACAAGGATTCATAGGAAGACTACCTTGACGATATCCGCCCATCTCTCTGCAGAGTAGTCTGTTTCATCAAGAGAGTTGAGGCCACCAACCAGGATGTGAGGTCGGTCACTGGAACGTAGTATCGAGTTGATCTGTTTCATCCTCCAGTTCTCGTCGAGGTGATCGAGATGGGTGCAATGGAATTCTACTTCTCCTGCTCCGGGGACCTCGATGGTGGCTTTCAGCACATTCCTGTTCGAAGATTTGCAGTTTTCTTGAGCATGTGAACGAGTTCTTACGTGATCACCCACAAACAAGCCATTAAGGATACTTTCAGATGCTGGTCAATCTTGGTTTAACAATTGAGGAAAGAAAAATGGAAGGATCTGACTAGATTGTGAGAACAGCAACAATGTTCGTGATACCGAACATCAAAAAGTAGGGATGTTTGATCACTCAGAGAGGCGATGAGCTCTTTAATCTATACAGTAACAAATATTAGAACACCCGAAAGCTGCTATCAGCTAGTTCTAACTATGATTGCCCCAGTCATCTAATCTACAAGGTAAAACACATTAAATCTTTCTCTGGATGTCAAAAAGATTTCCTAGGGAAGCCAGGATATATAGAACTCTGCAATCAGAGCCAAGAAATTGGTGAAGGAAACGTGTTCCTTTTGCAGAAGAAAGAACATACCTGAAGTCAGCATCGTCCAAGATCTTCTCAGCTTTCCACTGCTTGATGGGCCACTTGGACAGTATCGCATTCCCGTACTCCGGCGCCCAACTCTCTGCAAACACGTACTTCATGCCCAGCCCCTCCGCCAAGTCCGACAGCGGCTTCATCCCTTTCTCCTCTTCTGCCTTCACGTTCTGCAGTCCGATCACATCGGCTCCTACCTCTCTCAGAACCTCTAAGATGCTCCTGTCGGCCCTCAGTTTCTCCGGCTCCTTCCCCAGACCATGGACGGCAGACATGCTAAAGCTGTGAGACACAGGAGCTTTGCCTTTCCACGCTGCGGTCGTCTCCTCGCCCACTTGCCTCCGTGAACTCGACTGCTTGCTCCTCTCCACCGAGATCTCGTTGTCGGGAAGATTGATGGACACCCTCAGCTTGGCCTTCGCCAAGCTCGGCTGCTTTAATATGCTCTTGGGCCTGTCGTTGGCCGCCTTGCACCGCATGTCAAGCTCCTGCTCGGCTCCGAGACACCTCCCGGACTTGGGGACGGCAGGCGCCATCGAAAACATGGCGGCGTTGAAGGTAGCAAGCCGAATTGGCCTGGTCGATTCGGGGACGCCAATCAGGTCACCGGACCGGACCGCAGGCTGATGACGATTGCCACAGACGGCTTCACTTTCCTGCGTTGGGCGGCCGAATCTATAGATCGGGACAGTCGTCTTGGCTCGGCGGCGCTTGAGGGGCCACCGGTGTAGGGAACAGAGGCGGCGGAGCTTGAGGGTGATCATTCTGAGCATTGGGGTAAAGTGGTCAGAGCAGGAGAGAGGTGGTGGCTCCCTTGAATTGGAGGAGGACAAGAAGCCTGCTATGGCTTTGGACAAACCATAGCTCTTCCTTCCTCTTCCCCTGCTTCCTCTTCCTGCACTGCTGGATGACATGGGATGGGAGAAGGAAAAGTGATTATTAATGTAATTAGTATTATTAGGTTTAGTTAGAGAGGTGGACTAAGTAGCCTTCATCCTCCCAAGGTTCCTTCTTTTTTGTGTGTGGAACAGAACAGTTCGACAGATGTCGAGGAGATAACGGAGGGAAAGATAATTATATGTCCTCCCAACTGCCCCAAAGATGGTGAGGGTCCTCCACAGGTCCATTGGCCAGCAGGGTGATGGTGTGATGCCTCCTTTTCAAGGGCAGAAACAACTGGCTGCCTCAACCACTCCAATGCATGCAACCAGGATCCTTCTTAGTCTTGCTGTGTTAGCTCACAGTCTTGTTCAGGCAATAGAAAACTCACAATAAGAGAGAGAGAGAGAGAGAGAGAGAGAGAGAGAGATGACTCATATGACAAGGGGTGCAGCAGCATGGACCCTATCTGCAATCAAGAGCAGTATGTACAGTGTGGATCAGAGCAATAACTTTCAGTTTGAAGCAACTGAGGCTACAGGTTATGCATGCAGGTTTGGAGTGCCAGGACGCAGATTATGGTCCCCTTGGGAGAGAGGCCAGCCATGAACCCCACTGCAGAAAACAGAGAAACATGTTTTCATTTACCTAAGACCTTGTCAGCAGCCGCAACCTTCATCTCAAGCTTGGATCTTTCTTTAAGCATAAGGCAAGCTGGCCTTGAATCCATACAAATGCATGTTGTCAAGAAGCACTTGGATTTTTTTTGTTCTTCCTTCCTATTCAGGGGAACTCAAACCAGTGGTTGGGGAAGAAGAGGCTGCAAATACTGAAGTAGAGAAACAAGAGGCGAAAGAGAGAAAGGTAAAGAAAAGGATAGAAAGAAAAGAGAAAAAGAAGGAAAAGGGCAATGGCCAGAAATAAAGCTTGGAAAGAGACAACCCACAAAGCCATTGTGCCTTTAGAATCCATGAGAATTCAGTCATTCTACTGTTACAGACCCAAACCTCCTTTTCAAATTGAGTCAGATTTAACCAAAGAATTCCGATCTGAGCTATCCTCTGACGAGTACAGATGAGAGAAACAACATGTTTACATGTTCAGCTATCAGTTGCAGAGTGCACAGGACAGTGCCTTGGCAGCTTCAAAGAAGAAAGAGAGAGAGAGAGAGAGAGAGAGAGAGAGAGGAGGGCTTCTTTCCATGCACTTTGCACCATATCATCACGCAAGACACTGCAACAGTGGAGCCGCTTGCGACTGCTTGCCGTGCATCACCCTCAACATCGATCATGCAGTACATATGATACCTAGTTTTTGGCATTTAGCCACTGCTCTTTGGACATCAGCAAGGACAAGACATGCTCTCATCTCATAAAATTCATGCTTGATGGTGGAAGGGTGGCCCAAATCTTGCTCAAGCTGCTTGGCTTCAATTTGCTGCTGGCTTTGAGGATAGCTTAGTGGACCTTTTGTTTCACTTTGTGATATAGAAAGCACTAGTCGACAAGGCCATCCCAGTATCTGTTCTTGCACATCTCAAAGCCCTGGAATCAACTTTTCTCTGGGATCGAACATAAAGGCTGTGGCAGCAAAAAGGTCAAACTGTTGTTAAGTCTACACCAAATGACCCATTGAGTGAAACAAATCTATCTTAGCTTGTCAAACAGTAGAATTTGGGTCATGCCAAGTGTTAACTCAAAGATCAGTACTAAGATGGATGTTGTTAAGCTCTGGAGCAAAAGGCTCCTTCTCTATTAGACATTGGGTTGACCATGCAAACAAGTATGGCTGGTGCTGTTTACCCTCCTTTTGTGTGTTTATATTCTAAGGTCTTTTGTTTCTAGTTGATATGCCTTCTGTTTTCCCATTTCAAGTCTTTCAAATGAGCTTTTCTATTAGTAAGAAGCTAATGCAAAAGTTACATCAGTGTGTGGTTTGGGTCTTTGATGAATATGGGTTTTATAAACGAAGTTTGGTTTTTAATTATTATAATTAAGGATTCAAAATATCATTTGATATATTCTAAAAATATAAATTAGTCTAGTTGATAATAGAACACTCATCCAAATTGGATAAGATACTCTAATACTTCTTAAAATCTAAGTATAATAATAATAATAATACGAATGGATTAAGATATTTACGTTTAACTAGAATGATCCTCATCGACTATAATATTTTTTTTATTAAATTTTTAATCCAGAGAGCTGAATTTTGGATATATTCACTCTGGAAAATAAAAATAAAAAACATTATCTTTTTTCTGAATTTAATCATTAGCTTGAATAAGTAGTTCTAGAGAATGGGCAAAGTACTTGTGCTTTCATTTCAGACATTAATCTCCATACTTTTATATTCTCCAATCAGTGATCTTAAATTAAATGTCAAAGACAACTCACAAACAGCCTATATCACATTATTAACACATTACAGTGTCATGATCTTTTAATGCTACTTTACTTTCCTAAAGATTACCCATGTTGTTGTCCTCTAATTTAGGTGGAGATAGTAACCCAAACATAGTCCACTGGATCACTTTGTAGAACCTCCTCCTTTTCTTTATGATTGTATATGTTTCACACTAATAATATATAATGATGATAACCAAATAGTCATTTCATTAAATATAATTTCATTTATGATTGTATGTATATTTTATGATTACACTTGATATGTAATAATTGACAGAAGCACAATAAGGACTAATAATAATTAGATGGTGGGTTATATTATGGTGTGACTAATAAATTTATATAGGTTTTAAATAGTTTGTGAATTGTAAATGCTCATTTATTTGTTCCTTATTGAAAGCTTGATAAAATAATAATTGTACATATAGATTCAATTTAATAGTAATTGTGTTCTGTGAAATTTTAAATCGAATTAAAATTAAATTAAATCTATATTAAATTTTGTAACAGGCACGGGGAGGGCACGTGTGTTGGACGCCACCCGCATCCGATGACTTGGAAATTAGAAGCCCTAATTTGCCCGCAACCCAAATACCAAACGTCGCCCGGCTCGGTTTCCACCAAAGACGAACGAAACAGAGAGAGGTGTCCGTTCGGCGGGTTGTAAGAACTTCACATGGAGGTACGCAACCTCTCTTCCTCTGAGTCTTCTTCTTCTTCGTTGAATTCTCATGTTGATCAGGAAGGAAGGCGGTGTGTGGTGCAAACAAGTTTTGAGACATTTTTGCCGTCACTGTCGTTCGATTCTTCTCGGGGGTTTTGTGCTAGCTTTTGGATCCGTTTTCTAGGGTTCGTGATTTGTCTGAAGATTTGATTTTGACGAACATAGTTCTTGTTTCGGAGTTAAATCTGCGTTGGACTCGTTAATCTGTAACCCTAGCATCATATGGGCGTGAAGATATGAAAACGACTGTGGTTTGCTAAGGTCGTACATCAAAATCCTTTTTCCCTTTTACCTGGTTCCATGGGTCAATCGAGTGCCGCGCTGCTGTTTTGTCTTGGATTTTTGGTTCTTTCTTGATCTCCCACCCTTATTTCGCTTGACAAATGTATTTTGTTCGTTTCCCGTTATTACGAATATGTTTGTGGTTCTTGATTTCTTCTAACAAAGATATAAACTTGGTAAAGCCTAAATCGTACACTTCACTTTCATGTTGGCATTTATAGAGATTTTTCTATTCAATTTCTTTAATTTTTTTCGCAATTTATGTCATAAATCCGTTATTTTACAGCACAATATTATTTTAAATGTTCTATGTCTCACATTCTTGAAAGCTTTTGCCTTCACTGCATCCTCTACTGTTAACGAACTCTTCCCTTTTGGTCCCGTTCATCCTTTTAATTATATATAAGTGCTTCTGAAGCTAACATCTATCTCATCTTTCACCCAAGTGCTTAACTTGCTTTCTAATGTAACAATCTTGACTTGGCCAGCTGGAATTGACAAAAATCGTCATATAACAACACTACATTGCGTCCTTCCTTGTCAATTTATCATGAGAGATTGAATGCAACAACTATCGATTCCCATGTGTTGCTGACAACTTAAATGGCAGAAGAGGGCTAACCCCATTGGTTTTATACTAGCTAACCCCTTAGAGCATAGCTTGCATTTTAGTTATTTAGGCTTTTGCATTAAGTAATATTTTTCCAAAACACAATGGGGTGAAATGGAACATGAAAAGAATATGGAACAAATTATAGATTTTGAGCATTCATGTGCGAATGAGGCATATCTGCCAGAATTGCCTTAATCACAAGATAACTAGCTGAATTTTGGGTATTAGCCAAAGTCAGTTACAATCAGGCGTTTTGGACATGTTATGCTTGAAAATGATGGTTCAAGTTTTGACAGCTTAGCTGTGCTGCTGGGGTTGACTAAGGTCAACCGGCTTTTATTTTATCTCTCGGCTGTTCACCATAATTGATCAAATGATTGATCTGGAGCAAATTTGGTTCCTTCTCTTGTTTCTTTTTGGTCTTCATCTGGTGACAAATAAAAAGATGGATAAGTAAAACAAGAGGAAGAATCAGTTGAGAAAAGAAGGACAAGCGGTGATGACGACAAACTCCACCACCTCTGGTGGTTCCCACACGAACTATAACCCATTTCGTAATCTTTAATTCTTAGAACCTATCCCCCACTCTATCCTACTTCAACTGCATCCAAGAAACCTGCTTTATCAATATTTAATGGATTGTGCATAAAGTACTTGACTTTAGGTTTGGCATTTGTGCCTTGTGATCAAATATGCTTAATTCTAATCCAATTGCATTTGTGCCTTGTGAGTGGGGTGTTCTCAATGCCTTAGCTAGCATATATGGATGAAAGATTTCTAATACGGCATCAGGAACATTTTCTGTTAAGAGGAGAGTCAGCATAAAACATGCATTTATATATATAAAAAAAACAAGATGGTATAGTGATTCCATTATGAGGATGGAAGGGATCAGTTAGCAAACTGCAAAGTCTTGAGTGTGTCCTCCTCCTGTTAAAAAAGCAGGTTTGCAAAGTTAGAATCAAACTTGCCAAACACCAGTATTGCTGTTCTTGTTATTAGAAGCAAGAGAACTTAGATAACACATATTTATGGACTATTTGGACCTGAGAAAAGCTCTCACTTTTCCGGTCTACATTGTGTGGAATGATTTCATCATAAGATCTCTGTAAGGATTCTTGCCATCCCTCATTTTTTGTGTCTTGCATTAGATCAAATGTCATAAGTATTGCTTTTCTCAACACCAGTATTGCTGTTCTTGTTATAAGAAGCAAGAGAAATTTGATAACACATTTATGGACTATTTGGACTTAAGAAAATATCACTTTTCCAGTCTACATTGTATGGAACCATTTCATTCTAAGATCTCTGTAAGGACTCTTACCATCCCTCATTTTCTGTGTCTTGCATGAGATCAAATGTCATAAGCACTTATCTTTCCTTAATGTCTTGCATGAGGCAAGTTCTCATGAGCATTATTTTCTTTTATATATCTTGAACTGTGTCAAATGTCATAAGCACTATTTCTTTCTATCTTCTGTACAAAAGTAACAAAACTACTTATTTCTCTGCTAAATTGGTTGTTGTCACAATCAGATGGGCCTATTGAAATACAAAATTGTTGTATGGTTAAGGATGATGCTCATCTCCCAACTGGATGAAATTAAGTATGTCTAAATTTCTTTGATTTAATAATCATCTCCCTTTTATTTCTGGTGGCTTTGTCTAGTCTGGCATGCCAACTGGTTCCCTTGATGTTTGGACGACCAGTTTTGTCTCCCTTTATTTTACCCTTTGCTTTTTTTTTTCTGATAACCTTACAAGCATGTTTTTTCTCTTTTTCTTTTAGTATGCTCAGCTTCTCTACTTGAAGATGTAAGGCTGCTTACATTTGATTCTGTCCAAGCCGCACATTGGAGAGAATACAAGGCTTTCCCTCAATCATAGTTTTCTTCCCTTTCCCTCTCTCTCTCTCTCTCTCTCTCTCTCTCTCTCTCTCTCTCTCTCTCTCTCTCTCTCTCTCTCCAGATATTATTTTTTCAACTCAAATTCCAACTTGTCCTATGTCATCGCTGGAAGGGTTTATTATATGACAAAAACCTTGTGATTTAGTTAATCTTGACTTCTCTTTTTTTTTTTGTGACAGAAATCACGGAAGTCCACCAACAGTGTTGGTTCATATGCAGTGCAGTGTGGTGAATGTTTTAAATGGAGGCTAATTCCAACAAAAGAAGAATATGAGACTATCAGGCAAAACTTCATTGAGGATCCATGGTTCTGCCACAAAATTCCAAATCTTTCCTGTGATGATCCTGGTGATATAGAGTATGACAATAGTCGAGTTTGGGTTCTTGATAAACCAAACTTGCCCAAGACTCCACCTGACACTGAAAGGCGGCTAGTTATGAGATCAGATTACTCTAAAATGGATGTGAGCTATATTATGCCTAACGGAAAGAAAGTAAGGAGCTCAGTGGAGGTTGACAAGTTTCTAGAAGCATATCCAGAATACAAGGGTAAAATGTCTGTGGCAGATTTTAGTTTTACATCTCCAAAGATTCCTGAAGAGATGGTTCCCAAGGATATGGAGGGCAAATCTTCATCAGCCAGAAGCAAGCGGTTGAAGACACAAAATTGATGCCATGCACAAATGTGGATTTTGTCTTGCCTGTAAGCAACCGAGCAACAGACTGAGTAATGCTTGTGGATGTTGTTCGTGTTTGTTCCCAGCTAGCAGGGAACATTCCCTGTGAACCGTAATGAAATATGTTGATCATCCAGACAGCATTTCAGTGACTGTTTCCCGGTGAGTTGGTTGAAATCAAGTTCTTTGTTGCCTAGTACCCTCACTATTTGTATCTTGTCAGCCTATCCTAGAAAATTTTCAACTTTGTCAAGCTACGTACTGCTAGCTAAATCATTGTACTAATATGTTAATGATGCTGCTGCACCAACCAAACGCTGTGCTTTGCTATGCTTTCTGAACTGTGTTGTAGGTAGAAAACGTGGTTGTGATATAAGTCTCTTGATAATCGTTGTCATGTGTTAGAGTTGCATGTCGCATTAGGGTGGGATCGCATCTGATGTTGTTGCAGAGGAGACTTTTATAAGGTTAGCATAGGAGACTATTAATAGATTATGTTGTTTTATTTAATTAAGTAGGATATATTATAGTTATGATTGGATTCTGAGTATGATTTTTAATTAATTAAAAAATAATTATGATATGATGTTAAAAAATAATTATGATATGATGTTTGGGGCGATGATCTTTTCTCTCGTTTATAAATAGATAGAATTTCTTAAAGATTATATACATAATGTGTATATATATGTGGATACGTATGTAAGTGAAAATGGAGAATGAGGATATGTGATATTATTGAGAGATTATAGATTTTTTTTATTTATTTTTAGTCATGTGAATCGATCAACGAGAGATTATAGAGTTTTTTTTTATTTTCTTATTGTCTTTAATTCATCGTTTATAGTTGTCTTGTGAAAATAGAAAGAGAGGAAAAAGTGAGTCTAGTTCTCGTTGCATATCAATATCGCTATAACTTTTGGATTTGACAACATATGCCTATCGATTATAACCTTTTGAATGACATTGAAAAGTACTCATTGTAAATTTGATATATTGTTATTTGGTTCAGGATTTTGGTATTAATAGTTTTTGTTCTTATAATTGAAATCAGAGTTATATTTGTGAAATCTAAATACTTTTAGAGCTATTCATTAGCACCCTTTGCTTATAAAAAAGTGTTATTCAATTTTTCTTTACGATGTATGATCGATTTGTTTGTATTATTGATCTGTTTTTTCTCTTTGGTCCGTTTTGTTGCTTACTTATGAGCGATGTGAGGTTCCTCGTGCTTTATCGATAGCTTGCTATTGACAACATTATTGTTAAGGGCAACAACCTTCGATGGTTGTTAGTCTAGTCGTAAGAAATACCTAATGCAAGTACTGTAGGGTGTGGTAGCCCTACGATAACACCACTATATGTGGTAGCTACAATAGTATTACTGTTAGCGACAACAATAGTAACACTTGCTGCCCATAATCGATGTCAACTAGACATTGAAGGTCGTGGTTCCCAGCGATTGCACAGCAAGATGTAAGGGCACAATCGTGCACCGCAACGACCGTGGAGGTCGTTAGTTAGCGATAGGGGCGTTCCACCCACGATGAATGCGGTGGTAGGGCGTTCCACCGCTAACCCGTGGAGGTCGTTAGTTAGCGATAGGGGCGTTCCACCCACCAATGAAGTCAACGATCAATCGTGTGAGGATAGTTGCCCCACAAGCGACGATAGACGATAGACGATAGACGATAGATGACCGCTGCATCGTCGACCCACATGCATGTGTGAAACGATGGTTACATTATATATCCTTTAGAAACCAAAATTTTAATTATATATCCTAAGTCAAAATTATAGTTTTACACTTTAATATTTATTTATTTTTAAATTATGTCCTCAATTATAAGATTATTTAATTTAATTGAATATTTTGATCGGACTTGATCACATCGATATTTTGATTGCTTACTAGATTTAGATATCGAATTTGGAGAAAATTAAATTTTGATTAATTTTAATTTTGATAAGTCTAATTGGGTAAATAATCGACTCAAATCTATGAGCCCAATTTGGATAGTCTAATTTTGGGTTTATCCAATTAAATAGGATTGATTAATATAAGGATTTCATACGGATATATATATATATATATATATATATATATATATATATATATATATATATATATATATATATATATATATATATATATATATATATATATATATATATATATATATATATATATATATATATATATATATATATTATGATGGTCTTTAATAGTTTTCTCATATGGTATATTGATAAAATTTTGTACATGATAAATAAAAATTTAATTATTATTCTTAGATATTTATTTAATTATTCACATGTATATATTTAAAATTATAAAATAATATTTATTTTTTACATAAACGTATGATTTATGTTTCATCATATTTATAGTTATCATATGAGTTTTTCTTTATACTGATTAATATATAATAATTATTATGATTACTATTATTATTAAATTATTTAAACATAAATTAGATTAAAAAATTATTGAATATTATTTATAACTCATATATTTATGTTTTCACCAGTAACTATTAAAGTGGCCTAAAATGATAGATTTATGGGATGTAAATTATAATAAATATTTTTATTATTTATATGATATTTTAAATTATATTTTAAATTATTATATTATCGTCAAAGTGGTTTAGACTAATAAGTTATAAAATTATATTAAAAAATTAATCATAAATAATATTAAAAAAATAATATTCATAATGACACATATTATCAAGAGATTTAGATAATCCTAAAAAGAATCTACTTTGAATAATAATATGATTAGGTATGAAGATGTTTTGAATATCCTTACAATCCTCCATGAATATTTTTGTATGAATATTAAATATATATATCAATTTTTTCACCTAAAGGTGAAATAGAGATGATATCAATAGTTCATTTATTGAAAAACTCAAATAATTAATATTATATTATTGTATTATAGTGATACTTGTCTTTATATTTTTTAGATTAAATTATTATAAATAGCTTGAGTGTATGTAATTTAGATTTAGATTAGATTAGTTAAAAAGATCACAAACTTAACTATCGAAAGTTTTATGAAACAAATAATTAAGACAAATGATTATAAAATGTTTAAAATATTTTATTTTTTGATAATTATTAATAATACTTAGACTTCATTAGAGTATACAACTAATGTATTGGAATATTTAAAGATCAATTTAAATTTTCTGATAAATCATTGACTAACATATTAATGTAAGAACCGACTAAAATTTAATATTATAATATTTGAGGAATTCAAAATTATATCGATATGTAAGCTCGAGAATATTGAGCATGAATATAGTTAAGTCATTTATCGTATAATTTATTCTTAATTCTATTTTTTCTTAGTTTGGCTCATTTAAAATTTACTATAATAATATTATGGATAAGTGAAACTTAATTAAACCAATTAGTATATGTGTTTGGAAAGAATTAAGATTAAAATAAGAAAGACTCATAATATTATGAATAATATTGAATAATAATAAAAAATTAAAGTATAAATCACATTAGTTTATAAATTCTATATAAATTTATAAAAAAAATCTTCACAGTAAAATGCTACTTCTATAAAGATCTTGTGAATGACTATAGAGTTTGGTTTGAAAGGAATATATAAGTATGATATTTGTATGTTTTAAATCAAACATTACAGAAATCCTATTCTGATACTTGGTAGATTGATTCTGACACTTCAATATATATTACCAATAATAAAGATTCAATTTATCATAGAAATCGAAAAAGAATGAAATATTCATCGTTATAATGAATCATCTTAAAACGAAAGCGATAATAGCTTGTGCTTATCGTCTATGCCTAGAAATAATTCATTTGATGGATATGAAGGATGTATATTATATTCCCATAGTTCTTGAAATTTGGGTTCATTATCTAAAATTGTTAGGATATTATTTTCTTATTGTAAACTTAATGTATTTATAATTCAATAAAAGTTAACTTTTGAATTATATATAATAATCCATACAAAATTAATATGAATATTGAGTTTACAATGATCCTGTAATAAAATATTAAAATAAAATATAGTTTTATAAACGCTTTTAGGTTATATATGCTTATATCCGTAGGTCATTTAATGTTCCATATTTTAGTGGTATGCATAAATAAAGTCGAAAAAATCAAAATTATCATATTTGATAGAGGTGGTAAATTTTATGGTAGTTATGATAAACCTTATCATAATTTTGATTCTTTTATTAGATTCTTAGAAAAATAAGATATTTATGTTCAATATGTTTTACTAAATGTTCCACCAATAAGTTTGTTAAAAAATGAACTCGTCCTATTATAAGAGCTTGATAAGTTATTTTTTTATATCTAAATCAATACAAGAAGAAGTTCTAATGACGGTTATGTATATCTGGAATAAGATTCCTATTAAATCAATTATATTAACTCTTTTGAGTTATATATTGGCAAGAATCCTAACTTGAGACATTTTTATATTTGTGATTGTCTTAATCTTCAAATCATATAAAAATAAATTTGCTTCAAAGGATTATTCTGGGTATTTTGTTGGTTATCAAAGAAAATTCAAAGAAAAATAAGATATTTTTAATCATGAATTTTCTTTGATAACATGACTTTTTAATCATGTGAATTAGTTAATGAGATATTATAAATCTTCTCATCTCTCCTTTGTCCTTAATACATCGTTCATAATGATCATGAGAATAGAGGAGAAAACAAGTTTAGTTTTCCATCGATATTATTATAGCTTTCAAATCCAATAACAATACACCCTAGATTAGATAAAAGTTTTTTAAAATACATATCATAAATTTGATATCTTGTTATTTGATTTCATATCTTCGTATTAAAATTTTTCGCATAACAAAAAATAAAAAAAATAATTTTTATGCTCATAACTATAATCAAAAGTAAATTTTTTTGTAGGATTAATGCTAGAGAGTGTTTAAGTTAAAATATTTTTATTTTAAAAATAAAAAAATATTACATCATAGACATCTAATTTAAATAAAAAATATAAGATAAATAATTTATTAAAGATAGTAGTTGTCTGGTACTCGAGGAAGAGATGGTTATTATTAACGGTATATAATTCAGGAAGGTGAGTATATTTCTGCAGTAGTTTGGTCTGATGATTGACTCGGGTTCCACGTGTCATGATACGATTGATGCAAAGTATTCATCATATTAATATGATGGAAGTCAAAACAAGAAAAGGGTAATCTTTTCCCCCCTTTCATTTGTGCGGCGATACGAGGATAGGGCAGTGGGCGCACGCAGGCCTTCCAATCTCTCTCGATCGCTCTCTCTCCTTCGCGCTGCCTCTCCTCTCCGCTTGGCTTATCGAGATGTACCCGTTATACGCGGCAGCTGCTCCTTCCGGCTTCAGGATTCCAAAGCTTCATGCCATCTTCTCCGCTCCCAAACCCACTTCCCGCTCCTTGGCCCTCATCTGCAGCAAACGAGTTCGAGCAGAGGCGCGACCTGACGGCGTAGATTCCACCACCGCCACCGCCGCCACAGCCGAGGAAGAAGGCAATCAAGAAGCGCCGGAGAGTAGCAGCGGCAGCGGCAACAGCAAGCCTACCTTGGTTACTCCCATCAGCGATAAGGAGATTAAAAAGGTAGGCTGTATTGTCATAACTGTTCCAATCACATGTATTAGGTTCTTTCTTTATCCAACATGCGCTGAGAGTATCTTAGCTGACGCAACCTAATACGCATTAAAACCGAAATTATTTCCAAACAAAGCCTTTTTTTTCTTATGGTGTCATGAGATGCTTTGATAACCCTATTATTTCAAACAATTAGGTGACACTAAGTTCTTAGAATACAAGTCAATCTTGAGGTTCTTGAATTGTTTGAAATGACAGCAAGTTCTTAGCATATTATGCCCATGTTTCCTGACTTCAATTTGTGTTGGTAGGTTGTTCAAAAGACTGCTGCAACCTTTGCGCCGAGGGCTTCCACTGCAACCAAGAACCCTGCTGTGCCTGGCACTGCACTCTACTCTGTGTTTGAGGTCCAAGGATACGCATCAATGTTGCTTGGTGGAGCTCTCTCCTTTAATCTTATATTTCCCTCAAATCAACCCGACATATGGAGATTAATGGGGATGTGGTCCATTTGGATGTTCAGTAAGTTTCTTTCATTCAGCTCTTAGAATATGTTTAGATCAGGTTTAGTTACAATCAACAATGTTGGCATTATTACCTCTTCTTCTTCCTCGTCTGTTTTTATAGTGGATTAGTGCCTAAAAAAATACTAGTACTAATTGTCTTGTTACAAACATCAGATGCTCTGTTTTGCTTTTCTTATTTTTTTGCCCATTCTATTTCGCTTAACATTGACTTCATGAAACTTAGCTTGCGAAAATACTCACCAGGTAGATTGCCAAGTTTGGTTATTCGTATGTTTCAAGAATATATTCTCAGCACTTATGTTCTACGATCTATTTATTTCTAATTAATCTAGCAGATTCTAGCATTTGACATATGAAATTCTTAAATTTTATCAGTTATGTGTTGATTTATGGGATATCCATTTGTTGAGAACTTCGTACTTGACTTATACTCTGGATTTCCAGACAATTGAACTCATAACTTCTAACTAGTTGTCCTTGTTTTTACGATGTTCCGATATATCAACATGTGTGTCGGAACTTATTGTATTTAAAAAATGAAAGAGGTTTTGGAGAGGAGGGGAGGTGCGATCAAAAAAAGGAATATGCAACCATAATGGAGAAGAAGATGAGAGACGGCAATAGTGGAGTAGGAGTAAGAGTACTAATGAACATGGGAGATCCAAGAGAGAGTGAAAGAGAGAGGGACGTTAAGAAGTTATATTTAGGATTTTTATTAGGGTAAAAAGTAAAATTACTAGAATTGTGAAAACTTAAGGTCCATATTTTGATCTACTAGGAAACATACATTGGGCAATCCATGGTTTGAACAATTACTTATGGTTTGCCAATTGAGCATTTTATTTACTGTCTTGAATAATAATGTAGACATTTAAGAAGAGTAAATTAGATTATGTCAATCTGTGGTACTTATGTTTTGATTCTCTATGTCCTAATATAATGACTCCAAAGTCATCCGATTCTGCAGCCATACCTTCCCTCAGAGCGCGTGATTGCTTGAAGAACGAGAAAGAAGCTCTCAACTATCTTTTTCTTCTCATCCCACTCCTGAATATATTGATTCCATTTTTTTGGAAGTCCTTTGCAGTTGTGTGGTCTGCAGATACCATTGCCTTCTTTTTGATGTATGCATGGAAGGTAATCTCTTGATTTCTTTTCAGCTCCATTTGCGTTTCCATTCTGCACTAATTCTGTCCATTAATCTACAGCTTGGTTGGCTTCAAAGATCAGAGTGACGGCGCACCAGGTAGAATGTTTCGAGCATATGGTGGTCTTAAGATTTCGTAGGACTATAACATGATGTCTTTCCAAGAGTCAGCTTCAGCTCAGAGATATGAACACGGTTGAGCCTGATTTCATGTAAAGTCGAACTGCACAGTTTTCGGTAGTTGCAGACATGAGGGACTACCAGAGAACTTGGCTTGGTAGGGATTGGGGGATCAGTAGCTAAACAAGCTTGTGGAGAATGATTGAAGGCAGAAAAAGGTTGCTTGTTGGATTCCTAAAGTTGTATATTGGCTAAGCATATTAATTGCATACCCTTTTGCTTAAAAGGAAGGGAAGGAACCCCAAAAACTGATGAAAGAGGATGCCCTCCCTGTTTAAATAATCTCAATCTATTTAAAGTGACTCTAAATAGGTTTTGTAAAAGCTGTATTAGTAGTGTTATAAACTCATAATTTGCATTATCTTGAGCAGGTACTTTTATATGATTTGAATTATAGCAATGATGATGAAGCCAAAGTTTTGCTCCATGACAACCATAATGTGAGATAGGAAAAACATTTCACAAAGCTTGCAGCAAAGGATCATGTTGATTCCATCTCCAGTGGATGGAATGTCTATTGTGCTTTAACTGAGCTTGGAAATAGATTACCTTCTGATATTAACCTATCATATATTAATTGGTTATGATATTTTGGTAAAGATTCTAATTGGATATTGACACAAATCTGGGTATGACTATTGGATAGAAGAGCATTTCAATTTGTATCATTTAATCACTGTTACAGACTGCCTATTTATCCTCCATTGGAGGCATTCAACTGCAGTCCTGATACTCATACCCCTCTGTATGTTCTAAGCTAATAGAAGTCCAATCAATGGTGTATACCAAAATGAGGGCAAACGCCAACTCCTATAACTCACAACTACTGCTCTACAAGTTGGAGAAGAAAGAAATAGAAAGGTTATGAAACAGGAGGTACACAAACAAAATGTGCATTAAGGTTGAGATTCAACCTTGCAGCTATTGAATGAGATCCAACAGTTTATAAACTATATTAAAACAAAACATAATTGTATCTCTACCTTACCAATTAGCTTAGAATCAAATCAAGCTTGACTAACTAAAAAGACTAGTTGAGTCATGATAATGGCAAACCACACCTCAAAGCTTGTGTTCATACAGGTGAATTTTTTGGTGATGCTTGAATAAAGAATTCCATACATCCATAAGGCAAAGGGAATAAGTTCCATTGACAACAAGAAACAGACAACAAACCAATTCTTATTTCTTGATCATTGTACTGGTAAAATAAGAGTGCCATACATACCAAAGAGGAAGCTAGTTGCTTTGGGAGGCAGGAACAAACTTAAGTGATATGCTATTGACACAGTGGCGCTCATCTGTGGGGGTGTTAAACCCCTCTCCCTTGAACACATGACCTAAGTGACCGCCACAAGCAGCACAGGTTATTTCTATTCTCCTTCCATCAGGGTCCGGCTGCAATTTCAAACCCAAACTTATTAGTCAATCACTACATGGACGCAAAAGAAGGGCACCAAGGCAACACTAAATCATCGAAAGAGAAGGCCACCACCGTTCGATTTATGGCTCCAGGAAGACCCTCAAAGAAGGCTGGCCAGCCACACCCAGAGTTAAACTTAGTAGTGGATTTGTACAGTGGTGTTCCACAACCAGCACACTCGTATATACCATCAGCAAAAAACTTGTCATATTGACCAGTGCCAGGATACCTGAAAAGCATCAGAATTTATAGCATAACCCTGATTTATACTACTTGATTTATACACAAACCAAAATAAGAACAAGTTTTGTCATTTATTTTTTTGCTAGATGTATTTCTAAGCTCATTCGCTTAATCATGCTATAGACAAACCTGGAAAAAGAATTTTGGCTCTAAACCTTGGTGTGCATGTGCCCAATTCCCTTACAACGGTTACTATGTGATTTAACATTCATGGGCAAATATTAGATATAATGGTTGTTACTATAGTGATTACCTGGAATGTGACAGGAAATCAACATATTGTAAATGGCATAAATAATTGGAATACATGAATCATCTAATGGAAGCTTTATATAATATCAAAGGTCCATAAACAATTGATAGTTCCATTTCTTTCTCTAATCAAGCCACAAGATAAATTGTTTATGCAAATAAAAATAAAAGCTTTTTTATGTGTTGTTGAGCAACTATGATTTTCTTATAATTCATATGCACACGATAACAAAACACAGATTGCCTATAACAGCCATAGCATACAAATCTGACATACTGTTCCTTTTCTTTCTTTTTTTTTAATCCTTTAAATGATCATGAACCAGTATCCATAGCGCAAGAATCAATATGGCCAAAGATAAATCAAATTGACTTTCGAATTTAAACTCAGGAAATTATTTGTTTGACCTATAAATCAATGTCCAACCAATAACAAAATCAAACCACCTTCAATCATCTGGCATATGATTATTCTAGAAGATCAACATAGGATGGGAACCTTTCACAAATATCTCAATTTAATTTCCAGTGGATGTTTTCTGCTACTATAAGATGAGAATACAAAATATGGTCTGACAGCAAACTTGCAAGGATTAAGTCATAAGGTAGGTAGTTGCTGGGCCATGCATCTAGGTCAATAACCGAAAGCAGGATTTTACATGACATGATGTTGGCTGAGCTAAGACAACATATTCATTGTGCAGTTTTCAGATAAGTTTAGTGCCTGAAACTGTTCATTTGCCCATGCATGTGACTATGTGAGCAGCTGTCTTCATGAAAAAGGCACTTGATATACACCTGTTTGATGTTTCGTTAACCGCAATGTATCAAAGTTCATATAACATACTATGAATAGCACCTAAATCAAGCGAAGACCCAAAGCATAACTAGTAGACAGGCTATACATATTTCTGCAGATTTGCAATAGAAATCTAATGGAATATAAAGATCATGATTGCCAAATCAACTAAAGAAACATTCAGTTTTTCTTCCAGTCTCATGATTTCCTTTAAACTTCAAGTTGCAAATTGTTATCTCCATCATGTTTGTGAAAGGGTAAATGTATCTTGCACATAAATCCTAATGCAACTCTCTATTCTAAAAGTCAGTCAAAGTGAATCAAAGTAACAACAACCAAGGCAGAATAAGCAAAGATTCTGGTCAAACTTTCAACTTAGGATAGTTCTTGTAATAGCCCAATTTAGTCTCACTTCGGAAGTGAGCAAAAATTTGGATCACTAATAAGGGCTTGATGTTATTTACTTGAAACTAAGCATTTTGATCATTTTTTTTGTTAGTGGTTCAATCTCAATGATGTCAACGAGTCAACTAATCCAATCCATCATGCTAGGTCATGACAATCCAATCAATAGATGAATAAGTTGGAATTAACTCAACCAATGATATCATGAACAATAGCATACTTTCATCTTCCGATCAGTTCTAAGTGACTTTTTTTTATAAGAATGTCACTATTCTTCAGTATCACTGAACAAAAATCGAGACAACTCCACAGATATTTACCAAATTATAAACAATCTTAATGAAATAAAATAAACCCCGAACAAGACAAATGTCACTTTGAATCATACAGTGAAAGAGTAACATGGTTTCTTGAAATTAGGCATATAGGATTACTTTAAAGAAAAAAGAACGATACTCTGGAAAGCCACACAACGAAAAGTAAAAGAAGGCGAGTGGAATTTAAAACGAAACAAGCCCAGAAGCATCTTTAAATCCAAATAGGCCCGAAATAGTCGAATAGATCCCTCAGAAATCAAACAGAACCACTAAAGGATTTAATCCGAGTGGAGCAACTTAGATCTCGATGGAAAGATCCCTTTAAAAAAGCAGCTTTTGGAAGGAGGCGCATGAGAACCCACTAAAATCATGCAGGCAAAACAACAATCACAAGCAAGGCCCAAAAAAAGCCACGCGAGGCTTACTCAGTCCCCTTCGACCGAAGGATCCGGAACTGCTCCGGCGACAGGATGGCCTGCCACTCCTCCTCGGACTTCTGCACGGGACCCGACGATGCCATCACCACGCCGATCAGCCGACTCGGTGGAACGAGGGGAAAAGGAGGAACCTTCGAGGGGGTTTTATAAGGGGTTCGCGGGGAGGAGTGGGACAGCGGGGTCTTGAAGGAACGAACGTGGACGGGAACCCGGGCAGGGGGGGTTAATGTACGGACAGCGGCGCTTAGGGAAATGGAAGGAGGGCGGCGGTGGATCGCATTCCTTACAGACTGGGGAGCGACTCCCATCTCTTCTCCTTCCTCTTTCTTTATCCTATTTGTTGATGACGCGTTTATAGCCTTTCCCCACTTTTGTACTCTTCTTTTTTGTTTTTTTATGTAGGATAAAAAATATTCAGATATTACAAATAACTCAAAAAGGTTATTTGTGGTTTCCTTCGCTTCCTCATTGCATTTGCACTTATGGAATTATTGATTTCATCTTAATTATTTGTTCAAATATATAAACCAAAATGTATTCTTATAAAATATTTTTAATTATTCTTTTTTTAAATTTAGTATTTTATATTGAAAGTTAGTAATTTATTAAATTAATAAAATCAGTTAGTTATATTATTAAAATATATCATAACATTAAGAGATTGTTAGTTCATTGTATTATGCCAATAAACTTGTGTCTGGATGAAAGATCAATCTTAACTTATTTCGGAGTTTGGTGTTTCTGGAATTGCTGATAAAAATTTTAATATGTTTTATCGAGTACGTCTGATCTCTTTTATCTTTATTTTCTACCATAAGATATATATCGAGTACGTCCGATTTCTTTAACGTTCAAGTTAGAAAATCTTAATATGAATTTATGTATGATCCTTTAAAAAAAATTTAAAAAAACATTGACCATATCAGTGCTGTAGATTGATGAAAAGGCTGATAGCACCTAGTCGTCGTTAGTGGTGAGGAAAATATTCATTGAATCGAGAAAATAAATATTGAATATTTTATACTGTGATCGATTCGCTTTTGTGTGTTGAATATTCTGTACTTTGATTCTGGCCAATGTGATAGATTCGTTTTCGTGTGTTGACTATTCTCTATTTTGATTTTGATCGGTACAATAGATACATTTTAGTGTATTGATTTTATTTCCTTTTTTTTTTTTTTGCATTGTTGTCGTTGACCGTAGAGTTATCGTGGCTTGGTTCGATCCCGAAAAATACAAATTCATCCGGGGAGTCATAAGAGGGTATTGGAGTAGAGAGCGGATCAGGTTGACATGATCCTAAGGCGTTGTCTGTGTGCCAAAGGTAGACTCGATGTTGTCTAAGGTGCGTCTTAGCCTTGTCGAGGTCTCTGCATAAGAGATCAATGTTGGGGGATGTTCCTGACCCAACCACTTCGATGGTAAAATCAGTTGGAGAGTGAAAATAATCGAGATGTTTACCCATTTAGGCTTTGGGGTTGGCTTTTATACTTACGACTAATGGAGTGTGGTCGACGGTTGGTCACGAGGCCCTCCATGTTGTGTAAAGACTCATTTATATCGATAACTAGAGAGCACACCTCTCTAAGGATAGTGTCAGGGAAGGACGATTGAGATAGCATCGTTTATTAGGGTTGGAGCCTATCTAGAGTAAGTAGGGGATGGTCCCTTGTGCCAACTGTCCATATAGAGGGAAAAGGGGAATTGGGCTATGCCGGCCAGGAATAATGCTCTCTGCGGTTTGACATGCATGCTTTCCCAAAATCATGGTTGACGGTGGGAGACGGGTTGCTTATGACAGGTAACCTATTCGAAAGGAGGGAGGGATGGGCCTCACTATCGAGGACTAATGCTCCCTACAGCTAGCTTGTACAACCTTTTTGGAGATCGAGGTAGGTAGGAGCCGTAGCATCGTGCTCCTGCCGACAATTGCAAGGGAGGGGCATAAGTTCTTCTGCGTACGTCATCGCTCAAGTGATAATCTATAGCTAAATGAGTCAGCAATGTGATGCTTACGTCATTACTTTTCCTATCATTTTTATTTTGATTTTGACTGATAAAATAGATTCACTATAGTGTGCTTTGTATTATCCATCTAGTAATCACATGTCCCAACTAGTTTTGGTTAATATTTCTATTATTAAAACTAAATAAATTATAATAAAACTATATATATATATATATATCATGTCATAGAGCCACAAACTTCGATAAATTTCATAATAACTTACATGATAAGTTACATTTTGTCTTGAGTCAAAATGTTATTGTTTTGGTGTCGTTGACTAGAGAGCCAACTGGTTTGATCTCAAAAGCAAAGATCTGTCCGAGGGATCCATTTGAGGGCAAGGGTGCGATCCGAATGGGGGGGTTGAGATGGCAGGTAGATTCCCAATATATTGTTGGCTCACAATGATCGTCCTACCATGGTCCTAAGGTACAACTTGTAAGAGAGCTTGGGGTCATCCCAAAGTGTGGCTTGTCCATGCATGGGAGTATTCAGCCTCATCCTGAGATACCTTTTAGATATGTTAGAGACCTGCACAAGTGGTCAACAACGAGAGGTTTCTCATCTCGACTCTTCGGACACTAAGTTAGTAATCTAATATCTCAAAATATGAGTTTAAATAGTTTAAAATGAGAGTTCTTCTCCTTCCCTGTTGTAAAGAAAGAGAACGAAGTTTATGATTGTCATAGAAGATAGTTTAAGATTGTCTTTTTTATCATAAATAAAAAAAATTATGATTATCTTTTTTATTATAATAAATGAGAAAGAAATTTATATTTTTATGCTTTGCTTTAAAACTAAGTCAAAGTTACTTTCGTATTAAAAATGAGAGAATAATTAGTTAGCATATAGTACTAGACAAAACCACTACATTTAGACTTCAATAGCTTAGACAGAGTTGAAATGTAAATGGAGAGACCGGTGGAGATGAGTCCAATCTACTCACATGAAGACGGCTTTAAACAGTTTGAACATGAAATGAAGACTCTTACTGAACTAAAAACTTGTGAGTCCATCCCCAGATCATGGGTTGATACATGATCTTGTCAATTGGAACAAGCTTACAAACAGTTTAGCTTCACTATTGATCTATAGATCCACTAAGAATGATGGAAAGGAATCGCCTTCTCTGTTCTTGTCTATGAAACAACAGCTTCGCTGATGGTTATTAGCTGATGAGAAGAATCTCAAACAATTGGATGCATCTCAGACAAATCTTTGATGCGGACGATGATGATCGTCGTATCATCAGTCCGGCCTTCGCGTTCCAACCACAGCTTGTAGGATTCAGCAACGATCTTTGAGCAGGCGTCGCGGGGATCCACAAAGCTAGAAACCTGCAGTGATCGAGCGGCGAGGTCTTTAAGAGAGTGAACACGATGAGCTCAGAACTGCAGGAAGCAAAGAGATCTTTGAGCGGCTCTCACCATGTCAACTACTGCTTGACTGGAGAGGAACTGGAAAACCCCATCGCTTGCTATGACGAAGAACGAATGGTTGTCAGTTATCTTCACCACCTTGATCTCCGGGACGGCGACAACACCGATGCTCTCCGCCACCAAGTCCCCGACGCTCCTGGTGAACATCGTCCCCGGATACATCCCATTCTGCACCCACAGCCTTGGCGGGTCGCCGCTGTCGTCGCTCTCCTCGTCGCCCTCGCTCTCCTCGTCGCCCTCGTTCTCCAATTGTTTCACTGTCAACACCCTCGCCCCGCACAGGCTCACCCTCTCGCACTCGTCCTTCCGCAACGGCGTGTGGTCGCTCGACAAGTCCTCCGCCACCACGCGGTCCCAATCCCAAACACCTGCCACCGCCCGCGAATCCCCTACGTTCGCGACGAATAGCGTGTCGCCCCGGATGAGCACCGTGATCGCGGTGGTGCCGCTCATCGAGTCGTCGATCTCGCTTTCGTGGAGCGCCAAGTTCGTGGCGGCGAAAGCCGAGTCGTACGCTTCCGCGGGGTTCTCCCACAGGCGAGGGTCGGCGGACAGGACGGCCGTGAGCTTGTCGCGGACGAACGCGGCGCACTCGGCACCGAACTTCCCGTGGCCGTCGAACACGCCGAAGAAGTGGAGGTCGGGGTTGCCCTGGAATTGCGTCATCACGCAGAAGCTGTCCTGGTTGGCGCGGTCCGGCGAGCCGGGGAAGTAGCCCCGCTGCGTGAGGGAGGAGTAATGCAGGCGGAGGCCGGCGGAGGGGACATCGGCGGAGCCGAGGGAGGCGGCGGAGAGGACGTGGCGAATGAGGTGGCTGTGCTGCTGCAAGCGGTCGTCCTCGTCGACGCGGGAGGGTTCGGCGTTATCGTCGGCGGAGGCACGGCAGTGGGAGCAGTGGAGGCAGCGGTTGCAGTTGCAGCCGCAGCCGCAGCCGCAGCTGCAGCAGCCCTTCTTGGAATGGTCAAAGCACTTGCTATGCACACAACCCATCCTACAACTTAAAGCTTCTATTGGCTTGCGGGATCAAATAGGAGGAAGACAGAGAGGAGGCGGAGGAGTCATAAGACCTTACGGTCTCTTTCTTTTGGCTAAAGAAGCAGCTGCGGCACAAGAAAATGGAATCAGAAACGCGGGGTTTCCCATCCATGGGTGGAGGAAGGCATCACCAGTTACCAGAAACAAGGAATAAAGATGTTTAGGCAAAGGGGGAGAACCACGTTACCGGTTGAGTGAAAAAGGAGATCGAGGAAGAAAGAGAAGCAACAGCATCTCGTTTGCTGGCAGCACAACAGCAGAGGGGAAGCTAAGGATCCCGATGCCCTACAACATAAAATGATATGAGATGTCGGAGGCATACCGATCGATTAAGAACGAGAACCTCTGCGAACGCAGCTGGGCGTCACCCGATCAAAAGCAATAGAAAAAGAGAAGGGATGGGGACCGGAAGAGGAGGAGTAAAGAGATGGGGTGGGGATCTCTGTTCTTCCCGAAACCCGAGGGAATGATTTCAACCTGAAAGTAACTCTGTTGTCTCTTCGCCATACGTTGTCACGATTCCATGATGGGATCGAGATGTGAACTAAATTAAAGATAAGGATGTAATCTAAGAACCTACAAAACTACATCGGCAAGTAGATTTCCTTGTAGATTATTTGTCTACTGTGTAAATCTAAGTAGAATCTAATATTTGCACTTTGGATATGCATTCGTCAGGAGAGGTTGAAAACTCACAAGAAATAGTTCAAAGCAACAACAACCAAATCTGAAACAAAGGATTAAATGGAGAAAAGAATAGCCAACCCTTGCATCTAAATTCCCCCCCTCTCCCCCCCTCCCCCCCATTGACACTTTTGTCTCAATTCCCCGGCTTCATTTCACTCCCCCTCCTCCTCATCCTATTTGCAGCAGGTCTTCTCCCATCCAAACGATGCTCCCGACCTTGTCACGGGCGCATCAATGTCTTGACAGCCATTCAGTTCTCCTACGTACGTTAACACAAACCAGTTCCCGTTTCCCTCCCCATGCTATCTCTCTGCTTCCCACCTCTCTTTGCCCTTCACCGGCTATTCTTCGACCTCTTCAAGTCGCCTTACTCTTCCAGGGAGGGTGACGAGGACTTGTAGAGATCGTAAGGTGCCCAGAGGTAGTCGACGGCACATGGCTTCCTGGAGTCCAACCTCAACCAAGGCTTCCCTTTGCCGCTCCAGTGGAGAAGGCTAATGGGCCCTGGATGAAGGCTTCTGCACTTGCCTTCGATGTTGTCTCCGCCCAGGCCGTGCTGGTTCCACCTGTGATCGACTGCCTTTATGTTTCCGGCCAAGACCAACAGGAATGGTGGCAGGGAGCCCAAGTGGTAGATCCTCTTCTGCTTCTGCACTCCCATCCAGTCCTCCACCATCTTGGTGTACCCTCCCGACCTCCACATCTCCACGTCCATCACCATCACTCCGGTGTTGAAGTAGCAGGGCTGGCGGCCGTCGAACGTGCTGGAGAGCGTGGCGTCCGACCAGAACGCGTCGGTGAAGTACTTGGTGAAGTTGGCGTGGCAGTACTCCGGGGCGGCGACCACGTGCCCCTCGAGCTCCACCTCCCAGAGGTGGCGGATGTCGTCGACGACGACGATGTCGGAGTCGAGGTAGATGACGCGCCGGACCTCGGGCGGGAGGATTTCCGCGAGGTAGATGCGGGCGTAGTTGAGCGGCTGGTCGAGGGCGTGGCGGATGGACCGGGAGATGCGGCCGCGCACGCGGCCGGAGTCGAAGCGGTACACCCGGAAGTCGAGGTAGGGGAAAGCGGCGCGGATGCTAGCCAGGACGTCGGGCTCGAACTGGGCGGCGAGGAAGTGGAAAGTGACGCTCTCCGGGCAGGAGGTGTGCTGGAGGATGGAGAGGACTGCGGCCATGGTACCGCGTAGGTAGTTGGCATCGAGGGTCATCGCGATGTCGACGCGACCCGCCTCCGACGGCGAGGGGCACTCGTTCCCGTTCCGGAAGGCGGGCGCCTCGCGGAACGCGGGGACGGAGGAGACCATGCTCGACGGGCGGCGGATGACGTCGACGCGGATGCTCGAAGTGGAGGTGGCATTGTCCGCGACGGCCACGAGGAGGACGAAGGACAGGAGGCCTTGGCGGTACCGGTGAGAGGAGGCCATCCTGCCGCAACGAGGAGCGGGGGATGGCAGGAAGGTGGCGTCAGGGACGGAGGATAAGAGGAGGGGAATCCATGGGAGGAGGTGGAGGAGGAAGAGGTTAAAGGAGGGAGGAGAGGCGGGTGGGCGATAAGAGCCGCTGAGCTGGGAGAGCAGTCAATGAGAATGTGAGGAAGGGAGCGAAGCACGGAAGGGAAAGACCCATCGACGAGCCGTTTCGTCCCTAATGTATAGCTATTGCTTGTCGGGGGAAGGCGCGCTGAGGATGGGAAGGTGGTCAACGGAAGCAGTCCAAGGAGACGCAGCGACGAACGGGTTGATCCGCATCCGCATCCGCATCTCCTCTACAACGTGTCTACTACTTTTGTTGTCCTCACCGTCGGATCTGATCAAGATCCACTTATCCGACCATCACGACCATCTAATTTATGCGGTCTCCTTCTCCTGTCATGCACACGGTGGGCCCGACTTTGTGGACCCGTTCAATTAGGTCACACGATACGGCACGATCTCTGCGGTCACTTCCAAGTATACACCACTCGTGTTCTCCACCGACGTCTCCTTCCCCCGCCGGATCGGGCGAAGCCCTATAGGGGAAACAAGGCCTCCGCCATGGATTTCTTCAAATCGGTCTTCTCCGCCGATCCTGACCCCGCGATCTCGCAGCACTCCCCCGTCGGATCGCCGCATGACGAAGAGGATCGAGCAAGAGAGGACGACCGTGGCAGCAGCGGCAGTCCGAGCCCCAATTCTGAGGCCTCCGCTGGCGGCGTTGGCTGGAGCTTCGGTGGTTTCATCAAGACGTTCGCCTCCAAGTCGGAGTCCGTCATACAGACCTACCGTCGCGACCTCGCGGAGTTCGGTACCGGGCTCAAGAAGGAGACGGAGGCGATCCGGGAGGCCGCCGTACGTGCCGTCGGCGACCTCCCCGGGTCACTCGATGCTGGCGCCTCCGTTGCCCAGGAGTCCCTCGAGTCCGTTGGGCAGGCTATTGACGACCTAGGCGGCTCGGTGTGGCGGGGGACCGCTGAAATCGTCTCCCAGGGCAAGGAGGCGATCCTGTCGGTGGAGGCTGGAGCTGATTCCGCAGCTCAGCACTCCACCGAGCCCGGGCGGCCCAGTTCGTCCAGCTCTTCGAGGCGTTACAGCCGATTCGAGGTGCAGGTACTCGCAATACAGTCAGACGCGAGTACCTTCTCGGAAGACCCGGAGGACGCGGAGGACTTCAGCGAGTGGAGATCGGGGTTTGATTTGGCTGAGAAGGAGGAGGAGATCGAGAATCTTTGCTATGAGAATGGGGCTTTGGATGGGCTTCTCAACAATCTGGTTCCTGGTGTTGTGGACTACGAGACATTCTGGTGCCGGTACTACTATCGGGTGCATAAGCTGAAGCAGGCAGAGGATGCTAGAGCAAAGCTTGTGAAGAGGGTGATATCGAGAGAGGAGGAGGAGGAGCTGAGCTGGGAGGTTGACGATGACGAGAGTGAGGAGGAAGAAACCAAGAAGGAAGAACCGAAAGAGCAAAATCTCAATACAAAAAGACATGTCATCGAAGTAGAAAAACAAGAACAACAGAATGATGAGGAATTAAGGTCGACCATGGAGCCTGCAGCACAGCAAAACCCTGCCGAGGCATCCCAAGTTGAGAACTCGGGAGCGTTGGAAGCGAACGTCGATGAGGGAAAGACATCAACAGCTGGATATCCAGAAAATACTGAATCAATTGTTGGGCATTTGAACTGCAAGTTGGATGAAACTTTGGTGCCTGAAGGGAAGGCAGTGGCTGGAGGGTCAAGCAAGGACAGCGATTTTTCAGTTATCTCAAGCCAGAATTCTACGCCGGAGGAAGATGATCTTGGGTGGGATGAGATTGAGGATCTGGGTGAGCATGATGAGAAGAAAGTTGGTGGCTCCAGCGGGAGCCCTGTCAAGGTGGTGGACCTGCACAAGAGGTTCGGTGCTGCTGAAGAGGATGAGGATCTCAGCTGGGATATTGAGGACGACGACGACGAGCCCTCCAAGCCTTGAATTGAGGATGCAAGTATGTTTAATATGATTACTTTTCATTTCTCATGTGTGCAGCAAGGAGTTTGGTCAATAAAATAAAACTTGCTTCTTTCTTGTTGTGCATTTTAATGCTAATATACATACATTTAGACCAATTCACATGATTTACCAACTATTAAGTTCCAAGAGGATGAATTTGGTATAAGTGGACTTCATCTTGATGTTTCTGAAATATGAATGATTATCATGTTTTAGTGCAATAACACTGGTTTATCTGTGAGATTGCTTATCTATAATCTGTGCTGTGCCTCTAGTGGATACTATAGCAAAGTGAACATCTGACACACCTATGTTGGAACAGTTCTCTCTTTAGTTATATATGTCTACCAATCTCTTTAATTATACATGTCTTCTTCAAATGGTTACTCATGCTTTAAAGTTCTGATGCACTGTTGAATTGTAGCCTTTTGGATGGACTCTTTCTGTTGGTAAAAAGAAATCAGTATGAACTTATGATTGCGGTGTCATGATAGAATTTAAAAACAAAAACTGAGAATTCAATCAAAATTTTCAAAAGCATAGCCAACTGAACCCCTTGGCGTTCCTCGCCTCTCCAATTTTATCAAAAGAGTCTTCCCCTTCTATCTTTTCCTTTGCTACTTTCACAATAGATTTACGGATCTATCAAATTCAATAATTTTGTTGTTATCCACCTGAGATTTGAATAAACAAAGCCTCTTTTATTTCAAATTTGCTATGTAGTGAATTGCATCAGCTCTGTGCAGCACTATAGTATAATGCATACAACAGTACATGATAATGCTAGCTTGTATGCAGCCCATGATAAGAATCTTAAGATTATGGGACAAGTTTAGAAGGATAAACAAACATTGAGGACTCAATCATTTTTGAAGTGAAGAAAGGAAAAAAAAGATAAGACTTTAAGACCTTTTTATTCTATTTTTGGGATTCTAAAGAACTTTGTTTGTTTATTGTAGCTAAGTGAGATGTTTACATGTGAGCCTCTATAAACCCAAGAAGAAAAAGAAAAGGATGGTGTGGTAGGAGCTGGTCTTTCTTCCCCCATTTCCCACCATCTCCAACTAAAAGGAGAGAAGAAGAAAGAGATGTCCCTGTTTCTTTTAACACAACAACTAATAATTAGATTCTTATGTTGTCCTTTTGTTATCTTTAACATGTATGCATCTTGCTGCTCCTTAACCATAGTTCACATGTTGGCTGAAGGAGATGGTCTGGTCTATCATCTTTGGAAATAGTTTTCTTAACTGGCCTTAACTTCCAAATTTATACTGGTCAAATTTGAGATGTTATTACACCCATCTCAAATGCTTTAACCCAGCTAAAACTGGACTTATTATTTACAAGACTTAGAAAATGCCATCATTTTGCTGTTGTTAACTCTCCATCTCATTGCTGAGTTACATGTTTTAGGTCCATATATAAACCTTGCTGTGTAATTTGGTCTAATTATAAGCTGTGGTGGAAACAAACCTTCATCAAGTTGCTAGCTATACCAACAACCTATTACATAAGCAAATCTCCCAACTAATATTAGCTAAGAGATTTCATTTCTTACAGATCACATGTGATCTTGAATATGAGATCTATCATTTGTACAAATATGTACTAATCAATCAGTTATCGATTTTTTATTATTATTATAGTGAGAATCCAATTAGAATTCTGTGATGGTTATTTTACTATTGCAGAGCATATTACTACCGTTCTGTGTTGAATTCTCCAGTTAGAGTTCTTCTGATTACATCAGACTATCTGGGAGTTCCAAATTAGTGTAGATTGAATGATTCAGCGAAAATCTACTGTTGAAGATAACTCTTAACATAAATATTACAAAATTCTAACATGCCCAGTAGGGTGGATTCAAGCACTTCGCTACCTCTGCTACCCTAGAAACTTTAAAGAGAGAGACAACCACGCCGACGGAAACATAACTTATCGACAATAAATCCCCTCTCCACCATCTTCACGACCATAACAACCCACATCCACTCAGTACAGCATCACAAGGCACGACAAAGAGAAGGCACCTCAAAAGCTGCTACTGTGATCTACGCTCGCACTTCTAGCGGAGATGGCAACGACGGTAACCTCCTCTTCTGGATGCGTGGGGGAAGATGCCTAGTGTACTTCTTGGGGCCGACAGTCCAGGGTAAAAACACACCGGTGCCGCCGCGAGGCGCCTTCTTGTTGGGGCTCATGACCATGGCTCTGGGTGGTGGTAGCATGACGACGGGACTGCGGAGAGCGAGTCCCCATGCAGCCGGGATCATCGCATGAGGCCCGCAGGCGATGACTCCGGTGGTGGCTACTTTCTGTGCAGGTTGCCAAAGAGCCATGGTTTTGGTCGGCTGCTGCAGCGCCGTCGGTGAATCTGTCGGGTGACTGGCAGCTCTGACCTTCACGAATGTGATGATGATCCTCCGATTTGGTGACGCGCACACAACGTGCCTCGCCATGTCTGCGCTGTTGCCACGCATAACGAGGAGCGATCTGCAACAATTTGTGTACAAAAAAATGATTACTACACAAAATGGATGACTCCTGCGATACATCTGGGTCAGAAAACTGTGGATGGTCTATGCTGTTGCTTGGGTGGCAGTTTATCAGGAGGGTTAATGGTTTATGAGAAAAGATTCTGGGACTAGTTCAATCCAGTGACTTCAGGAGCTGAGTTTGTGCTGGGTAGTCCTGTCCCTTCCAGAACAGAAGGGTTGTGATAAGTTCTAGTTTGGAACTGGAACTAAAATCAGTTTTAGATGGTTTTAATTTCAATTTGTTCCAATTTCAATTCTATATTCCAAGAATAAAAATCAAAATCAAACCACCAGAACCAATTTCAGGTCGATTTGAAACCATCGAGCCGTTGACCTAATTCGATTTTGGTTCTGATACAAGTTGATCTCAATAATGTTGTATCCTCTTATTTATGGCATGCTAAATTTGTAAAATGGATCAAATATGGAGGTCAATTTTAACTCCTGGGCTGCCTTCCTTTTTGAGCTCTCTCATGAGCAGAGCTATGCTTGTTTTAGACAGTTGAAGTAACTTAAATTTACTGGTTTTGGATTAAGAAAACAGTGGATGAAAGAGAGCGTACCCTTCGTTTATCGATAATGTTAGAGGGCCCTTGTAGTTTCCTTCATGATCACTGACAAGAGAGCGTCCAAAAGCCATTGTAGTGTCAGATAGAAGAAGCGTGGAAATGGGATTGTCCAAATGTGGAGGTTTGAAGTATGGCTGTGAATGCTCATCCTGCAGAACAACCAACAGTGGGTGCATGTAAGAAATCGAAGGCATAAGATCTCCATGATGCTCTAAGAAAAGGGATTTTACCTCATCAAAGAAGTTGATTATGCAACTGTTGGGCTTCCTACTTTCTGGAATTAAGCGCCACTGAACCAAGTGATCAATTACAGTTTGCAGAGCAGTCGGAATCGGTTCGATATTACCTACATCAAAATATTTCTTTAATTACCCAGCAGTTATTGGCCTAACACATTTGTGACACTCTTGGATGCATTGTGACATCCAATCATCTCAGCCCACCAGACAGACTCTCACAATTCATAATCCATACTTAAGGTTCCGTAATGAGTAACTAAAAACCAAAGGTGTCTGCAAGAGACTGAAACCCTACCCACATTAGTGGCTTGTCCTTGCTAACAGAATATATTTTAGATCGTTGAGCTTTTATGTAATTCAATGATCATGATTGAATACCAGTAGAATCAGAATGCTGCTAATAGTTTAGAAGCTAAAATGACCGTGTTACTTAGAAACAAAAATAAAAATATAGGATTGTTCTCAAGAAATTGGGGTTTACTTGCTGCCTCCTTAGTAGTTGATTGGAATAATGGGACACCAAGTTGAATGATCTCTCTCTTATTCCCTTTCATTTGTTTGTTGAAGAAAATAAATGTTTCTCCTGAAAACATATGCACAAAAACAATTGTTAGACGGATTCAGCATCTGATGATCAAATCGGATAAACAATGAATTTTTGCATGAACTTGTAACATATTTATGTGCATCAGTCTGAAAATATGCAGACGAATGTTTTCATATCATACGAACTCGATATACCAAACTTCAGTTTTGGCAGAAAGAAAGGCAGAGTTTATTGAATTCATCTATTTACTGGCATCTTTTGTAAAGCATGAGAGGATAAAGCAGAACAAAGGATGGCTAGGTCTTACTAAAAGTATGGTATAGGAAGAGAAAATTAAGAAATAATGGAAGCACACAAGGCAAACACTTGATTTTTATTTCACTTCATTCCGTGTAATTTTATTCCAGATTTTTTTTTATTTGCTCTCATTGAAGAGTGACTAGACATTAACCCTTTCTCCAAATCCAGTGCTTGATCCATTTATACTCGGTGAAAAAATGCTCCTGATATTTTAATATGTCAGTTCCAAGTTCTATTAGACAGTAAAACTAAATGAAAAACTCAAGCAAGCGTTTTTTCATTACCATGAACATAAACCCTCTAACAGAGTGCTGTATGTTGCATCCCTAACATAAGCAACTCTGGTCAGATTCAAAAAACCAAGTGTAAAGGAAAAAATCTCATGTTGTTGTGGATTAAAGTTTATTGAACTGCAGTGGAACATCTTAAAACTTTAGTCATCTGGGAAGGATTGAAGCAAAGACTGAATAGGAAAACCACCAATATAAGTTTGTAACTCTGACCTTCCAAGCTGTAACCAAGAAGTAAAAAATTCAGATAAAAATCACCCTGGCCTCAAATTATATGAATTAATTTCTGGTGAAGAGCTTGGCAAAGCAATGCAGCTACTTTATGCTAGAGACTAACATATGACAAGCAGCCAACTAAGAGAAAAATTTTACCCGAAAGTTCTCCTCCGCGTCCAGCAAGACGTAGTTCATTAATGTAGTCAGCAAGAGTGAGAAGCTCTGAGTTTGTGAAAATGTCCTCGTACAATTTAAGGCCCTTAACAACATTAACCTGATCAACAACCACAGCAGAAATCAGCACATTTTATCATAAGGAAAACTCAAAAATATAAAGCTGAACAACTACTAATCCTACGGCATCTTCTATTGCATCTCTATACAGAAAGTGTGCCCAATGATGGTAAGATGGAACTCGCCATATGCCCCTTCACTGACTCCTTGGCCACAAAACCTTTTAAGATCTTGATCCGTTCGGGACGTGCCAAGCAATCTTCATGACCCACACAAATATTGACCTCGTTGAATGAAATTTGTCCCTCCTGATGTTCCTCTTGAGATCCTAGGACACAAACACTTAAAAATATTAGTACCTTAATACAAAAAAACACCCGTGGAAAAACAAATGCAAGCGCACAATCTTCTTGAGATGTTATTGCCTTAAATGATGGGAACTCTGTACATATAGCCTGATTGAAGCAAGTAAGCTAAACATTATACATCCACCTTTTGCTTGCAAGGTGGTACTACTGTTGTAAAAGGGAATTCCTCAATGATAAAAGAATCTTGACATCATGTTACATATGTAAGCATTAGATATTGATAATATGATTAAAAATATTCAATGTTTGTGTCACAGTAGTTATGTTTTTACTAAGTTTTAGAAAAAAAAAAATGAAGTATAAAGAAGAAAACTAATGCAGCTTCAGCATATCAATTAGCTTATTGTGCCTAATCAACTATTAGTGTAATCTGCCTTTATCTTTATTCTAAAGAAATAGACTGAAGAAAAATTCATAATAATCTACACAGAGACCCAAATGCTAAACAAGAGAGGAACAGATGTCATATCCAAAGGTAGGCAATTGCATCTTGCTTGCTGCTTCCGTGCAACAATTGATCTCCCGTCAAACATCATAGAGCTAAGAATGTTCCTCAACTTAGAATATTCCTCCAACAAATCCCTGGACCAATGTTCAACACGCTGAAATTCTAGAAGCACGGGCCACACACGTTTCCGGTGATCTGGCCCGACCTAGCGAACGCCACGGACCCAAATGAGACCGAGGACAACGGTGTACAACTGTGTGGGGGCCAACGTAGGGTCAATTAATAATTGCTGTAGGCGGCTGCCATTTCGATCTTGGCTGCTTGAGAAGTGGAACGCTGCTGCCTCTCGCGCTCCTGCCTTCCGTTAACGAATCATTTAACTCCGGCTCAAAAATAATTAACGCAAACTACGACAAAGATGGGTCCCACGGCACCTCTCACAGAGGCGTTCTCCGTCACGTGGTCCGGCCGCGTGGCCGCCGCTGCACCGAACCGCACCGCCGACTGACACGGCGAGCGCCCGGGCGCATCACCAAACCAGCCAATCTGGGTTGGTTGACCACCAAACGAACCGACACGTGCGGCCGAACGACCTCCCTCAGCGGTAAACACGGGCAAATAGCCGACGCAACCCGTCTGATTATGATCAGACGGCATTACTGAACATTGCTAAGAGTTGCGCACGACGAACCCTTGCCACGTGGCACCAAAGAGCCTCTCGGAGAAACCCCCAGCAAAGTGCTGTGGCTCCAAGCACGAGACTTCTCCAAGGTTTCCGAGTTAATGTACTTCCCATTCCGAGGAGTACATGCCCGCTTGTAAAGACCCCCTCTACATAATCCCAGACAAGAAGGTTAATTGTAAAGCGTGAATCAAACACTTCCCTAGGTCCCAAAATGAGTACTTCGATTCCCCTGTCCGTGAACCGACTCACGGGCCTAGTTGGGTACGGTGACTCGATTGCCGCCGCCTGCTGCTGGGGCGGGGCGAACGCCGCTGGAATCTGACGGCGAAGAGTAGTCCATCAAGGCCGTCCGATCCACCTCGAAAACCCCAATATAGCCGGAGGAGGAGGGAAGGAGGTTAGACCAGTCAGTGACGCGAATTTGGCTCCGATGCGGCCGACTAACTAATATCAACGGAATACAGATCCAGAAATTTCGAATACAAATATTAGACAAATTAAATGTGAAAAAGTAGTCAGTAAACACAACGGTATCATTAAAAGGATAAACAAATAAATATATAATATATGTATTTGGTCGATGAGGAAGAAATTACTAGTTACCTCCCTTGGCGTCGCCCCCTTCGGTACCCTTGTGATCCGAAGAATCACCGGAAGAAACCTCGTCCGCCGCCGCTTCCTCCACTACGGCAACCTGAACGCCGTCGTCCGCCACCGCCTCTGCAGCAGCAGGTTCTTCCTCCGCCGCCGCTTCCTCTTCAACTGCGATGCCAACGCCGTCTACCACTGATTCCTCTGAAGCAGCATGTTCCTCCTCCGCTTGAGCACCGCCGCTCTCCACCGGCTTATCCTCCTCTGGCGTCGTCACCAGCTGCTTCGCCTCCGTCGGATCCTCGGCCGCGGAGGCGAAAGAGGCCACCTCGCGGTTGGCCGCGACTACGCGGAGCTCGGCGGCGACGTCAGCGATCGAGTAGTACTTCTGCATGTGGAGCACCGGGATCCAGTTGAGTCGCCGCCGGTGTACGGCGGCGAACACCGCCTCGTACTCCGCCGCCCCTCCGATCTGCGCCAGGTGGCTGCACAGCGCGTCGATGATCGCGTTCGCCGCCGCGAACTCTCCGCGGAACCACGCGATCATCGCGTCCCTGGCGTACACTTCCGGCACCACCGCGGCCGCCGCGGCAGTCGCGGCCCCTGCCACCGCCGTCGCCATCAACCCCACCGACCAATCACTCTTCCTACTACCCACCCCAAATCTACGCCACGGAAATTTCTAGAGCGAGAGAGGGAGTGGGAGCGACAGAGCGAGCGGTAGAAACGTATAATAATTAGCGAGAGAGAAGATACTAAAGGACGAGACAGAGCAAACGAGACCCCGAAGGCTCTATAAATACTAGGGGAACCAGTACAGCCTCGGCCACGTGGCGAAGACATAGGGCCGAAGGACCCCAACCGGGACGACCGGGAGAGTACAGGGCACTTATTTGGGAAGAGGTGCTCGCGAATACCCACCGAGATGCTGCTCACCGCCTCACCGTGTCGGTGACGGGATCCCAACCTTTTGCGTCTTGCAGCACGTGCTCCTCGCCCGACGCGCACGTCGATGCCTCCGCCGCCTCTCGCTCGGGCGGACTCGTGGCAGCGCCGGGTGGGGCCAGGGATCTCCGCCGTCCGATTCTTGGGGACCGTTGGTCAACGGACCCTCCCCGCCGACGATAGTGATTCAGCCTCCGTGATCCAACGGTTGTGATCTCGCTGAAATTATTAAAAGGGTTGCGTATCACACCATCATATATAAAAATACGTAGATGCGTAAAGACATCTGTATTGTTACGCTGCGGCTGTTCTAGCAATCCCGTGGAGGGTGGCGTCAGCGAGCACGTCCGTTGAGGTTCGCCTTTTGCGCCTCTTGCCATTTTGCGTGTAGGTTTACGATAGCAGTCGACGGGAGGATGCGGAGGAGCAGAAGGTTGGGGGGAACAGGCAACAGGGTTCACACCACCCACAAATGGCGGTGGGTCCCACGCCAAGGAACGCCCGGCTACCTCCCTCTCGTAACGCCAAACTTGTGTGGCACGCACACCGAGGTGGCCGCGCGCCTTATTCTGGGCGAGCTTCCCGCACCTTCCGGTCGCGGATTTCAGAGTCGCATGGGTGAAGAGTCGAACAGTTTGATCTAGTAAATAATTACACCGATCGTTCGGGTCAACCGTTCGAGGAGGAAGGGCCAATGGCTCCTCGAGCAATCGAAAGATTCAATCTCGAACATAAAAGTCAACCAAAAGAATAATAATAATAATAATGGAGCTACATGTCTTCAAGAAACCAAGGTCTACGGGCTGGAGTTCGTCAATGCCAACTCGAAGACTGCCAGCACATCTGAACAGAATCCGAAAGCTAAAATGGGTTGTGGAAGGAGTTGGAAGGGTCGGAGAAGCATCGTAGGCGTTGATGTCTGACGCTTCCATCTGAACAGAAGTCGGGTAAACGTCATGATGCTTCGAGATTCGTGCTCGGCGTTTCCTTCTCCGCCTTTTACTTTCTTCCGCTTCCAAACATCTGCCTCCTCCTTCTCCTCCGGTCGGCGCATTGTCGCGCGCCATTTGCAGCCAAAACGACGCTTGGCTTTGCGTCCCGCCTCGTTCGACAGCGCAGCCGATGATGGTTGGCCGAACAAGCGGAGCCCCTGTCCCGCGGGTCCCACCTGTAACGATGAAAGTGGAGGAAGACGATAGCAGCCACCCAACTCAGAAAAGAAAAACAAAAAGAGAGAGAGAGTCCAAACTCTTCTCGTTCCAAATATTCTTGGATATATTTTATATATATATATATTTAAAATAATTAATGTGATTATATGACACATTCAACTCATTTTTTTTTCAAAAATTCCAGAAAGTAAATTCTATATAGAATGTGAGAGAGGTCGCTGTGGGGGGCCCACTCGATGGTGATGGGTGGGTGGTGGTCTGCATGTGCCGATATCCGAGTCGTCACTGCACGGTTTATCATTCATTGATTGCATTGATGTGAAGAGGCTCAACACATCGATGACGCTACACGAAGAATCTGCTTTAAGATTCGAATTTGTCGGTATCCGACGACCATAATTACAACTTTGACGAGTGCATTAGTTGAGTTGTCTTTTACATCCTTGGCGCTATAAGGGAATGGAGGCGACCTTTCTGATTGCACACACGTGGCTCTTATCCGAGAAAGGCAAGTTAGGCATAAAGCGTGATGGTGTGGGTACTTGGTAATGTCGATGGACATGAAAGGCATCCATGTCCACAGCAGAGAGCATGGCGGAGAGCATCGTGTGCTTCTCCTTTTCAATTGAAAGGCCACGAAGATAGGAGTTAAACCTAAAGGTTAGGAAACAAAAGAAGAAGAAGAAGAAGAAGAAAAGCAAAATTATATAATATTTTTAAAAAGAAAATTAGATAATATTTACTTTTGGGATTAATTCATTAGTTTCTCCCCCTAAAAAATAATAGATGAGCAATGTGTTTTAATATCAATCTTTTAAGTGAATTTGATATATCAAAGGAGATTTAAAAGTGTTAACTTTTTGATAAAAAATCTGATATATCATTACCAAATTAATATTGAAGTTGTATCTCAATTTGATTTGCTCTATGTTGTGGATGTAAAAAAAAAATTAAAAATATTTTGTGAATATAATTTTTAACAAAGATTCAAAATGTCCCAAATATTATGAGTGTCACTTTTATGCTAATAAAAGTGACGTATTTTGTTGGACATTTGCTCAACCATTCATTTCATTGGTACATGAGGTTGCAGCTCGGTTGACTCTCCGCATCACCGGCGAGTGGTGCGACGGCAGTCGCTATTGTCCAAAAGCCGGTGGCCCTCCGCCGATTTCCACTTCCTCCGGTTGCCACCTCCACCCCGGCGATCTCCGGATGCATGCGGCGGCGCGTTGACTTCCAAGCCTCTGGCGCCATTGCTTTCTTTCTGGATCGTGCTACCGCAACTGGACCTTCATCGGCGCGCTCTGCTCCGGTCAACGCCCGTCGTCCGTTCATTGGTCGACAGCCATGACCGGTGGCAGAAAACGTTGCACCAAAGACTTACCTCTCATGGTGGAAACAGAAAGCCGAAAACAACACGACACGATGCACTGCGTCATGATACGATGCAATGTGGCAGAAACAGAGGGTGGTGTTGAAGCATGGCAGAAACAAAGCCTGCAGAGGATGGATGGATCAAAAGGTGACGATATATCCACCTCAGGGAACGAAACCTGAACCATTCCATGAGCAAGCGTGATCGCTGTGGTCCTTTTCCTTGTTCCCCTTCTGAGGAATAATCTACAGGGGAAAGAGATCCAAGGTGCTCTATGGGTGGTGGAAACTTAAAGAGACGATGATGCACCATATCCAAGCCATGTGAAGACATGGATTGGTGGATGCAACATACACATCTCCGTAGTGCTCTCAACAGTCTACTCAAATTCTCCTAATCAACCATGCTTTAGAGAGAGAGAGAGAGAGAGAGAGAGAGAGAGAGAGAGAGAGAGAGATTTCTTTTATGACGCTTTGATGCAAGTCATGATGCAATCCTGCCAATTGTTTATCCTCAGATGCTGACGCAAAGATCCTTATTTGGGAAGCAGAGTTGATATATATAGATACATAAAGGACAGACAACAAAGCATGGTCTTGAAATCTAAAGAAAGATTCTACCTTCAAAGAAGGAAGATGACAAATCCATTTCTATTTAACTTATACACAACCATTAAACGAAGCAAGTGTTTCCATGAAAATGACTGTGTTCATGTCATTAGAACTCAGCTACAACATCTTCTATTGATCTCCAAGTCAAATGCAAAGTTGCACAAGCAATCAATATATATGTATCCTGACAAACCACAAAGCTTCTGCTATATCTTTATTGCATGGGGCTCCTAAAGGCACCTTTTCAAGGGTCATCTTGGAGACTTTATTCCTTACTGCATCATCATTCAAGGAGCAGTGAGCAGCACAAATGGCTCCATCACTCAATAAAGTTCTTAACCCACAACATGCTCTTTTCTGAAGCTTTCATATGTTGTGCAAGTTGACCACACACTGAATTTTTGTTCATATGAGCTCCATCTAATCTTATTATTGAGCAATAAACAAACACAACTTGGCATGCAGTCTATGCTAGATTGACTAATACAGCTTGATTAGATTAGTACATACATGGTATTAAGTTTTACCTTAGGTTTGCTACTCTGTTCTATATCCATAGCAGGCAAGATCAATTGAATGGAATCTGAATGAGAATCTGTTCCATGCTATTTCTGTAGAACACTGGAAGAGTGACAAATAGTTCAACTGTTCCTAAGAGAATCTATCCTTTCTCTTGCAGTCCAATTTGTAGGAGTCTTTGGGTGGTGAAGAGTAGTTCCTGCAGCACATGGCAACAATGATTAACACATTAGAGATGCAGCATTTGTTGTGGCTTTAGCTTTCCAAAGGCAATGGAGGAATCAGATGCTCTTTTTGCGCCCCCCCCCCCACCCACTCATTCAGCTAAGTGGTTAGGGAACTCCAGTACTTTCAAGAAAGCATGGCTTTCTTTTGGGCAATCAAGTCAGTGGGAAGGAAGAAAGACAACTTCCTCCATCTGTTCTATGATTAGTGTTTCTCTATTGCCACATGAACAACAATATCAGTGAAGGTTATCATATCCTCATGATGATAACCAATAACATTAGCAATTCAATATTTCCATATTACTTTTGAAGGAAGAATATTATTATTAGTTGCAAGTTAAACCACAAACCTTTGGTGGAACATGGAATACAAATTTCATCTAACTGAATCCTTCTTTAAAGAGGGAGAGTCCAACTACAAAGTTCAATCAAAGAACATTTAGGCTCACCTTTTTTAATGATGTGACACTAATTAATTAAGTCATATATGTATCAAGTCAGCCAAGCATGGAAACATATATTAGTCAATTGCCTTTATAGGGAACAAGACAGCTGTGCCAACTACAGATGTTGTGATGGCAATTGTATGTTATTTCAGCTACAGAGAAAGTCCCCATTACACTCATCCAACTAATATTTTCTTATAAGAATCAAAAGCATGTTAGTTCTGCATAAACAAGATTGCATAGGTGGTAATGCTTCCAAGCAAACTTGCAGTAGTCTGAAACTTGTCTTCTGTTTCCCATCTTGACTTTTGAAACATGCCAAAAGCAGATCAGGGGAGGATAATTTAATGAGTTTGGAGTTGGTGAATCTGTGTGATCAAATCTTTGCTCCTTCCAACACCAGGATCTTAGATGTGGGTGTTGATGAGGAACAAGATGCATAATGTTATAGCTACTGAAGCATTCACAGGTAATAGCAGATGCATTTTGTAGGCTTCTTTTATGTGTCTATTCTACATATAATGCATTTCACAAAGATATTAAACCCAACAATCTGAATCACTCTGTCAAAACTTTGAAGATATCAAGTAGAATAATTCCATACTGACAAAGCTAAAGAAGACCTCTTTCTCAGTAGTTTGTTTCATAAACTCAGATAGGATACTAAACAGGGTATGGCTACAGCTATAGGATACATATACCTGACATTATATTCTCACAGCTATGAGAGTATAAAAGATAGTACTAGTCATCATGAAGCATGCAGCAGTAAAGATCTAGAAATAGAATATAAATACATTGACAGAAACCAATAGCTAGCAGCAAGCTTGCAGTGATGTCAACCCAAGAGAGACTTATCAGCCAACAAGAACTGCAGCATGCAACAGGGAATATACAACATATGATGATACAACTGGATTTACTGGGCACATGATTTGGCACTCAAATATTTTGGAAGAAACATCACTTTGAATTAACATGCAATCCATAAAAGCTTAACTGATGGAAGAAAAATCAGTTGAGGATGCCAAGTCAGAGATTATCTGATGCCCAGATGCAATCATCATAAATTTAATGCTTGATCAAGTTGCTTGTGATCTTAAAGAAAGAGAGAGATCGTAATCCTTTCTCAAATAATAATAACAAGATATTATTAATCTAAGATCAAATCAAATAAGAGAGGAAGCAATTAAGATAAAAAATAAAAAAAAATTATATTAAACTTTTCAAAAATAAAAATACTTATAAGATTTTAAACCACTATTTGACTTGAGCCCTATAGGCTAAAACATTGGATGGATATACACATTTAAATATCATCTATTTATAGGTATAGAATAATAATTTAAACCAAGAGACCCTTATATCTAAGATTCTATCTAATCAACTTATTTAAAAGATAAAAGATAAGAAGCTTAAAACCCTTCCAAAGATAGTACTTTAAATTTTAACTCTCCCTTTTATACTTTTGGATATAAGTCTGCTTCTAAGATTTTTAAAGGATTAAAATATCTGAAATATTATCTTTACTCTACATCCATGTGTTTGGTTTGATAAGTTTTGCTCTATGCTTATTAGCTTATGTTCAGAGTCGATTCCTCTTTGTTTCTTTGCAAGATTGCTAAGGGAATCATCTTGCTTCTGGTATATGTTGATAATATTGTTATTACTGTGACTGACTCTGAATTGATTTCTCAGCTTCAGGGGCGACTTTAGGATTCTTTTCATATGAAGGACTTGGGTCCTTTACAGTATTTTTTGGGCCTTGAGGTATATTTTACCTCAGTTGGTATTTTCTTACACTAGCATAAATACATTCAAGAGTTAATTACTTTGGTTAGCCTTCAAGATAGTCATTATATTGATACCCTCTTGCAAATTAATATTAAATATCATCGTGATGAGGGTGATTTTCTCTCTAATCCCTCTTTATATAGATAATTGGTGGGGAGCCTAAACTATTTGACTATTACTTGGCCTGATATTTTCTTCGTTGTTCCATAAGTTAGTCAATTTATATAAGCGCCTAAGCACCTCCACCTGGCCGTTGTTTGTTGCATTGTTCGCTATTTGTAAGGCACTTCTGCCCAAAGTCTTTTCTTCCTTATGGACTCTTTTATTCGTTTAGTTACATATAGTGATCTTAATTGGGATGATTATTCTTATACTGGACATTCAATTATTGGTTAGTGTATGTTTTTTAGTACCTCTCTTTTCTCTTAGAAAAGCAAGAAGCAAGATCGAGTGTCTAAGCCCTCCACTGAATCAGAGTACCACGCTATGTCCTCTGCATGTTCCCAAATTGTTTAGCTTTGAGGACTATTGCCTAGGATTTTCCCAAATTGAGCCTACTCCGCTCCATGCAGACAATACTAGTGCTATTCAAATTGCTGCTAACACAGTATTTCATGAGCGCACCAAGCACATTGAAGTGGATTGTTACTCTATTCGTGAAGCATATGATGCTCGCGTCATTTCTCTTCTGCATATCACCACCGATCTCCAAACTATCGATGTGTTTACTAAGGCTCTCTCTCGACACCGACATCACTCTCTTGTTGACAAATTAATACTTTTTGATCATCTAGCATCAATTTGAGGGGGGATATCAACGACAAAGATTATGGCAAAAATTATTGTAGAAATTACAAGATTTATTTTACCATAATTAGTGTATTAGTTGTGTATATATTCTTACCTAAAATAGATTATCTATAATTAGTGTATTAATTATTTATATATTCTTACCTAGATTGTACAATAATTTACTCAAAACTTGTCAGTATGGAGAATTAAATACTTTGAAATATTTAATATTTAGTTTCTCACCAAATATGCGTTCATATGAAGACTTCAAATTGATTAGCTTAATAGGAGTTTAATTAATAATATAAGTTATACATTTTGTCCATAAGGCTTTGGGTAAATTCTTTATATAAAGTCAACCCTTACAATTATCTATGAGATATTGAATCATTCATTCTACCATATCATTTTATTATGGTGTATTTGCATAAATGAATATCCTTTTGATATCATACTCTTTACAAATGGAGAAGAACTTCCTATTATTATCGGTGTGTAACATTTTAATTTTCCTTTCAAGAACACTTGTTAACTTAAACTTTTAAAATTTTAAAAAAACTTTTAATTTTTTTGTTTACAAAGTAGACCCAAGTGAACCTTATAAAATCATCAATAAAGAGAAGCATTAACTTACAACGTGGAACATACTCTTCAATATAATATGATCATCATCTTTATCTTAGATTACGATGGTACCTTCTTTCTCTATTTGTTGAATAGTATTATCAGTCGTGATAATTGTATCATTATCTTCATATTGACAAAGATTAATAAATTTAGTATCATCACCAATGAGATAATGATCATATCTCGAATCAACAATTAGAAGTTAATAGATATCACAACCTCCACTATAATAGTTTCAATCATAAAATATTTGCCCCAATTTTTATCAGTATTAGAATGATCTTATTTATTTGTAATATTTTTTCTTTTAATCTTAACATGATAATTTTTCTTAATATAACCTAGCTTACCACACACTTGATCTTCTTTTGATTTATATTATTGTTCGAAAAAGACTTCGACTTGCTGTTAGCATCATCCTTCTTCTCTTTATATTTTTTATTTTTATTTTTATTTATAAAAATGATAAATTCATCTCCCCATGAAGTAAAGACTCTCATCGTTGTTTGAGCTACGAATTCTTGAAAAGCAAGAAAATTTTCTAACTAAACTAATGATGAGTGTTGAACTTATCATTGAATAAATGTAACATAAGAAATATATTTTTTCAAATATCACAAATAATATAATGTTTTATTCATGCATTAGATTTAGACTTATTTGAGTCTAGCAATGATATCTCTAAATATAATTTTTTTATTTTAAAAATACTATTCAAAGAGATCATAAGAGATAGATCTTTTTAACATAAATTTAGCTCTTGTATTTAATAGTCCCCTTCTCTTTAGGACATTCGTTGCTCTAGTGTTGGTGTTGTAGCATTGATACCAATTACATCTACATCTCATAGATTTTCCTCTATGAGATAGGATTCCAAACAAGTTTTCAAAATCATATAGATAAACTAATTCAGAAGTTCAATATCGAACCCACTAACTCAATTATTATAATTTATAGTTGAAAAAAGTTATCGTCTTCGCTAAGAAGGTCTTGAAATACAAATTATCACACTTACGACTCTGATATCATGTAAAAAAAAGGAAAAAAATCACATGCAAATACAACTCTTTCTGAAATAGTAGTAATAATATATTTTGTCCAATACCAAACTAAATAGAAAAAGAAATCAAGACAAAAGTAAAAAAAACAAAACTATATTAATTTTCTCAAAAAAATAAATACTTAGAGGATACTACTATTGGACTTAAGTGGTATAGAGACTAAGATGGATCTACATATAAATATCCTATTTATATGTGTAAATAATAATTTAAATCAAGATCTCTTTATCTCTAAAATATCATCTAATCAATTTATTTAAAAATAAAAGATAAAAATCTTAAAATTTTTAAATGTTAACATTGACGTACACACAGAAGAATATCTAATCAACTAAAGCTACCCACACATTTCAAGTTGAGGAAAAAAAAAAAGAGGCATCAACTTAACAGGAAGTGGCATTTCTTAAGCTGAGATGACAGATGAAATCTTCTACTCAAACCAAACTTTCATCAAAGCCTGTCAGGTTAGTTGTTCTCACACTATACAAATATCAAGCATAAAGAGATCTCTGAAGCATCTTTTTCATGTGAACTCTCCACTAAAGAAACTCTCTCTATCAGATTCAGATTCAGATTCAGGACTTGCATGCTTAGCAACTTGGTCATAGCTAGCTCAGTTACCTCAACATCTCTACATCTCAAAAAAGCTCTATATGAGGATGCTTTTAGTGTGAATTAGGGATCACAAAAAAGCTCAGAGACTATTCCACTATAGACATTCTGCACACAAATGCTCATCACATCATTCTAACCTCATTTTTGTCTGCTACAGAAATGGCAGACTGCCCTCTTTGACATGGTGCAATCGAAGGAAAGAAGCACAGTGCATGTACAACAATACTTCGGTTATAAACACCAGAAGACTTATATTGAAATGGAGTAATGCATGAACATCACGTTCAGAATGATGATTTAATCTCTTGAAACTGAGTAAAAATGGAACCACAGCTTCGTGCCAATCTTCTTCAAGATGATCTTACCTGATGAAGGACAAAAGTATTCCTTAAAGGAAAACAAGTTGACTTTGACTACATTTAATTACAACTATCAACGGAGGATGGAAGCGTTTGCGATTTCAAGGACTACAACTGCCTACAGAGGACGAAGTACTGCGATCGCCATCGATTTGGAGCACATCACCAACCAGTGTTTGCTGATCCAACCTCCGTGAAGTTACGGAAGCATCAGAGCCAAGTAGCCGACAACGCTTACGTTGTGGCAACTCGATGCATCTCCTCTTCCGGCCAGCCATATTGCATGACTCGGCCGTTGACGCGATCGTTCGTGGCCTTTTCATGCAGCTGTCTTCGTCTTGATCACGGTCGATGTGGTGGTTGCTTGGTCGACGATGGCCGGATTCCTGCATGGAGGAGATGAAGAGAGCGTATGGTGACTAAAAACCTTCGAGATCAAGAAACAACACGACGCATGATGTTAGAGTGCCCTCTATCAAATTTAGTGACAACAAGAACACGCTCTCAGCTTTTCTGGTTGCCATTAGCATTCGTATATAGAGTAGAACGATTAATACTATGTTGTTTGATATGATCGTAGTCAGTAAATATGCGTGATATGATCGGAGGAAGATGGATCCAAGAACATATGTGCTTCCTACGCAGAAATATGCGTGCAAGCAAGCGTTGGGTTACCTTCCTCGAGAAGGCGCGCGTGCGTCTGCCACGGCTCCAAGGAAGCTTCCGTGCATTTCGGTGAGGATGGAAGAGGAAGCCAGAGAGGCCGCGAACAAAGGAAAGAATCCCGTCCATGGACAACACAAGCTCGTCGATGCTCTTCTGATCCGGCATCCATCTTTTTTCCTCCTGGATCAGAAGAAATAAAGGAGGACATGAGAGGTGATAGGGAGTCTAATATGGAAGACAGCTTAACAATTGTATTTTCTCTAATATGCTAATTACCATAAACATCTATCTATTTATATGGATTAAGAAAATAATAATAAGGATCATGTATCTGCTCAAATGTTCATTAATCTTAATATGATAACCCTATTCAAAATAACTTTTCATGTTTTTGTATTTGCCCATAGTGTTTTTTTTTTCAATATAAAATATAAGGTAGTAAATTAAATTAAATTAAATTTATTTTTTTTATTATTCCTTCTTAAATATAATTTTCTTATCAAGTATTCTTACTTCTATAGTGATCGTTTAAATTACTTTGATATCGAGGAGTAGTACCGTCCCAACTTGAAAGACTATCTATCTTTGTAGCACTAAAAATCAACTTAACACTACCACTCGATCGGTCATTTTGTACTAAACGAGGGTAACTCAATCTCCAAATTATAGTAGAATAATAAAAATTATTAGAAGAAAATTTAAATTTGAATGTTACAAGAAAAAAGCAAGACTCAATGATATTAATAGCTTCTATCTGAGTGCAATCTTGATTTCATCTTTTCATCGAAGGAAGTATGACAAATTTAGAGGACCAAAATTTTGTTTTAAGAAGGGGAGAGTGCAACATCCCTCATTTTCGAAAATTTGTAAGGGTCTGTTCGTAATGTAGGGACCTAAATATAAATATTAAAAATTAAATATGATTTATAAAAAAATTATATTAAGTTTTAACAAAAAAAAAAAGGAGGACATGTGTCACTAACTAACCTAAAGAGGGTGCCACCACCTATGTTTGTTCTAAGAATAACACATAACACATAGGCTTCTTTCATGTATGCTTGCCACCTAGTAAATTCTTGTGTTAGCTAAACCTAAGTAATTAAATGAGAAACTAAAGGAAAACTTAAGAGTTGCAGTGTAAGTTTAAGAAGAGAAGAAAGAGGAATTGAAGTAGAGGAAGAAAAAACTTTGCTTTGGCTTGAGATTTTGCGTCAATTCCACATCTTTGGGATTCAATTTTGTTTAAGGTAAATATTCTAACCCTTTCCTATAGAACTTTTGATCTATGATTTCATCTTAATCGTAAAAATTTTAGAAGATTTTGGTTTCACATATGATATTTCTTTCGTTTGGGAACAAAACTGTGAATCTAAATTTTTTTGAAGATTTAACCTTTTTATATTTTTCTAGCCATAACTTTCTATACCGATTATGATTCAGGCAAAACTAAACCGAAAATAGACTCAAATCTCTTTCTTTTGACACCTAGATTGATAAATATAGAGTTTATTTGCCTATCCAAAAAAATAAAAAAGTTATTATGTTGAAACGTATTTTTGGAAAACGTCACTCATAAAAGTGCTCCAAGGAGAAAGAACCTTTGATAACGAAGAGGTTGTGTCGCTATAAGGTTATTCTAATGGAAACACATGAAAAGTAGGGGATAGAAAAAATGAGGTTGTGTCGCTATAAGGTTATTCTAATGGAAACACATGAAAAGTAGGGGATAGAAAAAATAAGGTTATAAAGGTTATTAGTCTGACATAGTTCATTACCATAAATCTTTAATCGGTTAAAATCGACTCAAAGATCAAATTTGATCCAATTTTAGTGTCATAATTTCACAAATAACATGGATCTAATTTCAAAAATATTATCATATCAATCCAATTGGATTAAGATTTTAGTTTGATTCGATTGAAATAAATTGATTTGTTTAAAAATATATTTTTTTAAAAAAATAATTAAATTATAAAGTCAATTAACCAATTAATCAAATCAAATTAATCGAGTTTGAACCAATTTAGTTAGATAGGTCCAAACTGATTTTTAATTCAGATTTATCTTATTTTAACCGGATCGAATTAAAATTTTGTTCAATTCGAACTAATTTAAATACTCTTTTCTTAGGTTACTACAAATAGTCTTTCATATCTACTTAAGTGCTTTTATGTGCCTATGATGACATTAGAATTGTGAGGGTAGTTATCTTTTAAATATCAATCTAACATATGTGTGTCACATTCTAGATTTATAAAAGAATACTTTATTTTATCTTTGAATTTAAATCACTATATTTATCATATTAAATATTTTTAACTAAACAAAGAATCACACCTTTTTAGTGAGATAAAAAAAAAGTCTCATGCACTCAATCTCAAATATATTAGAAAGTAATAGGTTACTTTAAAAATAAATATAGAATAAATCAACAATCACACATGCTATTAGGAACACATAAAAATTCATAAAATTAATATTTAATACTCAGGATGCATATATAAATATTAATAATTTAAAATGAAATGATAGTATATCAATTCATTATGGAACTCATGTAGCATGAAAATAATAATAATTCTTATATGGTAAATAAAATCATGCATCATTCATATGCAACACATCTCGATAACATATATAACAGTCAGATAATAAAGATGTATATCATACTCGATGGTACACTCTCAAGAGATACTCTACGAAATAAATTTCTCTCAACAATAGATAGAGAAAATCTATATCACACCTAAACTAATCTAATTTAGATTTAATTAGCTCAAGTATGCTTAAATTGATCAAGTCGATTTGGAATCATTCCGAATCGGCTTTAACTAATCAAACCTATTTGATTCAGTCAACTAACAAGCTCAAACTAAAAAAAAAAGACTATATCACACAATGCTAGTCCAGACCTAATCGATCCACCAGAGTTTTGGACGAGTCACGTGCGTCACATATGTTTATCCCAAGTAGTAGGTTGGGCTGAGATACAACGGGCTAGATAGAGGAGCAACGATGTGTCTAGCACCAATTGCATAGTTGGGCAGGCATAGCTTCATAATTTGGGCTAAGCTTTATCAATAAACTAGGTAACTACCTAACTCGTGGGTTAGGTTATACTTAATCATATAGATTGGATCATACCTAACCACATGAGTTATACCATGTTTGACTATATGAAATAGGTTGGGTCATGTTTGACCACAAAGGTTGTGTCCTGCTTAACCACATAAGCTAAGTTATACTTAATCACATAGGCTGGGTCATTCTTGACTATATGTACTGTGTCGTATCTAACCACATAGTCTTAGTCATGTCGAACTACATAGGTTAAACCATACCTGATATATTGGTTGGGTTATGTCTGACTATATGTTCTAGGCTACACATAATCACATAAGTTGATTTAGTTAATTAATTTAACTTTGGTCAAATATTAATTTGATATCTCTTATTAAATTAGATTATAATATTTTAAAATACTTTAAAAATATTATAAAATAATAATCAATCTTAAATTTATTTTTAATGAATTGATTAATTTAGATTTATGATTCTAAATTTAAAACTAATTAGATCATAAAAATTCATACATAATTTGTTGAAACATAAATATGTCTAATTAAATAAAGTAAAATTATTATTAAATTAACAAATCATTCTAATATTATAATTCAAGGATCATTGTTTATTAATTATAAATATTAAAATTAAAACATTATTATGCATCACACAAATTATAATAATTCTAATATTAAATATTTTAAAATATAAATAAAACTTAATAAAAAAAATAAAGATTCTTACTGATCCTTTCCTAAATCCTCTCACTAATAAGCTTGGTAAAGAATGATGGAGGGAGAGCCTCTTTGTATATGGAAAAATGAGTTTTTCCTGAAAAATAAGTAATAATTTATTTTATTTTTATTTTTCTTTCATGCATAAAAATATAATTATAATATTTATTTTTTAGGATTCACACACAAAAATAAAATTTAAACTATATTTTTAAAAATTATATTACTCATTAAAAAATAAATAAATTAATAATTCATTTGATTGACAAATTTTTTAACTTATCCATATGATTAAAAAAATTAATTTTAATTATTTTCTTAATCCTACTATATAAACTAGAAAGTTAATAATTTAAATAAAATAATATCTTATTTATATTAATTTGATTTATGTTAAGAGATAAAAGAATAATCGGTGATTCAGTTGCCCATTCAGAGGAGTGAGGAAGGAAACTTTATCTCATCACTCAAGTCAAAGTTGCTATACAAAAGAGACTTAGAACTTAATGAGCTCGATGGAACGAGGAGAGTAGAGGTAGAGGTAGAGGTAGCGGTAGAGAGAGAGAGAGAGAGAGAGAGAGAGAGAACTCCAAGTATCCCTATCCCCTTGTCATGTTCGCCGTGGGGTACGACATTTGACTTATTTACTTATCATACAGAGATTAGTCATCATAATATCAATAGAACAATGACACCCAAGTAGCAGAGGATATTCTCATACAAATCATAAGGAGTGTGTTCGTAGTTGATGGGAGACAACATCTTATAGCATCATCTGCAGATTATTTGTTTATTTGCATATAGATTTCTAGATCACAAAAACATTACATTGCAGCCTTTTTTGTCCGAACTCTATTAGCGGCAATACCAACGTCAATGACTACAAAACAACATGATCATAAATCCTCACATCTTTTCACAAGAATAATGACTCGATCTATTGAAACTAAAGTAAAAATGGACCTACAAACTTGCTGCCCTCTCTGAGAGAACAATCAAACCTGATGAAGGACAAAGTATTCCTTCAAGGAAAATGACCGAGGGGTCTGCAAGTTGACTTCGGTTAAGGAAGATATTGGCCTGCTTTACCATGGCTTTGACTGCATTTACTTACAACTATCAACATAGGATCAAGTGTTTTTGCTATTTCAAGAACTACCAACTGAGGACGAAGGACTGCGATCGCCGTCGGCTTCGAGCATTCCACCAATCGCCGTTTGCAGATCTTGCAGATCCAATGCCCGTGGAGGAGGTACGGAAGCATGAGGATGATGCCTCGACGGCAACTCCATACCTCTCCTCGTCCAGCCAGCCGTATTGCATGACTCAGAGGGCGACGAGATGATCCGTGGCCTTTTCGTGGAGCGCTCTTCATCTTCGTTACGGCTGATATAGCTTTCAGCCGGCAATGGGTGGTTGCTTGGTCTACGATTCACAGAATCCTGCGAGATCATGAAGAAACACTATTGAGTTGACCTAATTTTTGAACACCAACAAACAATAGACTGCCTTTTACCATCTCAATGACGCTCCTCCTCAGGAGGATCCATCCAAGAACGTATGTGCTTCCTACGTGCGAAGAAACATGTGTGTAAAGAATTGTCGGGTAATAATTACCTTTGGGATCAGACTCCATGTGATATCCTTCCATTGCTGCCGCAACCGGAGTTCGCAGGTGCGGACGTTGAGGCGCCTGGAAGATCCATCAAGTCGGACGTCGAAGCGGCCGACGGCCATGACTGAGACCACCACCGCAGGATACCAGGTACAATCCTCGAACGCCTCGACGACGTCTCCGGGAGCCCAGTCGCTGAACAGGCCACCGATCGGCAACGGCGGGGGTCTGAGGAACTTCCTCGGCACTCTTTCCACAACCAGCGGCCTGTCCGTCGGGCGGCGATCGTACCGGAGGAAATACGTGTGGCCGTTGCCTGAGAGGACCCGGGCGGTGCTCCAGGAGTAGGAGCCTTCCTTACACTTGTAGACCTCCACCGAACTTCCATTGGACAGCCTCATGGTCACCATGACGACGTCGGAACGAATGCCGAGTCTCTACAACCTCTCTCTCCCACAAGCCCGACGCACTCTAATGACAATGAAAGTAACAAGAAATATAGGGTAAAATCCAATGGGGTATAAAATGTCTCATGTCTCGCAATTAGAATCCTTTTGAAACTCGGATATCGGTCAATCTGGTAGTTGGCACAACGCGTGTTCGTCAGCGCAGCTTAGCAATGCAGTTAATCTGGAGATCGGTTAATCTGGTGGCTAAGCACAAGCAAATGCAGCCCTATGATTGAAGTGGGTGGATCCATCGTTTGCTCGGAGTTTGATAAATAATAGATAAATATTATCCTTTAAATATGTATTGACGTAAGTATAGTTTAATAATATTATATTTTAAAGATTCATTAACTATTATTTTATAAACTTATCTTTCTACTCTTTTTAGTATTTATATAAAAGTATATATATATATATATATATATATATATATATATAAATTAATAAGTAAATAAATAAATGTATGTATGTAATCTTATAAAAAAATTGTATGGCTCAAATATATAATAAAATTAATAATTATTATATAAATAAATATAAAAATAATATTTGAAAATAAATAAATAATCGTAAGTCGCTTTTGGACTTGTAATTATTCATTTATTTTTCAAAGTCATAGGTTTTTCCTTTTAACATTGTCCTCTTTGTGATATATCGGGACTTATCTATTATTTATTTTCAGAATAATTAATTTATTTTTTTATAAATTCTTTGATACTTAAGCAATATTATAATTAGGCTAATCCTTTACGAATTGATAAGGTGCCAACTTAGATAATTCCAATTAAGTTCATGTTATTGATAGTAATAAAAATAAAAAAATAAAAGATGAAATGATGGTTAGAGTTTCTATTATATAGTGATAATTTGATATTTTAGAAATTAAAAAATATATTAGTATTTTGTAAACACTACAATGCTAATTCTAATATAAAAATTATATTAGCATTTTTAATAAGCATCTAGACCAAATGTGATTTTTGAAAAAAAAGTATCAAATATAATTTCATATTTAAATTATATATTGACCCTCATTGCGTGTCTATCGAAGTCCTCGACTCATTTAATACTACTAAATCCTGAAGTATGGACCCGTCTAACTCTTTTTGTTATGTCTTTGTATTTGGAGTATGCCTGTGCGTTTTTCCTGTTAGAGCAACGAATCAATAGTCATGAGAAAGTCTAAACTTTTTAGTACATTGAAGTCCTTCTCATTATCATCTATCTATCTATCATATCCATCTTCTTTTCCTTTACCATCAGTAGACTCACCACTCTCTGAATACAAAGACCTTATATAGTTATAATTTGTCCGCACTCTCGGCATCTTGTAAGACATATCAAACATTGTACGGTTATGTACATATTCAAAGGTCCATGTACTTGATACTATTTAATACAATCTTTTATTTATATATACACTTTTCATGAATTCTTTTCTCAAAATAAGGCATAAGATAATTAATTAAAAGGGCAAGTTGGAATTGGGAGACCGGTGTAATACAAATGCAAATTCCAGTAGAACTAGACATTTTGCATAATCAAATGACAGATCATGCTCCAACAAGTTCATCGCCAACCTCACCCAATAGTAGTTCAAATTTTGATTCCTTAGATGAAACCCCTCCAAGAAATTTCAGATCACTAATAGAAATTTATGACTCAACATTTGCTTTGTTTATTTCAGATCCAACAACTTTTAAAGAAGCAGTTGAAAATGAGGAATGGAGAAAAGCAATAAAGGAAGAAATCAAGTCAATTGAGAAGAATGAAACTTGGGAGCTAATGGATCTACCGAAAGAAAAAAAAGCTATTGGATTAAAATGGGTGTTCAAAAGCAAAGTTTAATGCAGATGGAAGTATTCAAAAGCATAAGGCTCGGCTTGTAGCAAAATGATATTCACAGCAACAAGGTATCGATTTTGATGATACTTTTTCTCCAATTGCCAGATTCGAAACCATGAGAACTTTATTGACTTTAGCTGCTCACTTGAGTTGGCCTGTTTGTCAATTTGATGTGAAATATATATTTTTAAATGAAGATTTACATGAAGAGATTTTTGTTGCCTGAAGGTTTTTGGTTAAAGGACATGAAGAAAAGGTGTATAAGCTAAAAAAAGCTCTTTATGGGCTTAAACAAGCTCTAAGGGTATGGTACAGTAAAATTATTATTATTTTCTTCAAAATGGATTTAAGAGGAGCAATAATAAATCTACTCTTTATCTAAAGAAGGAAGATGAACATAATATTCTAATGGTTTGCCTCTATGTTGATGATATTATATATATAGGTTCATCTAATTCTTCTGCAGCAGAATTTAAAAAATACATGATAAATAGTTTTAAAATGTCAAACTTAGGTCTACTGCACTATTTTCTTGGGTTGGAAGTGAAGGATCAGATGAAATTTTTATTTCACAAAGAAAGTGTGCAATGGATCTACTCAAAAAATCTAACATGATTAATTACAAAACTACAGCAACACCCATGAATGTAAATGAGAAATTGAAAATTGAAGATGATACAAATATGACAAACGCAAGATATTATAGAAGTTTGGTTAGAGGTATATATCTAACTCATACTCGACCAGATATTGCATTCTCTGTTGTTGTAGTATCCAGATTTATGCATAGCCCAAACAAACATAATCTCGGAGCTGTTAAAAGAATTCAATGTTATATTGTTGGAACAATAGATTATGGTAATATTTTTAGCCTCGGATCGGAAGCTATATCTTGGAGTTCTAAAAAGCAAGCAACAATTATGTTATCAACATCGGAAGTAGAATATATATCTGTAACATCAGCAGCTTGTCAAGCAATATGGCTTAGAAGACTTCTTGAAGATCTTCATCAAGAACAAAAAGAACCAACAGAAATATTTTGTGACAATAAAGCCACAATTGTAATGACGAAGAATCCAACGTTTCATGGAAGAATGAAGCATATAGAGATACGCTATCATTTCATTCGAGATCTTATAGCAAGTGGAGCCATAACAATGAAGTATTATGGAACAAATGAACAAGTTGCAGATATCCTCACCAAGTCGCATACAGTTCAAAAGCATATTTATTTCATATCGTAAATCGGTGTATGTAACTATAAATCAAGGGGGAGTGTTGATATTTGATTCATAGTTATCTAGGTAGTTATCATGATCTAGTAGTTATAGGGTGATTTCAATAACTACCTCAAATCATGATCTAGTAGTTATAGGGTGGTTACCACTAGGTCCTATAAATAGGATAATAGTTCATGAAGTAAGATATGTAGAGAGTGTGTGCACTTAGAAATATCTTGTAAGTGTTCTTGTGAATCCTCTTGTTTTAAATACTACATCAGTTTTCTTGAATTAAAAGGATTCTTTTACTTGCATCGTAGTATTCAGTTTTTTCCTTTCTCCTAGCCATTGCTTGAGAGGATCCGGGCGGTGCTTCATGAATAGGAACATTCCTTCCACTTGTAGACCTCCACCGAGCTTCCCTTGGACACCCTCATGGCTACCGTGCCGACGTTAGAACGAATGCGAAGTCTTAAGAACCTCTCTGATGACAATGAACCGAACAAGAAATATATGTTAAAATCTAACACGGGGATAATATTTCATCATGTTTCCTAATTAGACTCTCCTTTCGAAAGCTGCGTTATCTGAGAGCCAACATAGCGCGTTTTCATTTAAACTGATATTTTCTGTTGTAACTGCCTTAATTACTCCTCCGTGGCACTTTTTCACCATGTTACTGCCCTATTATTGGTTTCTTCGGTGGGATCCATTTGACGTCAATAGCACATGTGTCATTATGAATTTTCTTTAATCATACATTATTTTCATAAATATCTTCAAACAATTCATTTAATGGTGAGCCCCTTGCTTCAATTACAACCCATACATGACAAATGGAGGTGAAATGTGGGAAAAGAAATGACATGGTATATATATAGCATGTATCAGACTTTGAGATCTCAGACTCTTCCTGTGCTGTAACGTGAGATAGTGGCTGGAACATCGACATGGATGGCGCCTGAACACAACAGCTGAGTGTCACTCAAGATGATATCATTATGATATAACTCAAACTCACAATGAATCATTAATATCATGATGATTCTTAACGAGTTCATTAAAAATCTCGTTATGATCGATACATTCTTTATGAGTAAAACTTTTAACCACAAGTCTGACCATTATATCATTCAATATTATCCTTTGAGTTATATTTATATAATAGACTCTTTTACAATTATTGGATAATTAAATAAATTTATCAGACACCATTCTAGTTATTAATTTTAACTCTTCTTTTATTGCATTATATTACTTTTCAAAATCATTACTTTTCGTGACCTATGACAACGATAAGGGATCCATTCTTATTCATATATCATAATTTAATTCTTGTAGATATGCAACATAATAACCATAAATGACATGATTCCTTCTCCTTTGAGATATTATCAAAGTTGTGATTGTTCTACAAGACCATTAATAATGATATCAATATAACGTGGGAGTTTAGTATTGTTATTTTATTGTTCATTTTTATCAAATCATTAAATGATTTGAGTAACAACAATCTCTCGAATAATAAATGAGTATCAACTTATATCTCATATATATCAAAATTTAATTTCAAGATTTTCACTCCCACTGATTTGCTATTTTATAGGACTCTTACATTGCCAGATTTAATTATCCTCGTACTATGATTAGAGCAATAAGATATGTACCCCTTTAAACTTTTCTGAATAGATAAAATATTTAGAAATAATTATTTAATCTAATTTTATTTTATTTGAGTTGAAGATCCTTATATTGTCAAATATGTAAATATCTGAAGTTTGATTTCCTATTATTTGATAACTTAAAAGAAGTCATGTAATTTATTTACTAGGAATATCATTCAAGATATATATAATTGTCCTTGGAGCTTATTCTCACATTTATTTGGGTACAAAAGAATAATCTATTATGCTCCTAACCATATCTATAAGGTACGATGATATCTTTCAGTAATCATATTCTGCTGTAACACATTTGGTAAATCATATACCTTATTTTTCTAAGAATCTAGCAAAAGAATTATAATTTAGTTTATCATAAATACCATAAAATTTATTACCCTTATCAAACGTGATGATCTTTGACTTTTCTATCTAATTGTTTATCAGCTTCATTTATATACACTTTAAGAGTGTAAACAGTCATAGACTATATAGAATTAGATATATATAATCATATCTCAACACATTATTTATATGGTGATAAAATATCTATCTTTAATGAGACGAAAGCATAGAGTGATAACCATAACCTCAAGGAGTTTATAATACTATATTTCACTTCAATATTTAATTGTAGGATCATTGTAAACATTTGATTCATATTAATTCTGTATAGATTATTATACAAAATTCAAAGGTTAATTTTATTGAATCACAGTAAGTTTACAACTACCAAAAGGGAAATAATATTCTAACAATTCTAGATAAAGAACTCAAATTCCCAAAATTATAAGAACACAACATGCATTCTCAAGATTTATCAAATTGAATCATCTTTAGATATAAGTGATAGATATAAACTAATATCGCTTTCACTTTAAGATGATTCCCTACATTTGATAAATATCTCATTCTCTTTTGATTTTATCCCTCTTTATTTTTTTATTTTAATGAATATCTATTATTGATAACATATGTTGAAGTATCAAATTAATCCATCAATAATATATGTAATATTTGATTTGAACCGTATAAAGGTTATATTTATACATTTTCATTTCAAATCAAATCTTATATTATATTTCTTCTTCACATAACTTTATTTACTACAAAAGTAACACTTTATTATGAAAATATTTTTTTATGAGTTTATATATTAATTATAAAGTCAGGTGGACTTACGATTCTTATTTTAGTGTTACATACTCCTTGAGTAGTACTTAAAATATTATGAGTCTTGAGCTTACAACTTTATCATTTATTTTGAGGATATAATCTTGAATTCCTCTAATACTATCATATTAAGGTGTCAATTAATGACTTATCAGAAAATTTAAATTGATCCTTAGATATTCTTATGTGCTAGTTATAAACTGTACAGAAGTCTTAAGTATCATAAAATTGAGTCTTTCATACCTTTCTTGATCAGTCACCTCAATTATGTATTCCATAGAATTTTCAGTAATTTATATTTTGTTCAATTAATCTGATTAAGGTTTTACTCACTCAATACAACTTACATATGCTCAAGCCATTTATTTCAGAAAGTACAGGGATAGTTAAAAAAATACAATGAAGAAAGTACCACTTTAATAATATAACATTAATGCTTTGAGTTTTCAAAATACGATGAACTATTGATAGGATATAAATCGGAAATATGTCATTTATGAAGGGTAGAACTATAATTTGGCATAAATTAGACCCGAGGGTAAACCGTAAATATATTGACAGAACATAAACTGGAATTACGAAATTTGCAAAGGGTAAAACTGTAATTTTATAAAACCCTTGGCTTTAGGACACAACTATAATTATGCCAAAAAACCCTAATCTGCCTTCGTCGTTGCCGCCTGCGCGCGGTCGTTGCCGACGTGAGGCTGCCACTACTCACGCGAGGTCGTTGCATGGGTGCGGCCCACCCGCGCGTGGCTGTCGGCGGGGCTCTCTGCCTGCGTGTGGCCACCGCATGGATGGGTTCCACCCGCGTGCGGTAGGTCGTCGCATGGGCTTTGTGATGCCCGCGTACGGTGGCTACATACGCTGCGGTGCGCACGTTGCCCAGGGTAGTCTTTGTCGCAGATTCGCAATGAGGTCGACGGTGACCATTACTACTTAGCAATTCTCGGAGGATAAAGGTAATTTATGCATCGTAAATAAATTAACAGATCTAATGCATTTGATCTTAAAAACCTAAGCTCTGATACCAATTATAAGCATAAAATTTGTAATATGCTTTGTTAAAATATGGAAATAACCTTTATGCCAGGATTGAAATCAAATACATAGATCTAATTTTAACGATGCGTACCTTTTGATGCCATTTGTTCAGAGATTACTGTTTGATCTGCAAGCAGTATCTTTAATCCAAGATCGCTGCAAGCACCGTCTTTAATCCAAGATCACTGCGGAATCTGCAAGGAGTAGATCCTTTCTCCTCTCTTCCTATCTTTTCACAGCACTAACTAAGATTAATGGTTTGGGGAGAGGATTTGGGGAGAGAGTTGAGGAGAAAACTGTAATCCCTCCACGGAGAGGTGTGCGTGTATGTGTGTACGTGCCCTCAGTCCCTAGAGGTCCTGTCTATTTATAGGCAAGAGCAAAGGGTCTACGATAAGATCTTAGGAGATTTCCTCCCATCAAGGTTATCTCCTAAGGAATCGTTTCGTAAGTGGAGTTCTATTATATTGGCAAAAATATGTGTGGTCGTTGCCTGAGAAGACTTGGGCGGTGCTCCATGAATGGGAACCTTCCTTCCACTTGTAGACCTCCACCAATTTTCCCTTGGACACCCTCATGGTTATCGTGCCGACGTTAGAACGAATGCGAAGTCTCAAGAACCTATCTGATGACAATGAACCGAACAAGAAATATAGGTTAAAATCTAACACGAGGATAATACTTCATCATGTTTCCTAATTAGACTCTCCTTTCAAAAGCCGTGTTATCTAAGAGCCAACATAGCGCATTTTCATTTAAACTGGTATTTTCTGTTGCGACCGCCTTAATTACTCCTCCGTGGTGCTTTTTCGCCATGTTACTGCCTTGTTATTGGTTTATTCAGTGGGATCCATTTGATGTCATAGGCATAGGTGTCATTATGAATTTTCTTTAATCATACATTATTTTCATAAATATCTTCAGACAATTCATTTAATGGCGAGCCCTCTGCTTCAGTTACAACCCATACATGACAAATGGAGGTGAAATATGGGAAAAGAAATGACATGGTATATATATAGCATGTATCAGACTTTGAGATCTCAGACTCTTCCTGTGCTGTAACGTGAGATAGTGGCTGGAACATCGGCATGGATGGCGCCTGAACACAACAGCTGAGTGTCACTCAAAATGATATCATTATGATATAACTCAAACTCATAATGAATCACTAATGTCACGATGATTCTTAACGAGTTCATTAAAAATCTCGTTATGATCGATACATTCTTTAAGAGTAAAACTTTTAACCACAAGTCTGACCATTATATCATTCGACATTATCCTTTGAGTTACATTTATATAATAGACTCTTTTACAATTATTGGATAATTAAATAAATTTATCAGACACCATTCTAGTTATTAATTTTAACTCTTCTTTTATTGCATTATATTACTTTTCAAAATCATTACTTTTCATGACCTTTGACAACAATAAGGGATCCATTCTTATTTATATATCATAATTTAATTCTTATAGATATGCAACATAATAACCATAAATGACATGATTCCTTCTCCTTTGAGATATTATCAAAATTGTGATTGTTTTACAAGACCATTAATAATGATATCAATATAACGTGGGAGTTTAGTATTGTTATTTTATTGTTCACTTTTATCAAATCATTAAATGATTTGAGTAACAACAATCTCTCGAATAATAAAGGAGTATCAACTTATATCTCCTATATATCAAAATTTAATTTCAAGATTTTCACTCCCACTGATTTGCTATTTTATAGGACTCTTACATTGCCAGATTTAATTATCCTCGTACTATGATTAGAGCAATAAGATATGTACCCTTTTAAACTTTTCTGAATAGATAAAATATTCAGAAATAATTATTTAATCTAATTTTATTTTATTTGAGTTGAAGATCCTTATCTCCATATGACAATCTCAAATATGTAAATATCTGAAGTTTGATTTCCTATTATTTGATAACTTAAAAGAAGTCATGTAATTTATTTACTAGGAATATCATTCAAGATATATATAATTGTCCTTGGAGCTTCTTCTCACATTTATTTGGGTACAAAAGAATAATATATTATGCTCCTAACCATATCTATAAGGTACGATGATATCTTTCAGTAATCATATTCTGCTGTAACACATCTGGTAAATCATATACCTTATTTTTCTAAGAATCTAGCAAAAGAATTATAATTTAGTTTATCATAAATACTATAAAATTTATCACCCTTGTCAGATATGATGATCTTTGACTTTTCTATCTAATTATTTATCAACTTCATTTATATACACTTCAAGAGTGTAAACGGTCATAGACTATACAGAATTAGATATATATAATCATATCTCAATAGATTATTTATATGGTGATAAAATATCTATCTTTAATGAGACGAAAGCATAGAGTGATAACCATAACCTCAAGGAGTTTATAATACTATATTTCACTTCAATATTTAATTGTAGGATCATTGTAAACTTTTGATTCATATTAATTCTGTATAGACTATTATACAAAATTCAAAGGTTAATTTTATTGAATCACAGTGAGTTTACAACTACCAAAAGGGAAATAATATTCTAACAATTCTAGGTAAAGAACTCAAATTCCAGAATTATAAGAACACAACATGCATTCTCAAGATTTATCAAATTGAATCATCTTTAGATATAAGTGATAGATACAAACTAATATCGCTTTCACTTTAAGATGATTCCCTACATTTGATAAATATCTCATTCTCTTTCGGTTTTATCCCTCTTTATTTTTTTTATTTTAATGAATATCTATTATTGATAACATATGTTGAAGTATCAAATTAATCTATCAATAATATATGTAATATTTGATTTGAACCATATAAAGGTTATATTTATACATTTTCATTTCAAATCAAATCTTATATTATATTTCTTCTTCACATAACATTATTTGCTACAAAAGTAACACTTTATTGTGAAAATATTCTTTTATGAGTTTATATATTAATTATAAAGTCAGGTGGACTTATGCTTCTTATTTTATTGTTACCTAAGTAGTACTTAAAATATTATGAGTCTTGAGCTTACAACTTTATCATTTATTTTGATGATATAATCTTGAATTCCTCTAATACTATCATATTAAGGTGTCAACTAATGACTTATCAGAAAAGTTAAATTGATCCTTAGATATTCTTATGTGCTAGTTGTAAACTGTACAGAAGTCTTAAGTATCATAAAATTGAGTCTTTCATACCTTTCTTGATCAGTCACCTCAATTATGTATTCCATAGAATTTTCAGTAATTTATGTTTTGTTCAATTAATCTGATCAAGGTTTTACTCACTCAATACAACTTACATATGCTCAAGCCATTTATTTCAGAAAATACAAGGATAATTAAAAAAAATACAATGAAGAAAGTATCACTTTAATAATATAATATTAATGCTTTGAGTTTTCAAAATATGATGAACTATTGATAGGATATAAATCGGAAATATGTCATTTATGAAGGGTAGAACTATAATTTGACATAAATTAGACCCGAGGGTAAAACCGTAAATATGTTGACAGAACATAAACTGGAATTACGAAATTTGCAAAGGGCAAAACTGTAATTTTATAAAACCTTAGGCTCCGGCGCTATCGCTGTTGCCTGCGCGCGGTCGTTGCCGACGTGAGGCTACCACTGCTCACGCGAGGTCGTTGCATGGGTGCGGCCCACCCGTGCGTGGCCGCCGGCAGGGCTCTCTGCCTGCGTGTGGCCACCGCATGGATGGGTTCCACCCACGTGCGATAGGTCGTCGCATGGGCTTTGTGATGCCCGCGTACGGTGGCTGCATACGCTGCGGTGCGCACGTTGCCCAGGATAGTCTTTGTCGTAGATTCGCAACGAGGTCGATGGTGACCATTACTACTTAGCAATTCTCGGAGGATAAAGGTAATTTATGCATCGTAAACAAATTAACAGATCTAATGCATTTGATCTCAAAAACCTAGGCTCTGATACCAATTATAAGCATAAAATTTGTAATATGCTTTGTTAAAATATGAAAATAACCTTTATGTCAGGATTGAAATCAAATACATAGATCTAATTTTAACGATGCGTACCTTTTGATGCCATTTGTTCAGAGATTTCTGTTTGATCTGCAAGCACTGTCTTTAATCCAAGATCGCTGCAAGCACCGTCTTTAATCCAAGATCGCTGCGGAATCTGCAAGGAGTATATCCTTTCTCCTCTCTTCCTATCTTTTCACAGCACTAACTAAGATTAATGGTTTGAGGAGAGGATTTGGGGAGAGAGTTGAGGAGAAAACTATAATCCCTCCACGGAGAGGTGTGCGTGTATGTGTGTACGTGCCCTCAGTCCCTAGAGGTACTGTCTATTTATAGGCGAGAGCAAAGGGTCTACGATAAGATGTTAGGAGAAAGCTGTAATCCCTCCACAGAGAGGTGTGCGTGTATGTGTGTACGTGCCCTCAGTCCCTAGAGGTCCTGTCTATTTATAGGCGAGAGCAAAGGGTCTACGATAAGATCTTAGGAGATTTCCTCCCATCAAGGTTATCTCCTAAGGAATCGTTTCGTAAGTGGAGTTCTATTGTATTGGCAAAAATATTTCAACGGAACCCAATTAGTTATATTATATATCTTATCTAATTATACAAGGTCATAAAATCTAATAGAAGCGACCGACGGCCATGACTGAGACCACCACCGCAGGATACTAGGTACAATCCTTGAATGCCTCCATGACATCTTAGGGAGCCTAGTCGATGAACAGGCCTCTGATCGGCAATGGCGGGGGTCTGAGGAACTTCCTCGGCACTCTTTCCACAACCAGCGGCCTGTCCGTCGGGCGACGATCGTACCGGAGGAAATACGTGTGGCCGTTGCCTGAGAGGACCCGGGCGGTGCTCCATGAATGGGAACCTTCCTTCCACTTGTAGACCTCCACCGAGCTTCCCTTGGACACCCTCATGGCTATCGTGCCGACGTTAGAACGAATGCGAAGTCTCAAGAACCTATCTGATGACAATGAACTGAACAAGAAATATAGGTTAAAATCTAACACGAGGATAATACTTCATCATGTTTCCTAATTAGACTCTCCTTTCAAAAGCCGTGTTATCTAAGAGCCAACATAGCGCATTTTCATTTAAACTGGTATTTTATGTTGCGATCGCCTTAATTACTCCTCCGTGGCGCTTTTTCGCCATGTTACTGCCCAGTTATTGGTTTATTCGGTGGGATCCATTTGATATAGGCACATGTGTCATTATGAATTTTCTTTAATCATACGTTATTTTCATAAATATCTTCGGACAATTCATTTAATGGCGAGCCCTATGCTTTAGTTACAACCCATACATGACAAATGGAGGTGAAATCTGGGAAAAGAAATGACATGGTTTATATATAGCATGTATCGAACTTTGAGATCTCAGACTCTTCCTGTGCCGTAAAGTGAGATGGTGGCTGGAACACCGGCATGGATGGCGCCTGAACACAGCAGCTGAGTGCCGCTCAAGATGATCGTGAGCGTTTCCAAAGTCCTCTGTCGAACATGTTTGACGGTAAAGAAGCGTGCAATATTGAAAGACAAATCGAGCAACGGCTATGGCCTGAGCTGAAAGAAGCTACTTACCAGGCTCGAGCTCCTCCAACCGATGGTGATCTCTTTGCATGCCAACCTGCAAATTTCAATGACGATGGTGACAGCAATGTTGTTGCATCCGCTGCAACTTCGGGGATGAAGTCTTGCTTACCCCATGGCCAGAAGAGTGAGGCCCCAAGTGATGACGGAGGCGGCTGCAGCTGATAATAAGTTGGACGCACTCCCATCGGCGACGTCTTGCAAGCCGGTAAGCGAGGTGGCGACTCCGACGACTCCGGAGATGAGGGAGAAGATGATGAAGAATCCGGTTGCCAGATTCCCGATCGGGTAGTAGATCGGGAACAATCGAGCAGGCACCGATAAACCGGAAGCTGCAGTCGATCGGACACACATTTATCAGTGCTCAGAGCAGGAACTGAGCTGTGGAATGTGGTGCATGCAGTTACCTGCACGAGGTGTCTCCTCGATGCCATAGTTGAGAGCCCAACCAGCGACTGCGGCGACGATCGCGTACATGAGGAGGTTGATGAAGAGAAGGAAGAGGGCAAGGGATTTGGGGCTCTGAGATGCCATGACGGGTCGAATCAAGAAGGGAACTCGCCGTTGATCAGATCTGCAAGACCATGATGCATATTTATATGAATACTTCAATGCATCCCACGTTGATGAAGAGAAGGATAGCATTCCTTGCTGCCTCGAGGGGTTGCTTCCTTTGCTGTTGCCACACGCAAAGCATTTCCTTTTTGGACGAGTCATCCAAATCCATCTGAGCCCAATGCAAGGAGAAAAATTGGCTTGGAGCGGATCGGCTTCGTCTTCGTCTTCGGCCCAGCCTTGATTTAAACGGGTTGGATTAACCTGACCCGTTAGCAGCACGACGCCTCCCATCGAGACTGTGACACCGACTGACTTCACGACTTCATTTACGACAAGGGATGCGTTGCGGCGGTAAAGTTCACGCTCTCTAAAACCCTAAGTCACAACGCCTCGTGTCCGGGCATCAAGACTGAGGGGATTGACCTCGAACCCACCATTTCTACTGTGCGTCTGCGGCAAGATCTCCCATTGCTTTCCAATGGCTGCCTCGGCCGCTCTGAGGAACCCTAAATCGAGGCGACTCCTCCGCTTCTCGTCCGTCTCCCCTCTGCTCTACTCATGCTGTCGCGGGGCGATCGTCGGCTCGGAGCCGAAGATTTTGACAGACGCGATCGTCGGGAGCGAGTCCGCGGGCGCGCTGTGGTCGAGGAGGTCCATGGCCACCTTCACCCGGACGTAAGATTCGAAATGGCTTGCGTTCGATCTTCTGTATGGTTCTTCATGCTATGCGATCGTGCTTTGTAGTGTGTTCTGCATTTAGATTCCAAGGAGAAGTCTTGATTTCTATTAAGTGTTTACTCGTCAATAATTTGTTGTTTACGAAGTTAGGAGGGATCCATTCAGTCCTGCTCGAGATGGATTTTGACTTGGCCGGAGGGATACATCTGAGTGCAGAAATGTTTTACACTGGAGAAATATATGGAAAATCTAGAGTCTGAACAAAACACAGATCAACTGTAAAGCAGTTTATCTCAGCAACACAGAACTTGTCTATTTCTAACTTTGGTTCTACTGATGACCGAGGACAATAAATATTCCTTGACGTGCTTTGAAACCCTATCTAAGGTGCAGATATTTTGTTTGCAATTATTTGAAGCATATGTTTTCTAGTACCATAATGCCCTGGTTTTGCGCTAGGTCCTACTAGTGGCATCTTCAACTCTGCATGCACCTATGACATCCCCTGACCAATTTCTGTGTTGACATCTTAGCTAAACTTAAGCATCTTCTGTTTTGCCTTATCTTAATTTTTGTTGTTTTCCCTATCTTTTTGGTTCTTTTAGGCAGTTAATGCAGTTTGCCATAATTCTTGTATCTCACTGCTTATGATAAGACAACACAAGATTTGTTAGCTCAGTTCTAACTTTTCCTCTTATTATCCCAGGAAACCTCATGTAAATGTTGGTACGATTGGGCATGTTGATCATGGGAAAACTACACTGACAGCAGCAATTACAAAGGTTAGCCAGCCTTTTAGGAGTCCAAATCCCTTGCGATTAGTTTTATTTTTGCATTTGATATGATTTTTTTTTTAGCATTTAACTTCTTGACATCTCATGTTAAAATTTTTTAAAGTTCTAACTGGTGGTAGCTTGTCATTTTCTTCAGTTTGTTGTTGAAAACACAGTTCATTATCATCTTTTTCTCTAGGTTCTATCTGAAGAGGGAAAAGCTAAAGCTGTTGCTTTTGATGAGATCGACAAAGCCCCCGAGGAGAAAGCTAGAGGAATTACCATCGCAACAGTTCGTGCATCCTTTTTCTTCATATGTGTATTTAATCGAATTCTGTTTGTTTATTGTGTATATCTCTTTTCTTCTGCAGGCTCATGTGGAATATGAAACTGCAAAACGGCACTATGCCCATGTTGATTGCCCAGGACATGCAGACTATGTTAAGGTAATGTGTGCAACTATTTATTGTACTTGTTTTAGCCACTTTGTGTAATTTTGTGCATAATCGCAAGTTTATGGTCATGACATCATTTATGACCTATCAGTTAGATGCCTAATTGTAGATTTGTATTTTCCAAACATAATAATAGTTTAAGAATTCATCAGATCAAGAATTCTGCGCTAAGGATTCTTAGAAAACAAATGTGAAATCCAATTGTTTGTACTTTGTAGATTGAACATTTTGATGTGTGTGCCTTTCCATGAGATCCTTCATGCTAGAAGCCATTCGGAGAGAGAGTGAACATGGAAAGACATGTGCTAGGAACAAGTGCTAGGAACTGGAGTGGATTCTACTAGACCAAGTATGAAAAGGCCTTTGAGAGCTTTTAAGGAAAAAAATTCCTTTTAGCAAATTTTTGGTTGTTTGATAGTACATTTACAAAGGGATTTTTGAAAACACTATTGCCACTGTCCAGGTTATCGCCTCATCGCAACCACCACCTCCAATTTTATGGTTATTGATGGCATTATCATTCTTGCTCATCATTGTCTCGAACAACAATTTCACCATCACCACAATTACCCCTCTCATGTTGCCACCACCACCACCCCCCTCATTCCCACACTGCTGTTGCTACCAATCACCAACATTTTTGTGAACTGCCATCGTCACCCATCTGCAAGCTTACCATTGTCACCACCTTGCTTGCATCACTTTAGTTGCCACCACCACTAGTGCCACTATTGCTGCTGCCTGGCTGGCCACCATCCATGCTGCCACCCACCATAGCTGCTACAAGTACCTCTGTGACCATTACAATTGAATGCTCATACAATCTCTTTCTTGAACTTCTACTGCTCGCAACTGTCAATCAGTACTGCTTAATTTCATTGTCTATATATGGACTCTTGGACTATTGCTTGACTGGCAATATAACTGATAGTTCCGGTCAGAAGTTTCAAGTCCAGCAACATGAAAAAGTTTTTGACATCAGTTGAAGGTAATAATTTCCTTGGGGAATTCAACCTATAGTTCTCTAGTCCAGAAATGATCTCATAATCAACTTGTATTGAAGTTTCAGTGCTAGATGCTGAAATTACATTAGACATATATTTTCAAAATCCTGCAAATCCTTCATTTAATCCTAGTCTTATTTAAAGCTCTAGATCATTGCAGAAATTTTTGTATTCCATGAGGAAAATTGAGTACTACTTTGTTGTCATCAGGTGATATTTGTGGTTGCTGAGTAGCCTATTTGCTTTAAATGTTGTCCTGATGTAAACATCCTTTTTGCCATATTTCTTATAAAAAACATATTTAATAGTATCCACAAGTAAAACAAGGGAGGGGGAGTACAACTTTATTGTGTGCCTTAATCTTTTATTCTGAAACAGAATATGATCACTGGAGCTGCTCAAATGGATGGTGGGATCCTCGTTGTTTCGGCACCTGATGGACCAATGCCTCAAACTAAGGAACATATTCTGCTTGCTCGGCAGGTCATATCCTATTCTTGTTCAACGATCATTTTCCAGATTCTTATGATTACATTACATTGAATTAACTTTTTTTTTCATGGATTGTCTGAATAATCTTTCTCTAGATTAATTCAGTTCTTGTTTATCTTTTGTTACATTTAGGTGGGTGTGCCATCACTTGTATGCTTCCTGAACAAGGTTGATGCTGTTGATGATCCTGAGTTACTAGAACTTGTAGAAATGGAGCTTCGAGGTATGATGTTGCATGACAGAATAAAAATTTTTCATGACCTCTGTTTCTTTTTAAAGATCTATTTCTGTAGAGTTATGCTTGATATTCTTTTTGCTTTTCTGCAGAGCTGCTTAGCTTTTACAAGTTCCCTGGGGATGAGATTCCAATTGTACAAGGATCAGCATTGTCCGCTTTGCAGGGTACAAATGAAGAAATAGGAAAGAAGGCAATTTTAAAATTAATGGATGCAGTAGATGAATATATACCAGATCCAATACGCCAACTTGACAAGCCCTTTCTCATGCCAATTGAAGATGTATTTTCAATACAGGTAAATCACATGTTTCTTTGGCTATCATCCAACTTAACCTTATTGTTTGAGAATTCATTGAATATTTTTAATAAGATTGCATAGTAAGTAATTTTAAATCATATGATTTTTATACTTATATTTGTTGCACTATGTGTTCTCTAGTTAATACGAAAATTTCTGAAGTTCATGACAATGTTTCTGCATGAAATATTTCTCGTTCTTCTTTCAGGAGATAGTTCATTTTAGTAATTATGATGTATTTATAGAATTTTAAGTCTGAATGGTTAACCATCAAAACACATCCTTTTCAGTTTTCAAGGCTGCTACTGCTGCTGCTCTCTGTTTCTGTGTTTCAGCTGTTTTTTTTTTTCCAAATAGATTTGCATATAATATTTTGGTTTGTGGATGCACAAGATTAAAAAGATAATATATGCATGTTGAAGATTTGAATGTAATTGAAAATGCAATAATTTTGTTACTTGGATGATCATCAGAAGAAATGAATTTACATTATATTTATCTTTAACAAGGAATATGTTCTCTCATACTTCTTTGTCTTGGGATTATGAGAAGATATCTGTTTTCAATGAAAAAATGATAATCTTTCAAAGCTTCAAATATAAAAATTAATTTTCCATGCTTGATTGCTACACATAATTCATGCTCCTTTTAGCTGCAGCATCTAATATGTTATTTTCTTTAAATGCAATTGCTTATGGTAGCATTAGTTGTTTGTGCTATGAATCTTCCAAATATTTTTACCAAAAATATATGATCTCCTTCCAAATATTAGAATACTGAAATTAGATGAAGTCAAAATTACTAAGTTCTATGATTGTTGAATTAACTTGAAAAGTTAAGATATTATTGGCAAAGATATGACACCTCTTGTAGACTTGCACATCGTTTATTATACTGGTTTACTGATATTAGACAATTAGTCTTCTCAGTCTCCTGGCTGTACAAGTTTCTGTTTGATAAATATCTCACTTTTTGTTGGTCCATTCTTCTTTGAACAGATATAGGTTCTAGCCATACCCTGTGAGAGGAACGACATTCACTGTGAAATTATTCTGTGCTGTTTATGGAATCCCTCTTGACAGTCTTTCACAAGATAACCAAAAATCAGTTGATAACTTATCTTGATTTTATTTCAAGGGTTAAATCAATAACCCATAAAAAGAATCATCACTATTGATGTGCTGACATACATCATCCTGACTGTAATTAAGAATTCATCAAATAAAGCACAGCTTTGTCATTGATTTCATGGTTGGAAGTGAGAACTAAGAAATCTGTTTGGTCTCATTTTTTGATGTAACATCATCCTGACTGTAATTAAGAATTCATCAAATAAAGCAACAGCTTTGTCATTGATTTCATGGTTGGAAGTTAGAACGAAGATATCTGTTTGGTCTCATTTTTTGATGCAACTCCCCTAAGATTATTCTTGTCAAGAGGTGTTTATTATCAGTTCCTGATTGATGTTGTTCTGATGCTAATTTCTACTATAAAGTTGGCATGGCTAGTTTAAAGGGAGTTTTTTTGGGATATTGTTGATGTCTGCAGGGACGTGGAACTGTTGTTACCGGCAGAGTTGAGCAAGGAACAATAAAAACCGGAGAAGAAGTTGAAGTTTTAGGGCTGATGCAGGTAAATAAATGCTTTGTCAGAAAAATTCTTGACAATTATCGGCTGCATAAATTTGTGACTAATACATAGTCCTTGTTTATTTTTAGCAGGAAATCAGTTTTTCATACTTTAGTTTATGACATACTTTCTAGTAGGATTCTTCTATTATGCTAGAAATATGCCAGATATAGCTAACATATTTCTATTACCAGGGTGGGCCTTTGAAAACTACCGTTACTGGTGTTGAGATGTTCAAGAAGATCTTGGATCATGGAGAAGTAAATAGATGATTTGGCATTTTATTCTTTTTCAGTATCCCTATATAGAATGGATCATAAGGTTTTTCCTTATGTAGGCTGGCGACAATGTTGGCCTTCTACTACGTGGACTAAAGCGTGGAGATGTGCAACGAGGGCAGGTTGGCATCAATGGTCATAATTTTTTCTGTGAACTGTTGGAGATAACAACCATATTTTGGTCTTGCAACATACAACAATTATTTAGTATTTCAATATGATACTGATGAGCAACACATGCATATCAACGGAGTCTCTCTCGACTCTATCCCAACATGTTAAAATGTAAAGCCAAAGGTATAGGTATACATCATACATGCAAGTCTCAAGGGAATTGAAACTTGACTTCAGGGTCCATTTTTCCATTGGTGCTTTTCGTTCATTGCTAAAATTTTGGATTTATGTTCTTATTCCTTCAATATTTGGTTAACTTATGTAGTGATTTGTCACTAAATATATAGTTAACTGGAGGTATAATTGTCGAAATGAGTGTAGGTAGTATGCAAGCCTGGTACATTAAAGACATACACGAAATTTGAGGCAGAGATTTATGTACTTACGAAGGATGAAGGTGGTCGCCACACTGCTTTCTTCTCAAACTACAGACCCCAGTTCTTCATGAGAACTGCAGATGTTACTGGTAAAGTGGAGCTCCCTGAAAGTGTAAAGATGGTGATGCCTGGTGACAATGTCACAGCTACATTTGAATTGATCTCACCTGTTCCCCTTGAAGCAGGTAATTTTATCTTGGTGTATCTACACCTAAATTTCTCGAGAAAGATGGTAGTTATTTTAATAAGAATGTTTCCTCAATGTCTTTCACAATTTACATCACTATTTATTTCCCAATGAAAATTAGACAACCGGATACTTTTGACAAAGAAAAATAATTATGGTCAACTGACATGTTCCCAGAAGCTATGTTGTTAACCTGCTCATTTGTTAGGATAAGGGCCCAGCATTATATAAAACTGTTCTGTCTTAACTTCTAGCTCTTCATTCAGTAGCTGATACAGCAGTTCCTTTTTTTTTTAAATGCATTTACTACATCTGCTGGACAGGCTTGAAGAAATCTTATTCTTGATATCTTCCAAGCCTTTTTAAGTTTAGTAGTCTAATTCTAGTAATTGAATCCACATCAAGGACCCTCTTATTTGTTTATTTATATATGTTACGTGTTATCGGTTTCCTTACCAAATTATGCAATTCATTTTTTCTTTTCTTTTCCCTTGGATAGGGGTTTTCTTGAAACCCAACCCATGCGCAACCTGCCTATAGAAAAGTTATTTAATGTTCAGTGCTCTGAATATTATAAAAGCATAATTGCTTTGTTTTATGTTCCAGGACAAAGATTTGCCCTCCGGGAAGGTGGGAGGACAGTTGGTGCAGGAGTTGTAGCTAAGGTAATTAGCTGAGCTTCCTTCCACTGCTGCAACACAGCTCGGTATTTGCCCCACAGTTACACTATCATGGGCAACATGTACGAATCTCAAATTTTGGTCGATGTTTGGAGGAATCACTTGAGAGATCAATCAGTTTGCGTTGGCCTTAATTCATCATCAATAATCACCTAAATGTGGAGAACATTTGATAAGTACATTCTACATGAACGCTGCTTTCAGTGAGTTTCTTATGATCCAGTAATTGAATCGATGAAATATAGTTGGATTTATTTTGATCGAAGCTGGTTTCTTGTATAATCATGCATGTGCATTTGCTATGAAGTCGGTTGAACTTGAATAATTAGGACTCCCATCGCATGCGGATCAGGGTTTTTTCGTTTGGTCCGATCCGATAAGGTGGTTATTAATCAACACAAATCAGATTTATTCTTATCGGATCTGAATCAGACAAAAGGTCGCCCATCTATAGTTGATGGATCACTTTTAGGCGTGAGTGATATGGGCTTAGTATCCAACAATCGATTGGAGAAATATGGATCCGAACCCGAATCTTATCCGTCAATTGTGTTGAGATGAGCGGCCATTCGATCGAGTCGGACTCGGATCGGGTAATTAGCTTCAAGTCGGTTCGCTCCAAGTTGGTCTATATGCCTTCTGCCGCCGCGACACCGTGCCCTGCGTTCTCCTCTCCCTCGCCTCCCTGCCCGCTCCGCTCTCCCTCTCCCTCTCTCCATCTACCTTGCCAAGATGGTACTGTTACTTCCCTTCGCAATTGTTCTTTGTATCTTCCGCAGTTCTCTTCTGGTTGATGTCAACTCATTTGGACTTGCTTTCGCCTTTGTTGCAGCTCTTCTTCTCCTACTTCAAGGAGTTGGTTGGGAAAGAAGTGACGGTGGAGCTGAAGAACGATCTCGCCATCAGAGGGACCCTCCACTCCGTCGATCAGTATCTCAACATCAAGCTCGAAAACATCCGGGTCGTTGACCAAGACAAGTATCCTCACATGGTACCCTCGACCCATCTCTTTCTTCTTCTTGATTTCGTTCTTCTTCTTCCTTTTCCAGTTTTCTCTGTGGATTTCTGTTTGATTTTTGTGTGTGCTGGCGTGGATGCATATGCATATCCGTAATCTTGACTCGTGGACTGCCTATTGGTGTCTGCGCTGCTAATGTTAGGTTTAGGGTTTATGATCCTAACGTCTATTGGCGATTGGAAAATCATTCTTTTTTCGTCTGAGCAATTAAAACCAGTTTTCCTTGTCAAAAAATTATTTTATTTGTCGTGGGTGATTCTGTCACGGACATTTTGATGCGGGACTGAAATGGAGAATAATCTTAGCTTGCAATGTGTTGTTTGTCCTTTTTATTTTTCATTAAGGTGATGAATGAGATCCATTTGCCAGAAGAGTTGGTCCTTAAGTAAGATGTATTGGTTCAATGGATTCATTTATCGGTCTGGTGATCTAAGCTCATTGTGGTTATGCCAAACCTCTTCTTGTTGGATTCATTAATCGAATTCACTTTTATCATCTGTGTCAAACCAATTAGATTAGAAGGTGGAAAGAGATAGGTTTGAGCAACCTGAGGGAGAGGAGAGGGTGGTCGAAGTGAGTTGAGAAAATTAAACATTACCGTAGAACACACATAAAGGCATTGAAGCAACACCTCATAATTCACAGACCTAAATTATGAAGTGTAATTAGCAAAAAAGAAAGAAACGAGAGAAGTACACTAAATATGAAGTGTAATTATGAAGTGTAATACACAATATAGCAGTTTAGTGAAACTTGGACAATGCCCACTTTCCATTGTCTGTCTCCTCATAAGGATTTTCCTGGTATGAACATTCCTTTTTCTTGGCTTAAGAGCATAACCATATTGACGATCCTTTTTGTCATATGTAGATAAAAACTTTTTACTCAAACTTCTGCATGTAAAGATCAAAACCAAGTTAGGAATGACACAAAACAAAAAAACTGTAAAGCAATGAAACATTTGAAGATCTATGCAGGAGAAAAGATAAAAGAGTGCAAGATAGGTTGGCGAGATCTGCTCAACTGACAACAGTTTTATATTGTAACCTTGTGGTCCTAGACTACACTTATCTTTCTCTGTTAAGGATCTCTTTGGAATTGAAATTATTTTATATGCTGCTATCGAATTGATAATCACAGCAGCAAGAAGGATGGAGAAAAGAAGAATACCGGGAAGATAGAGCAAAAAAATAAAAGAAAAGAGAGCAAAGTTCCCACAGTGAAATGGAATCTTGATTTTGCTTCAACCAGTCACATTTCCTGCTTCGAATGTATACAGTATCTGCAATAATCTCTATTGATGTACATTGGTGCATTGAACTGTCCATAATTTCAACTATTTGGAGTGGGCTTAATTACCAGTACAGTAACTATTTTCCAAATTATGGACTTAAATATTAGGACAATAAGCGCCAAATATGATCTTCAACTATATTAGGCCAAGATACCAACTCTAGTCATTAGTTCATAATCTGACTTTGGATAATGAATGTGTCTATTATGGGTGAAACATTATCTTCAGTATGGTAAGGTAAGGTTCCTCCTTTGCGACCTGGGAGACGAGGATTCGAGTCACGGAAACAGCCTCTTTAAATATTTAAAGATAAAGCTGCGTACATTGACTGACCCTCTCCAGACCTTGCATTGGTAGGAGCCTCTGGGTATGCCCTTTTATGGTAAGATCCAACTTGAGTGTCCTTTTCTACCTGAAGGCTGTGATTTGGGAATAGTTGCTTCTGTTTCTTTTTCTTACCATTTGGTTTATTAAGGTATTCCAGACTCCAGAGATCGATAGCCTATTCTATCATAACAGGCTGACCAAAGCCATACTTGTAGCATTTGCAGATATTATTTATTATGGGCATGCCCAATACTCAACTTATCTGAATTTGCTTATATTTATGCTTGTTAGTTTCAGAATTTAAATCACTGGCTTATTTGTTGTTTTTACTATTTTGCATCTGAAAAATATAGGCCAGTTACGATTAGGTCTATTCAAAATCTAGTCTTACTTTGTTCGGTGGCTATATCTAGAGTTGAACCATATTAGTTTAAGTCTAAACTTTCTGATTATATGTAAATATTAAACTTTAAAGTTCTAATTTAATAAGTCTATTATCATGCATACTAGAGCACAAACAGGGATCTGATTGATGATTTAGGAATTTGGGAATCTCAAATTGGAAAGATCTATTGGGTGACTATTATCTTTTATCATCTCTACGGAGTAGACTTAACCTGTAACCATAAGATTCCCAAAAGATTTCAGTCTCTTTCTAAGAGACACATTCTGTATCAGGGTAAAGTGGAGTTGTAAACTGCATTTAGTTTTCTTCCAACCTTAGAGAGTCCTAACAAGACCAGGAAAATGTCTGGATGCTTTTGTTAAAGATGGGGGATTCTTGACTAGAAAGGACTTGGGATCTCAGTGTTATGAGAAGTTTAGTTGCTGCAGGCCCTTATCTGTGTTTTATTGTTTGATATTTTAGAAGATGTGGGTTTCTTGACCAGAAAAAGTTGGATGATATGATATATTATCAATGTCATGAAAAGTTTAGTTGCTTCAGGCCTATATCCTTGTTTTCTTGTTTGACATTTTTGAAGACGGAATTCTTGACTAGAAGAAGTTGGACAATATGATATATATACTTGATGTCATGAAATGTTTAGTTGCTGCAGGCCCCTATCCTTGTTTTCTTGTTTGATCTTTTGAATACAACGATTCCTGACTGGAAAAAGGATGGATGATATGATATATTCCCAATGTCATGAAAAGTTTGTTGCTGCTGGCCCTGGCCCCTATCTAGTTTTCTTGTTTGATTCTTCGAAAGCGGGCGATTCTTAACTGGAAAAAATGTAGGATGATATGATATATTCTCAATGTCTTGAAAAATTAAGTTGCTGCAGGCCCCTGTCGAGTTTCTTGTTTGATTTTTTGAAGATGGGGATTTCTTAACTAGAAAAAATTTGGATGATATAGTATATTCTCATTGTTACAAAAAGTTTAGTAGTGGTAGTCCCCTATCCATTTTTCCTCTGTTCATCATTATACCTGTTTTGGTCTGAATGGGGTGCTAAGCTGATTAATTTGTAGCATACCAACATTGTTGTCCTAAAGTGAGGCGACATCATTTGTCCTCTCTTGAGCGGGACAATTCAGCTCAATACATCTGCTTTAATTTTTGAAATAAGTTCGCCATGTTGTCAATATTAAAGTCGCATTATAGAATGTTGAAATCATCAAATTTGTACGTGCTTTTCTATAACTATAATCATATATAATTTGCATATGATTGATAAATTTTCACTTGAGGATATCTCATGAATCATTTTCCTATTAGACATACTCTTTCTTTCTTGTTGTCTGGTCATGTTTGTTATTGAAATACTGTACGCTTTTTCATATCACTTTATTTCGTCTTTGGCTGCAACACGATGTGAGCTTGTGGAATACTCTTCAAAGGCCAAATTGAAGAGGTTTTGCAAGGATTTATAGGAAATTGGTGGGACAGAGTTGCACTGGGATTTTGCTTCATGTTAATGGTATATTTGAGGATCATCCTAGTGTCCTGACTGGATTTGTGAAGATTTTTACCACCTGTATCATTGCTTGTGAGCCTTTCTGGTAAAATTTAGTCACCTTGCATCATTCCTCTCGCAAATGCATCTGATTGCATGGACTCACCCATTATTCTGATGAACAAAACATCTGATGCATTCACTGGACGTACAAACTTCAACATATGTAAGGCAACAAGAGCCTAGGAGTCTTATTTTCCATTAGTTAGATCTCTCACCAGGTTGTGACTTGGTGAGAGAATAGAACTCCATTTTCAGTTCTGTCAATTGAACTGCTTAGTTGGGTAAGAGAATAGAACTTCGAGATAAAGACCATTACATTTGCACCATTTTCAGTTCTCATTTTTTAATGGCTTCATGTATTTTTAAGAACGACGTCACTTTGCTTTGAGCTCAAACTTCTCTGGTTTATTGCAGTTGTCGGTCCGGAATTGTTTCATCAGGGGATCAGTGGTACGCTATGTCCAACTCCCTCCTGACGGGGTCGACATCGACATCCTTCACGATGCCACCAGGAGGGAAGCCAGGGGAGGTTGATCTCTGGAAGATGCACCGGTGATTGTTTCTGCTGCTGCTGGCATTAACCCGTGTTGTGCTTGCCCCTTTATGTGCTGTGCTTCCATAGATGCCTACTACCCCCGACTGTGGTTTTCCTGTGTGCTGGTATCTTTACATTATTACTGCAAGCTTTCAAATGATGTGCTTTCTCTGTAGACATCAACGAACACACCATGGTACTTGTTATTGTAGGGAGCTGCTCTAGAATTTGTCATTTTAAGCTTCCTTATGTTTGTGTTTATGTTTCTGTCTTGATGAAGCTATCAAAAGAAGATACTTTTAATTAAACACTATAAGAGTGGGTCAATGCAATATAACTCATGACTTAATGTGAATTTATCATGATTAAAGTTATAAATATATTGAATCCATTGGCTTAAGTTTGTAGAATTTATGATTTCCTAATTCAAATCTTTATAAGTGAGACTTTTAAAATTTATGAAAAATTGCTGGTGATCATTTAACTTAAGCAAAACTAGCTTGACAGGGCTTAGGTATAGGTGTGCACATTCAAACGAATGACTAACTCCACGTTGTGCGCACATGCGTAAACCTGTTATCATTACTATTGGTAGTGGAAGTTTGAGGTGGATTACGGTTCTATGGTTTTTCTCACATTGGGTTTTCTACGTTAAAAGATTTGGTCTCACTGTGTGATTGATTTTTGCTCTATTGTTTATGCTGTGCTGGTTAATATTTGCATTTGGATATCAAGTTGGTATTTTGATGAGAAACATATTTTGATACACAAAGAGGGAAAAAATTATTCCGCTTTAGCAGGTTTTTCCCAACAAGTGGTATCAGAGCATTTGTTACTGAAAAACAAGAAAGACGTAATGACAAACTATTAATGACAATCCTAAGATGATCAAATCTTGGTCCCATGGAGTTCAATGGGATGCTTCTTGTACAATAGATCACATGCACATCACCAAGGAGATGCTTATGAGAAGCATGCCTACTCAACCTTGCGGCTCTCTCTTTAAAGCCGAGAAGCATGCCTACTCAACCTTGCGGCTCTCTCTTTAAAGCCGAAGGACAAGGGTAGCAAAGATAACGTTACAAAACCTAAGTGACGTGATTGTCAATGAATTGCATTGAACGATCAAGTGGATGAGCATGGGGCTTAACGGAGGATTGACTCGTGCAAAAGTGGACACGAGGGCTAATCTTCGTGAAACGTGCAAGTCATATGAATCGAGTCTTCTCATAAGATAGCACATAAAGCAAAAGCATCAACTTGCAAAGCAAAAGCATCAACTTGCAAAGATAAGAGCGATACCATGTTCCTAGTTGTCTCATCTGATAGTGTAAGACACATCTCGTGTGGCACCAGAGTCGAAGACAGCTTTAAGACGCACACTTGATTTTGGTGATGCAATTGATGAAGATATCGAGGCAGTGACTTGACTTAATAGACAGAGGTGAAGACTTAGAAGGCCTTTGCGTAAGGTAAAAGACTGCAATGGCTAACACTAGTGAAGAATATGCCAAAGTGATGTTTGTCATTTGACCTATCACGAGAGAAACAGTGCACAAGAAAGATTGTGTTAGAGGCAGATTCCCAAGATCCAAACATCATCGCACCAATCTTCAACAAAGTTAATGGACTTCAAGAGCTACTAAGTTACAAACTAACCCAAACGTATTAGTAGAGGCCATAGAGATATTGTAATTCAAGTTCCCACAAAAGATCAACGGACTATTAAGATGCCATCAAGAGGGTGCAAGGATACGCATTAGCCTTGACAACGACTTGATTCAAAACCAAAATCAAATTGAATGATTTGACGATTATGAATCGAATGAAAACAAAGACCATATGATTCAATTCTAGTTCTTAGAAATTGGAATTAGAATTAATGATTCCAATTTGATTTCGAATCAACTAAAAACGAAAAAAGATTAAAATAAATGTGTTTCATGGTGTAATAGTTATTCTTATAATTCTTATAAACTAGTCTAATAACCTGGGTTCGAATCTTGGTAGAGTAATAGAGTAAGGTTTATTATTATTATCATCATCATCATCAGCATCAATCAAAACTGAAATCGAGGGTTCCAAAATGTCTGGAACTGATCTAATTTCAAATTTGACAAAACTGAAACCATCGATTATAGAACTATGGTCAGGGCTTCGTGGAACAGTTAAAGCCAAAGGTGACACTCCAACAAGTTCTTGAGGGCAATAAGAATGATCATGGATTTAACGAGTAAGTGGTTGGTACCACAGATACATGTCTTGAGCAAAACAAAGTCCGTAACACAACGATGACATTTTCGCATCTCATCCAAAAAAATAAAAAGAAAGAAAGAAACCAAAAATTGCAACAATAGCTGCATGTGCTTCACAAACTTCGGCTGGGGCGTGCAAGAGATTAACCACATGAACCTCATCATGTTTGCAGCTACGTAGTAGTAGTAGTAATCAGCAATATGATTTTAAACCTTACCGTAACTTTTCGGAAAAAAAAAAAATTGAACTACCAAAATCAGGAAGAAAACAAATTGTAACTCCATTCGTCTAGCTTCACAATACTCCACCTTTTAAAAGCTCCCAGCCATCATCTGGTTGTGCTCCGTGAATGCCGCCGCTGAGGTTGCTTTTATCATTCTGTTGAATCTCATGTTGTTCTTGCTCAGTGATTGCAGACTTCTCCGGAAGATCATCGTGCTCAAGAACCCCATCTGATGAACGTTTGCTCCTATAGGATGATGAGCTTGATGAAGCCAACAAGCTCAAAGCCGTCGAACGAAGAGATCCATTCAATGGCACACGGCCATCGACTATTTCTTTTAGCAACATGACATCCTCACAGATAATATTAATTTCACCTCTGAAACAAAAATACATAGTTTAAAATTAAGCGCACCTGTCATTTAACCAAGAAAGAAAGAATGAATGAATGCAAATACCAAAAAGAAAGAGATCAGATTTTAACTACCAAAATTTCATAAACTTCTTTTGTTTGATGTAAAGCTTATTGGTGTAAATGAACTCTTGTTAAAATATAGTGAGACATACTTTGAGAATAATATTCAAATTATTCCAGGGTAGAAGGTCGAAGAAATTAAAAAAAAAATCATATTGTAGTCTACATTCAGGATCATAAATAATCAATTTGAGGTTGGAACATTTCAATGTTTAAGGTAAGCACATCAGAAACTGAAAAGAAATGGCAACATCAAAACTTACTGGAGTGCATCAACTACACGGCCACGATCCATCAAGAACTCCCTCATCTGCAAAGTAGAGACATTGGCGTGCTCAGCTGATTCATTTTGTAAGTAATACGATGTTTAAAAATATTGACCAATTTACAATACCTTGGAGTTAGCTTCTGCTTCTTGTTGTAGCTTTTTTGACTCTTCCATTGCTGCAGCCATAACAGCTTCCTGTTTGCTAAGAGCCTTGAGAGCTAGTTCTTCCTTCTCAAGCTTTTCTTGTTCAGCTGCTGCAATTTCCTCCTCCATTGCAGCTATGCTTGCTTCAACAGTTTGGCGAATCTGGATAAAGTTCACAAGTACGTATGACATTTCAAGTTCGCTTTTACTCCAAAAGGCTTAGATAACATAAGATATGCATATTCAAGTTCTTGATGTTCAAATATTAATAGAAGGTTATGCAAATAAATTGTGAAGAGATAATGAAACAATAGACAAATATTAAGAACTTTCTTATTTCTATGGTCTTTTAATGTGATATCATATCTAATCATAGGGATATGTATCCTACGGAATGACAACATTATAAATTCTCAAATAGGGCGAATGCATCGTAGAGGCTCCCACCGATACAATGTCTAGGAAGGCTCAATTCATGAAGCTTTATCCATATCAGTACAATTGTTTCCACCACACAAACTCAAATCATACACATTGCACAGGAATAACCATGTCATTGTACCCAGACTCACCCAATATTAATTCTCAAAGAACACAAATGTTTTCATAATAACGAATATCCATATAAACAAAATAAATAAAATTTTGATAAATATTTGATCAGAACACAATCATGACCTGCAAACTGATACTGTAGAATTGAAATTTTATAAAAAGAAAAAAAATTCCAAAAAAGGAAGACATTATGTGCGTAATCCATATAGTAGAAATTCACATAGGATAGAGTAATACATCTGAAAGTAAATGGCAGAGATAATAATGTCATCCTGGTAGGAGACAACAATAGTAGGATTATTGTATTGTTTCAAATTTGAGAGTCGTCACAATAAAAAGAAAATATAACTAAGTTTAAAGGGAAAACCAGAGAGGATGTGTAAGAATATATTGGTTAAAATACAATATGTAAAGCGATCATAGTCATGAGTTCTATTTGTAAAGAAAAGCAACTCAAAGTACATAATCTGGAATGCGCTCTTAAAATAGATGCAAAATCGCTATATTGCAATTAAGATGAAAGTTGGACTACAAGAAGCATGAGAAACCAAAACCTGAAATTAAGTGAGAATGTAGGTTACTGCTACATCAGACCACTGTTGCAACTTGAATCATGGGACAAAAGGATATCATCAAAAAATATGATGAGAAATGAGGACGCAATGCATGAGGCTCCCAAGAATGCAAGGTCTGGTAAAAGTCAACATATGCAGTCTTAATTTTGCATGTAAGTTCACTGACTTGAACTCATGGTAACCCAAATCACAAAAGGAGCACCATGACTCCAAGGCTTACTATCATCACTAAGGATTTGGCGGAAAGTAATAATATTACTGTTATTAATGTTATTAAATTTATTATATGAGTCATGAACAGGCACATATAGTGAAGAAAAAGTACATTCTTTTGTTTGAAAATTACTGGTCATATCTTTCCATCTTTAAATGTTTGCATGCATCCATTGAAGCAACCTACATAGTGATATAGGGTAAGTAATTCAGCTAGTATTAAACAAGAAACAATATACTATGTGAAATGAGAAAAAAACCATGTAAAGTTAAACGGTTTCAGACGTTTTCGAAACAGACCCATGAATATAATGATGAGGTGAAACAATCTAAAATAGAGCTGGAAGACAGTAAGCACATACAAGAATTCAGTTAAAATGGTAAAGGGATTATACTTTGCTAAATTACATCTCAATGATGGGAAAGCATCCGTTTAGCCACCAAGACAGTTGAGCAATGTCTTGTTTTTAATAATTTATGCTTATCAGATTTAGGAAAAAACCAATATAATGTGTGATAAACATGCACATAGAAAACTGGAGTAAGCATGTGCTTGTATGTATATTCACAAACAAAGTGTCAGTCCACACCTCCTCAATCATTGAAAGAGATTTATTCTTTTCATCTGACAAACTGAGGAGTCTGAACTGAAGCTCTCGAGCTTCAGTCGCCAATATAGCTTTCTCACCATAAACCTCGCCAGCATGCTGTAAATATTAGGAAAATTTTTTAGCATCTTCCTCTAGCAATAAAAAAAGAAACAAGCATATAAGAAAAGTACAAACACCATGTCATTTGCTTCCTTTGCATGTCTTGATGTCTCCTTAAGTTCCTCCATCTTGGCAAGAATATCTTGACCAGCAATGGTAGCAGCCTCTTTAGCCTGCTTGCGCCTTTCTTCCAAAAGCTTCACCTCTCTCATCATATTAGTTGTCAATTCCATTGCAGACAACAAATTTGTCTGCATCAACTTTCAGGAATTAAGTAAAAGCAAACCAGAAAATGAACCGCATAAGCCAGAAATATTTATGTGAACCTAGAAACATTAGATAGCAAAAGAAGATTTTACTGGAAAAGACAGCTACATAAATGTAGACAATGCAGTAACAGAGAATGAAAGCAGATATCGACAAAACTTTACACTCAAGTCAAAGGGAAAAGCGAATTATGGAAGCTAGGAAACATGTAGATGAAGAATTGTAAAGACACATCAACACAAAGCCCTACTTGCCAAACAAAGATATCAAAGCCTTCAAGCCATCAACAGGTACACTTAACCAACAAAAGAAGAAGGAAAACGGGATACGGCCCGTACGATGTTAAACTTTTCCTTTGTGAGAAGTTGAAGATATCAAGTAAACAATTTGTCTTCAAGACCTACATGCTGAACATTGCCCAAGAAGAGTGTAGAAACACCGCATATCAATGATTTTGTACTCCAAATTCCAAAAATTGATTAGAATAAGCTATCTAAGAATCTATTATGACTCACCACTGGGTTTTACACACAATGTGTTGTTCAAAGTCACAGAGATAGTGAATGAACAAACGGCACACAACAGAAGATTTACCTTATTGCTTTTGGCATTAGAAAGAAGATCTTCAAGATATCCAGTGTCAACAAAATGGCCTGATCGGTTATTTAGAGTTGCAGGTAGATCATTGTCATCTGCCAACTCAGAGTGCAGTTCTTCATATTCAGTAGTACTGGTGGTAACCTCATTTACAAGACAACCCCCACAAACTTTAAAATCTTCAGCTGCCATAGTAGCAGCTGAAACAGAATCATTAACTTCCAAGTCATTAAGATCCTGAACGCTGGCAGGCTCAACCGAACATCTTGACTGTTCCACAGAACCATTTACAGAGAAGGTCCCATCATTCATTAATTTCCGGTTCTCTGTAGCATTAGAATTCCTTTCAAATGGTTCCAATGCAGCATTCTGAACATCCCCATTAACAAGCAAAGCAGCTAATGATGAATCTATTTGGGCACTACCATGAATAACATTAACAATAGTTTCCGACTTTCCAGTAGATGATTGCATCATGATTTGCTCCAAAGAATGCTCATCATGTGCAGAGCCAGGACTTATTTGGGGAACATTAACTTGAACACTCAAGTTAAAAAGAGCAACATCCACAAACTTTTCATGAACATGTGAATTGGGATGAAGAGAGGTTTGATCAATTCCCTTCTCCATAAAGTTTGGTTCTGAGTTTGCAACTGTGTTCAGCCCCTCAAAAGCATTATGGCATGATGTTGGGCACTCCAGTTCCTTCATATAATCTGTAATGCCAACCTGTAAACCTCTTGGATCTGCTTCCCCAATGCATGGTGACATCACACTTGCAGAACTTGTATAACCATCAGAAACTGCAATTTCACATGATACTGGCTCTTGTCCTGAAAGATGACTTGTGGTATCTTCCTCTTCTCGATTTCCAGACAGAATAGGCTGTTTGCCCTTCCCGACTGGTAAATTCAAATGTAATGCAATTTCAAGCAAACAGCAAATCAGTTCAAATTGGCCCAACAATTTGCTTGGCATCAACATGAATATATATGCATTCAAGTAGCAAATGGGACAAAACATACCAGCAACTAATACACAGCAAAAGATCACTGGTTTTAGGTGCTTGACTAGTACAGCATAAAAAACCATAATCTCCAGAGTTGAAATACTCAATCACAGGCCAAAAACAATCTTACCGACCGCCATCGAATGTTCTGTTTCATCTATATCTTGCAATGTGCATGATGCTTCACAGGATCCAACAATAGATGGTAGAACATCTAAGAGAATAAATTCAGCTGCAGAATCAACATCATTAGCATGCTCAATGGCAGCAGCCTTCAGTATGCGAAGATCAACCTGTAAGGGCAAGAACAGAGATCATCATCTCACGAATACTTTTCCAACAGAAGGAGAGTTAACAGCCACCACCGACACTTTCCCTGTAGGACTATGAACAAAGATGTAGAGAAAAATGCAGGTCCTCAGAAATCAGTAATTTATTCTTATTCTACTACATGATGGATTGCTTGTCAATCTGTCTCGGTTAGCAAACAAATGTCCTAGTTTCTTTATATCAAAAAACATATAAATTTTAGGGCAAATGAACACGTAAAATAATTATGTAAGAGGGCATAGAAATCTATCGATGACATATTATGTAATACCTGCGGGAATAACTTTTTCAGAGAAGTAAAGACTTCCTTGGAACTCATGCTTCACTCAATTGTAAATAGCCCTGCCAAAAGCAAAACCATCATGACGAAGATCTCAATCTTGATTACCGCAAACAAAGAGAGATCAAGAAGAGAAAAAAAAAGATGGTCCCGGAGTGATGATCAACTGATGGACGCCGATTAGGAGAACTACCCTAAAAGGGAAGCGAAGGCGAGAGCAAGGAGGAACCGACGCGGAGCGGGTAGAGCAGCAATCGATCGGCCTCGTGGATTCGATGGAAACACCCTAGGAAAGGGAAGGGGAAAGATCGTCGGAGACCGTAGACGCACGGGGGTGTGCAGCCGCGATCTCCGGACGAGAGAGAGAGAGACAGAAAGACAAAAGAAAAAGCAAATATATATATGACGTAATTATGCGGTTTATTGAGCCCGAACGAGGGCGGCAGGACGCGCTCGGCTACTCGGAAAACTACCTGCCTCGTAAATGGACGAGTGTTGTGCAAAAAGCGGGTCCCACTTTTTTACTTGGGATTGAGTTCATGTATATATGACGTAATTATGCGGATTATTGACCCGGAAGCGAGGTGGTTAGCTACCCGCAAGACTACCAGCCTTGTGAGCGTAGGCGTCTGCCCCCAAAAACAAGTGGGTCCCATTTGTTTTGACGTCGCATGTAATTGTAGGGTGCCACTTCTTGGGACGCGAATTTGGGCTCGATTAACAGAATGGCGTAGTTGTTGTTTCCAGGTGAACGCATAGAGATTCATGTGAGAGAGTTAGGCCTGCCGTAGGATCTTAGTAGTATGGAGACGTGTGCTGCGGTATGGGAACCGCGTAGAAGTTTCAAGTGAGGGCGTTTTGGAGATGCGAGATCAACGTTTTTTAAGGCTTCAATGCTGAGAGAAGGGAGATGCTTCCGGCGTGTAATCCGGCCTTCAACATTTATCACAATCGTATTCAATAACCACGTGAGATTTCTTTCGACCTAATTATATGTTTATCCAACAGTTAAGTTGAGATTAGATAGTAATGAGGTGATCGTCGTCCATCAAATGTAGATGATTGAAGTCGATTTAACTTGTTTTTATATGAAATAAATACACCATCGAGTTCATAAAAATTGAGAAGAATTTTGGGCGTAGAACAAAAAAAAAACCTTATTTTTTAAATATTTTGAAAAATATCTCACTTTTTATATACCTAGAAAATTGTCACCTACTTATTTTTGTCCTTATTTTTCTTTGTTTTTCTTTTTTTTCTTATTTTAAAACTATATAATAATATTAATATTTAGATAAATATGTTTAGAATAGAGGAACTATTATTTTATAAGCATCACACTCTATAAGCCGAGTAAAATCATAAGAGCTCATCCAAAATAAATAATTTTTCATAAATCCTTATAAAAAGGAACAAAAGATATTGTTAGATAATTCTAAAAATAAAGATAGTTGACACTGTTAGGATCAACAACAGCAAATTTCAATAATTTTGAAATTAGCGCAATGGATAAAAACGATAAATTTCAATAATTTTGAAAAACTTCATTCGACGAAATTCTTAGTTCGATGAAAACCATTAGTTAGATTCGAATAAGTTTGCAAGTGAGTAGAGAAGAGGGAATTGAATAGTTTGTAACGAAGTAAAGTAAAGTACACTAAAAAGAACAAGTAGTAAGAAAAGAATTTATAATGGTTTGGTTATTGTGACATACATCCACTTCTGATTCCTTCTTTTTTGAGATCACCGGTATCCACTAATGGTCTTCCTTCAATAGGCAAAAATCAATTACCTCTTTACAGTGCTTTCTCATTTTCACAGGTTTAGGAGATAATCCTTACGAGCCTCACACCTCTTCTTATATGATTACAAATCTAAAGAGAAAGAGGAGGAGGACTCTTGCACTTTTACGACACTTTTTATACCCAAACACTTCAAAGATTTTTTCACACTTATGTATCACTTTGTTATTTTTTAATGCAAAAAAGGGTGGGATATTTATAGGCTCAAATGGCTTCAAAATTGGAGCCAAAAAGTGTATCATCCCGGGTTTCCAAGGTATTGGGCGGTACCACCGCCTGATAGAGTCTTAGATACTGAGCTATGGTGATACCACTGCTCAATCTGGGCAGTACCACTGCCCAGACCACATGGGAGACCGTTTCCTAAGCGGTTCCACCGCCACAGTCTATTAGTGCCATCGCCAAACAGGGTCCAGCAATCTGGTTGGGCCTTAAATCCAGCCCAAACCAATCTAATTACGGGCCTAGTTGGCTCTTAAGAGGAACTTATCACATACTAAAAGTCCATAAAAATTCTTCTTTCATGAGAAGAGTAAGGAAGAATTAATGGGAAACGAGCATCAAATGAATGATAAAAAATCCATGAATGAAATCCATGAGAGATGTATTTGTTAATTAAATCCATGAGTGAAGGGACTAAGTGTATCAAAAATCATTAAGTGATAGAGCAAGTGTATAGAATAAATTTGATACCAAGTAAATTGATATTCCAGATTTCATAAAAGCTTTATTAAAAAAATAAAGAAAGTCCAAACAATATATACAACAAACTCATGCATTTGGACAATTTAACATCCCTAACTTTACAAATAATCATCACATGATAAATAAGACCAAAAGTCGAATCTTTTCTTTTGTAAATATCACAAGAAAGAAAAACGTTCTCGATTTAAAAAGAAAACCAAAAAAATTGAACAATATATCAAGGAATTTATGCATTCAAAAGATTTATCATACCTAATTCTTAGAGTGTTTCAAGCATTAAACCATCATCAATAAGCGCATCATAATATTGAAAAGCACATGACGTGAAAGGGTACGTCATGGAATGTAAAAAGTATTAAAGAGTACAACTCATCATGGTGCTTTTTAGTTCCCTACTTCCTTTTATCAGCAGAAGAAAATACATAACATATTTAGGTGGTGGTAAATCAAAATGCCTAAACAAAGTATTCAAATGTTGATGAATTTGCTGCATCTCGATTAAGCTAATCATACTCATTGCCCACTTCCGATGTGGGACTAATGAGACGCTACATATACTCTTGCCTCCTTTTCATTTGAGACAAGCAATATCATAGTCATAGTGTGGTGCAAACGTTTATTTGCATAAACATCATATCAACTTATTTCAAAGTTTTGACTTTCGTAAGAATACTTACAGAAACGATTAGTTCAAATATACTAATTATCTATGAATCAGATCTTTTGTTTTGTAAATTGCAAAGAGAAGGAATAAAAATAAACAATCTTATAAAAGAAGATTCAATTTTCAAAGGTCAAGAAATCTGGAAAATATAAAAGAGGAACTTATGCATAAGAATTCTCAAGTTTCAAATATCAAAAAATCAAGATCAAATGTTTATAACATAAGATTTTAAATAATCATTACATCATTAAGTCATCATGATTGAATATAAAGCATCTTCAATCATTTTGCAACTAATAGTTCTACTTCTAATAATCTTTCCTTTATTGTTTTGACTAGAGAGCTTTATGGGGTATTTTGGAACTCCGGTGTACATCCACTATCAATGTATTAGTTTTGCTCCTAGCTTATGATGGTAAACATTTATACAAAGAATGATGATTTTTATGTAACCATTTAACCTTAGGTGCCTCAAAAATCGATCTAATCAACTTATCATTTTATATGGAGTTCTTTATGATTCCTTTAGGAACCCAAATCAATTTGTGTAGACTATATCTCTTAAATGAACATTTATAAGCAACATGTCCGAGTTTACAATAAAAAATATATTTGGTGGGGGGTGATACATGAAAGGTAGGACCTTTAATAAATGTGGTTAAATTTTGGTGAGTGCTACTCACAAATCTGATTCCGTCTTTTCTATGAATGTGACCCTTATTGGCAAGGATCATGTTCAAGTACTTGCTATAAACCTTAAACTTTTTTAGAGTTTCTTTGAGTAGCAAGTTTTCCTTCTTAAGTGTCTCTAAGTATTCACACTTAGTGCATGGAGGCAATGAAGGATTATCATGTTTAAGTTTTTCAAATTCAGTATTTAAAAGGGCATGCTCCTTTTTCAAACAGTTAAACTTTTTGCTCATTATTCTACATTCATCGAACATATCATAAAAATTACTTAAAAGCTTATTGAAAGATAAATTTACATCTAATGAACTACTTACCTCATCTCTGATACCTATTAGTGCGTAGTTGATGATTTCTTTATTGTTTTGTTGTTCGTCTTTGGAATCGCTCAAGTCATCACATGTTGCTTTGAGCACATTCTTTTCTTTGGTTGTTTTTTCTTCACTTGGGGGCATTCGTTTTTAAAATGTCCCGGTTTCTTACATTCGTAACATATAACTTATTCTTTTTTATGTTCAATTTTATTTTTTATGTCATTTTTAGATTTATTTCTTTTTATGAATTTTTGAACTTTCTTGTCAAGAGTGTCAAGTCATCATCATAGTCTTTATCACTTAAATTTTCTTTCAAGTGGTCTTCTAAGTTCTTAGTGCAATATCCTTCGTATTCTTTGGAAGGTTGTTATCAAACTCTTCATGAGCATTGCAAGTCATTTCGTATGTCATTAAAGAACCAATAAATTTTTCGAGCGAAAAGTTGTTTAAGTCCTTGGCTTCTTGAATTGTCATTACTTTAGGATCCTAACTCTTTGGGAGGGATCTTAATATTTTGTTAACAAGTTCGAAATTAGAAAAACTTTTACCAAGTTCATTTAGACCATTGACGACATTCGTAAACTGGGTGTACATGTCTCCAATGGTCTCACTTGGTTTCATCCGAAATAATTCATAAGTATAAACTAAGAGATTAATATTGGACTCCTTTACTCTACTAGAGCTCTCGTGAGTAATTTTGAGTGTATGCCAAATATCGAAAATCGTTTCACAAATAAACACTCGATTGAACTTATTTTTATCTAAAGCATAAAATAAGACATTCATAGTATTAGCATTTAAAGAGAAAGTCTTATTTTTCAACTCATTCCAATCGAGAAGACTTTTGAAAGTTATTTTTCACAATGTTCCATAACTCAAAATCTATAGAAATTAGAAAAATTCTCATTCTAGTTTTCCAATAGTTGTAATCTGTCCCATTGAATATGGGTGGACATGTGATTGAGTGACCCTCTTGGTTGTCGGCAAATGTCATCTCTCTTAGATTTCAAACCAAAATAAGAGTGACATTGCTCTGATACCAATTGTTAAGATCAAGAATGACACTAAGGAGGGGGGGGGGGGGGGGCGGCATTTCAATTAGTGCAGCGGATAAAAATGATAAATTTCAATGATTTTAGAAAACTTCATTCGATGAAAACCGTTAGTTAGACTCGAATAAGTTTGCAAGTGAGTAGAGAAGAGGGGATTGAATAGTTTGCAATGAAGTAAAGTGCTGTAAGAGAACAAGCAGTAAGGAAAGAACACAACGGAATTTATAGTGGTTCGATCATTGTGACCTACATCCACTTCTGATTCCTCCTTCGTCGAGGTTATCAACATCCACTAATGGTCCTCCTTCAATAGGCGAAGACCAACCACCTCTTTATAGCGCTTTATCCTTTTATGGGTTTAGGAGATAACTCTTATAAGCCTTACATAATTACAAAGCTAAAGACAAAGAGGAGGAGGACTCTTGCACTTTTACAACACTTTTTACATCTCAATACTTAAAAATTTTGCTATCCTTTCATGCTGAAAAGGGTGAGATATTTATAGGCCCCAATGACTTCAAAATTAGAGCCAAAAAGTATCTCATCCCGGATATCCTGGGTACTAGGCGATACCACCGCCAGTATTAGGCAGTCCCACTACCTAACACTCTGATATTGGGTGGTACTATCGCCTGACACTCTGACACTGGACGATACCATCACCTGACAGAGTCTCGGATATTGAGCTTTGACGACACCATCGCTTGACAGGGCAGTACCACTGCCCAGACCACCTGGGAGACCGTTCCCTGGGCAGTTCCATCGCCCCAGTCTAGTGGTGCCATCGTCAGACAAGGTCCAACAACTTGGTTGAGCCTTAAATCTAGCCCAAACCAGTCCAAGTACAGACCGAGTTGGCCCTTAACAGGGTTAATGAGATTATCTCCAAAACCTAATCCTAATTATATGCTAATTATGATTTTTAAGGCATACACTAAATAAAATAAGCCCAGTAAGTCTAGGTTTCTTCCGGCGAGTGTCCGGCGGACTTCCGACGATCTCTCGACAATCTTCCAGTGGACTTCTTGTAATCTCCTAGACTTCACGACGATCTTCTTGGCGAGTTCCGACAAGCTTCTTCTTGATCAATTCGGGCAACATTTTTGACGAATCTCCGGACTTCCGATAAACTCTAGAACTCTCAATGAAATCTCGATCTTGACTCCGACACTTCGTTTTGCTTTATGCCTTAATCGCTATCGTAGTTAATCATATATACTTTTCTCAACATATAGATTTGATCAAATAATTTACTAATTGATTTCATCATCAAAATCCGAGATTCAACATTCACTTCAAAACAAAATACAATTTTTTTTTTTCGAAAAACATGCTTTTGAAATTTATCTAATATTTTTAATTAACTTAGATCTTATCATTTCCTAATACAAATATTTTATAGTCTCATGGAGATTAAAAAAATATTTTAATGTTTTTTAATTCAGCTAAAAAAATTATTAACTTATTCACGATCTTATCATGCCATAAGGTACATTTTACTGTTCATGAAGATCAAATAATTTATATATTCCATATGAAGATTCCGTGAGTAAAGTTTTCTTATGTCTCCATCTTGTGATTCATATTATAAACTAGCTTCATAAATACGATAAGATTTCAAAAACGGAATAAATTGGATCAATTCTATCACATTGGTTCGAAGATCACATTTGAAATGGTAAAAATTATATATAGAATACCATCATCCGCATGCACATGCCGTTGCTATCCCACATTATCCACGCTGAGATTATTCAATCCAATGGGTGTATTTTTCTGAATCGAAGTCCCCTTTCAAGCCACAACAACATCATGTCACATCTACGATTTGCTCGACATGATTGACATAGCCAATTCAACTAGTTTATGCCATCAAGAAAAATATTAATGTCAATGGAAGACCACACACGACAAGCAATCATGATATAAGAATGACATGCTATTTCTTTTTAGAGTTGTTTAGCCTTCAGTTCTTGAATAGCTAATCAGTCACTTGAAAATAAATAAATCTATTTGTATCATTAAATTTGTTCGAAAAATTTCACCAATCTTTTCTTACGGTTCGACCTAATTTAATCTGCACTAAATATTGTTTAGGAACACTTCTCGTTGACCACAATGTTTCGGTCAAAGCCGGTTTGATCAGGCCGGATCGATTTGGTTCGACCGGGTTTGAAATTACTGTTACCCCCTCGGAATCCCACAATGACTCGAGTTCAGAAGGACGTCGGACCATTAGTTGATCGAGCGGCGACCAACGATCGAACACCCTCGGTGCATGACCGGATGCGGCAGAGGGATCAGCAAAGCCGGGCGCATCCCACCACCCGCACTTTCCCATGCCTTTTGTGGGGTTTCTTCCCAGAAATAGGGCATTTGTGGGCTCAGCCAAAACCGACGTCCTTTGACCACTTTGTCTGCTTCGCCATAAAAGATCTCTTCTCCTCCGTGTCAAGGTCTTCTCTCTCTCTCTCTCTCGGGACTCCCTCGCTTGGCTCTATTCTTGCAGGCTTAGCCGAAGGACGAGCATCGATGAGATGAAATACCGGGATGCATAGGAGAGGAGGTGGTGAATCCTGAGGTATAACATCTCTCGTGTATCTTAGTTGGTTGGTGATAGGTTGGGGCGGCTTGAATCGGGGAATATGCATGCGGTGAACGCGATGGCGGTGGCGAGGGGGATGATGATGATGATGGCAGCGGCAGCGGCGGGGGTTGGTGGTGGGGGTAAGGGGGAAACGGTGGCGGTGCTGCAGGAGGCGGAGGACGTTCCTTTTGGGACGGTGTGGTGGTACGTCTACGCGGGAATCTCGTGCTTGCTGGTGCTATTCGCGGGGATCATGTCCGGGCTCACGCTAGGGCTTATGTCGCTTGGTCTGGTCGATCTCGAGATTCTCCAGCGCAGCGGGACCCCCACCGAGAAGAAGCAGGCAGGTCCGTCCGTTGTTGCTTCCCTCGTTTCTTGCATTTCTTGTACTGATTTCGTGCTCGATTGCGCCTATTTCTATCAGTGTTTTGAATTCTGATAAAGATCGTCTCTTGTTTTTGCTCGCTTCTTCTCTTCCATGAACGTGGTCTTAGTAGCGGAAAATGCTTATGATCTATTCGGTGTTCTTGGAATTTTTCCTTGCCCTAAATGGATACGTTCTTGCACGACACTTTTCTCAAAGAGTGTTTAAAGAACTTCATTCCTCAGTGGCGGGGAAAAATATCGGGGACGTCTTCGTCATCCCGACTCGTTTCGGGCCCGCGTGCACAAGATGTCTGAGGTGATCGAAGGAATGACTTGGACTCTCCTCGGGTCTGAGAGGGACTCGGCTGTGCTCTCTATGCCGACCAGCACAAAAATCGACGTTGAGTGGGCTTTCCAACTTGATCCCTCCGACTCTCAAGTCAGAGCAATCACAATGAATAGTCACTGACCTTAATTTTTGTGATCTGAAGGGCTTTTTATAGCAGGCCGGGCTAGGACGTCACATGTTGAGCCCGAATATTTTTTCTATCATTTGTCTCCCAAAATTATACTTTGGTAACTCTCTCGGAGGGATCCAGAAGTGCATCCATGTGTTGGCTCAACACGTTGTCATCGGTGCATCAGGTAATCTCTAGAGGAGACAACTGGGAGGTGGGTGCGTCGGACGATGGAGACAACATCGCCCGAACCGTTGCAGCACTGTTGAGGAGCTTACATTGGATAGTGGAGTACCTCGGTTGATCGGTCGATCCATCCTCTTTGATACGTGGGAAGTGGATGGCTCGATCGTTGGGCAGATTAGCTCGGTCGGTTCGTTTGCTTTGGACAATGGAGGTTGGATCTTGGTTGATCTAGCAAATGGTTGCTAAAGCACCCACTTCGTTGCAGGAGAGAGAGTTTTGTTCAACTTGCTAGCAAGCCGAGGCTCCTACATTGGGTGTTTGATCTACAACAACAACAATTGCTCATCTCTTGAAGCACTGCCTCCCTTGTGGGTCTTTTGACTCGTGGCCTTGTTGGTGGTATGAAGCAATGCAATGCCTACTCATGTAGGTCCTCATCGATGTAGTTTTCGAGTTTACTACAGCATTTAGTCTCAAGTATGCAGGTGGTGGCAGCGGGAGTGACATGGACATGGCCATGAAGGACTTGTTCGGCGTGGCTTGGGCCATCGTAGTCGTGGGCAAGAAGTCCCGTAGCAGTGTCATGTGGGCACTGTCTTATGGCCCGATGGGCCTTTGAGATCGTGTTTAGGGCTGGTTCACTGTCTTGTTCCGTAGCAGTGTCATGTGGGCACTTATAGAGACTTTTGATCGTGGGGACCACCTTATACTCTTTATCGCACGATTATTCAGAGCTTATGAAGTCTATGTTTGTAATTTACATTACATATTAAGTATTTGCTGAAATGTCTTCTTGTGGGATCTTGAGTTAAATGCTTCCTTTAATTCGTCTTATCTTTTGTTGATTTTTAAAAGATCATAAGAGGTTTTAGGGAGGTTGACCCTTTGCGGATGGACACGCAAGGGTGTCGCACGACTTAGGCAAAACCAATTAAGTCTGTGACAGATGGTGTTAAAGCGAGACAAGCACACTTAGAAACACTTGATATGCAAACATAGGAAACTTAGCGGGGATGCATTTGAGGGCAGCCAGCACGTGCGATCATTTGAGGGAAACAAGCGTAGAGACGTAAGGAAAGGAGTTGCTCAGAGGAGCGAGCATCAGAGATTGACATTCAAAGGACTGGTCAATCCTTCGCGCGAGAGGCACCACGAGGACTAGCAAGGTGGGAAGAACGTGTAGCACACAAAGGTTAGGATGACTAAGTTCGAGCTATGGTTCAACGTTGACAACCAAACTTGACGGTGCTCAAGGCAAGTAGGGCGCTTGATAAAGAATGAGATCGTATAAGGAGGGATGGTTGTGTAAAGCTTACAGAGGTAAGGGGAATTGCTAACTTGAAGAATTCAATATCATGCAAGGGCTTGGATGCGGACGATGGATTGTCCATGGCCATCCCAAGGCCATCAAAACTCGGCGTTATAGGGCATTGAAAATTTCTCTTCGGCATGGGAAGGATACATTCGTAGAAGGCTGAAGTGCGTAGTAAATTCAGCACGTTGGTAGGCCTTGAGGGGTATAGCGTGGGTCGTATTAGCGAAGAGTCACAATCTAGCAAGTGGGTTCGCGGTGGCAGAACAATACACAGTTTATTTAACAAAGCAGAGTAGTTCAAAGGGATGGTCTCCGAAACTTCCAGAGGGAAGGGTACAAAGAGAAAAGCTGTTCCAATGGGACAAATATCTAGGAGGGATAAGTCTTGATTCTTTAGAGGGAGAATCATGTGCAACGACTCACATATGTTGAAGAGGGGTACCTCATGATAACAACTCCATAAAGCTTAACAGATCGAGCGAGCGGCGAGGAGTCATCGCATGATCTCGTACGAGGTAATGCGTTGGTGGATGCATTACGAGATCAAGTGGGGGAGCGACCCAAGGTAACACCAAACAAATGTGGTCTTAGTAGTGGAAAATGCTTATTATCTATTCGATGTTCTTGGATTTTTTCCTTGCCCTAAATGGATATGTTCTTGCATGATGCTTTTCTCACAAAAGAGTATATAAAGAAGTTTATTCCTCAATGACGAAGAAAAATATCGATGACGTCTTTGTCATCCCGACTCAGTTCGGGCCTGCATGCATAAGAGGTCTGAGGTGGTTGAAGGAATGACTTGGATGCTTCTCGATGGTTGAGAGGGACTCAGATGTGTGCTCTGAGGTCGATCTACACAAAAATCGATGTTGGATGAGCTTTTTGACTCGGTCCCTCCGACACTCAAGTCAATCACCGACAAGGGTGGAGTAATCTTAATGAATAGGTCACTGACCTCAATTTTTGTGGTCTAATGGACTTTTTATAGCAGGTTTAACCTGGGCTGGGCCACCTCGTGTCGAGCCCATATTGGAGCGAATATTGCCTCTATCATTTGTCCCCCAAAGGTGTAGTTCAGTAACTCTCTCGGAGGGATCTAGAAGTGCATCCATGTGTTGGCTTAACACGTTGTTATCGGTGCATTAGGTAATCTCTGAGAGTTAGCCGACGGTGGGTGTGTCGGATTATAGAGGAGGCAAAACTACATGAATCGTTGCAGCACTGTTGAATAGCTTACATTGGACGGTGGAGTACCTCGGCTGATCGATCGGTCCATCCTCTTCGATACGTGGAAAGTGGATAGCTCGGTCGGTCCATCCATTTCGGACAGTAGAGGGTGGAGGGCTCAGTCGTCGGGCGGAGTAACTCGGTCGGTCCGCCCGCTTGGCAATGGAGGTTGGACCTTGGTCGATCTAGCAAAGGGTTGCCAAAGCACCTACTTCGTTGTAGGAGAGAGAGTTTTGGCCAACTTGCTAACGAGTCGAGGCTCCTACATCGGGTGTTTGATCTACAACAACAATAGCTACTCATCTCTTGAAGCACTGACTGCCTTGTGGGTCTTTTGACTCATGGCCTCTTTGGTAGTATGGAGCAATGCAATGCCTACTCACATAGCTGCCTCTGGTTTATTAGACTAGAGTAGTTGCCCTGTACGTCCTCACTGATGTAGTTTTTAAGTTTACCGCGGCTTCTGGTCTCAAGTACGTAGGTGGCGACAGCGGGAGTGGAATGGACACGACATGAAGGACCCGTTCAGCGTGGTTTAGGCCATCGCGACTGTGGGCAAGAAGTGCCCACACATTGCAACTCGACTTATCGCCGTCGTTGAAGTGCTTAGATTGTCACAGACAAAGCTGTAAACATGGAGTTTGATGTATTCTTGTGTACATTTGTGTCTTTTGATTTTGTTCATGCTTTGCACAACATATGTAGGGCTTGCAGTAGGCTTGATAGCCTCATTTTGGTTAGCTTTTGTTGTTGTTTCAGTCTTATAAATGTAAGTTGTGTGCAATCGTCGCGTAGAGGCAAAATACCCAAAAACAGGCCATCCTGGCAGCCATTTTGTGCTGGCTCCGCAGAGTGGTGCGGAGTGTCAACTAGCACAACACCGAGTGACCTAGGTGGCACATGGTTGGGTGGGCTTTTATGGTAGTGTCTAGGGTTGATTCATTGCCTTGTAAATCAATAGTGTCATGTGGGCACTTGTGGGAACTTTTGGCTACAACTGACTACCTTGGACCCTTTATCGTACGTTCGTTTAGGGCTTGCGAAGTCTATGTTTGTAATTTGCATTACTTATCAAGTGTTTGCTAAAATGTCTGCTTGTCGGATCACGAGTTAAATGCTTCCTTTAACTCGTCTTCTTTTTTGTAGGTCCTTAAGGGGCTATAAGAAGTTTCGGGGAGGCTAACCCTTTGTGGATGGACATGCAAGGTGTCATATAACTTAGGCAAAATCAGTTAAGTCCATGACAAGATGGGGAAGGCTCACATCGAGCAAGGTCCTGAGAAGATGGGAAGTCCCAAGTTGTGGGGTTGTTTAGAACCCACGTCAAGCATGGGTCTGTTGTGGGACCCACACCTACGAACCCATGTACATCTACAACGGGGATGTTACGAAGTTCCACGTCGTCGACCTGTCCCTCTTTTGCTAGCTTGTCATCTAGGTGGGCTGTGAGAGGAGCAGAGGCGGGCTCCTGTTTTGCTAGTTGTTGAGATAAGCTATGGGAAGAGCCGAGGTGGGCTCCTTTGCTCATCGTTAAGGGACCTATGTCGGGTGATGGGTCTGATGTAGGACCACCTAGGGACCCATGTAGAAACTTGCAATCGCGGATGCTCTTGAGGAGAATGGTGTCGCCTCGCTCGTCGCAAATTTGCATTGACGGATCGCTTTGTTGGGTTAATATGATCGGGCAGATCGCTTGATTAAGATGCACGCATCGAGTAGATTTACATGTGGGGTCGAGGGACTCATGTCGTGTTGTAGAAACTTGCGTGCAGAGTAACTTGAGGAGAATGATGTCGCTTTGCTCGTTGTAGAGGAGCGTGACGCCTAGATGAAGACCTTCGACATTGGGTGGAGTCGATTTGGTGCAAGGAGTAGGCTCCTTTTCCTCTTCCTTCTCCTTCGTTGGACGACCCCAATTTGGATGCACGTGGAGACCATGGTCAATCCACCCGCTTTGGGCGGTGGGAGCTGTCTCCACCAAACTATTGCCTTCGAGGGGAGGATTCAATTGATCCATTCGTATTGTCGCTATGGCGGAAGGAGATGAGATGCCCGTGTCAAGCGAATGGAAGTCGGTAATCGTCGACTAGCTCTTTTCCTTCTCTACTCGTCGACGAGGGACCCACGTCGAGTGATGGGTCCGTTGTGGGATCGCCCAAGGACTCGTGTAGATCTACAGCGGGGATGCTGTGGAGTCGTCACCATTGCCGACTTACCCCTCTTTCGCTCGTGTCAAGGCGGATTGTGGGAGGAGCCAAGGCAGGCTCCTCTTTCGCTCGTCACCAAGGAACCCATGTTGGGTGACGAGTCCGCTATGGGACAGCCCAAGGACCCACTTGTCTACGATGGGGATTCTGCAAAGTCTCTGTTGTCGACCTGCCCCTCTTCCGCTTGTGTCAAGGCGAGCAATGGGAGGAGTCAAGGCAGGCTCCTCTTTCACTCGTTGCCAAGGGACCCACGTCGAGCGATGGGTCCACTGTGGAACCACCCAAGGACCTGGGTAGATCTGTAGCAGGGATGCTACAGAGTCATCTCCATTGTCGACTTGCCCTTCCTCTTATACTTGTGTTGAGGTGGATTATAGGAGGAACTAAAGCAGGCTCCTCTTCAACTCGTCGTTGAGGGAACCATATCGGGCAACGAGTTTGCCGTGGGATCGCCCAATGACCCACTTGTCTACAATAGGGATGTTACGAAGTCGTCTTCATCGCCGACTTGCCCCTCTTCTGCTCGTGTTGAGGTAGGCTGTGGGAGGAGCCTGGGTAGGCTCCTCTTTTGCTCATCACCGAGGGATCGATGTTGGGGACAATGGGTGACCTGTGGTATCGCCTAAGGACACATGTAGATCTGCAGCGGGGATGCTACGAAGTTGTCTCCATCGCCGACCTACCCCTCTTTTGCTTGTGACAAGGCAGACTGCGGGAGCAGTCGAGGCAGGCTTCTCTTCTGCTCATCGTCAAGGGACCTACGTCAGGCAACAGGTTTGTTGTGGGATCACCCAAGGATCCATTTGTCTACATTTGGGATGTTACAAAGTCGCCTTTGTCATTGACCTACCCCTCCTTTTCCCCCCCTCATGTCGAGGTAGGTTGTGGGAGGAGTCGAGATGGGTTCCTCTTTCGCTCACCATCGAGGCACCACATCGGGTGAAGGAAGCCTCTTTCCATTGACGGGGAAGTTGTTTCGCTCTCGCAATAGGGTTAAGGGACCCACCTCTAGCGGAGGAGATTAGTTTCTATCAAGGAGTCCTGCTTTATTTGCTACAACGGGGTCGTGGGACCTACCTTAGGTGGAGGATGTTGGTTTCTACTGACCAGTAAGTTGCTCGATTTTCGCAACAGGGCAAAGGGACATGTCATGGGCGGAGAAGGTTGTTTTTTGTTAAGGAGTCCTTTATTTGTCATAGTGGGGTCGAGGGACCTACCTTAAGCGAAGTTTATGCTTGAGATGTCGTTATCTCTCGATCAGATCTGGTTTTTTCCTGAGATGCCTTTATTTGGTTTTTACCCGATCACATCTCTCGATCGAATCTATCTGTCGCGTCATGGGCGACTAGGCCAATCTGCCACATTGGGCATATTTCTCTAGGTCGGCTGATCTGTCACATTGGGTAGTTATCTCTAGGTTAGCCAATCTGCCATATTAGGCATTGGCTGACCTGCTCGCGTAGCATGTTGGTCGAGGTGGTCACCTCGAGCGATGGCCAAGGTGGGTGTCTCAAGCACTTGAAGAGGTGGTCACAATGGGCATTGGTCAAGGAGGTCGCCTCGAGTGTTAGCCAAGGGAGACTCCTTTAGCGCATTTTCATACTTAACTCGAGGGGCATGTCTCGGGTGCTAGCTAAGGTCGTTTCCTCGAGCACTGGTTGAGGAGGTTGTCTCGGGCACTCGCTGAGGTGGTAATTGCCTCATGAGTGGTGCCTTGGACGATTGTTGGATGCTCACCCCGAGAGGGGTGTACTAGATGTTGTTGAGAAGCTTACCTTAAGAAGGGCGCTTTGGATGCTTTTAGATGCTTTACCTCGAGAAGGGTGCATTGGGTCATTCCCACCATACTATCATTAGAGAAAAGTGCCTCAAGCCATGTCGGTCGTGTTATCATTGTATAAGTGTACCTCTAGCCATGTCGGTAGTGTTGTCATCGTACAGGAGCGCTTCAACCATGTCGATCGTGCTTTTTTTGTAGAGGGGTGTTGTGGACTGTGTATGCTGCATTGTCGTCATAGAGGAGCGCTTTGGGCCTTGTCGGTTGCATTGTTATCGTAGGGGGGCGCTTCGGACCGTGTCAGTCGTGTTGTCATCGTAGAGGAGCGCTTCGAGTCATGTCGGTCATGCTGTCATCATAGAGGGGCACTTCAAATTGTGTCGATCACGTTGTCATCATAGAGGAGTGCTTCAGGCCATGTCAGGTGAGCTATCGTTGTAAAGGAGTGCTTTGGGCCATGTCGACCGTGCTATTGTGGTAGAGGAGTGCTTTAGACCGTATTGGTCATGCTGTTGTTGTAGAGGGATGCTTCAAACAATGTCGGTTGCGCTATCGTTGTAGAGGAGTTCTTCAAATCGTGTTGGTCGTGCTGTCGTCGTAAAGGGGTGCTTTGGATCGTGTCGTTTGTGCTGTCGTCATAGAGGAGCATTTCAGACCATTTCAATCGTGCTATTGTGGTAGAGGAGCGCTTTGGACCATGTCAACCCGACTTGGTTTAAGCCTGCGTGCACAAGAGGTATGAGGTGGTCGGAGGAATGGCTTGGATGCTCCACGGGGGCTAAGAGGGACTTGGATGTGCACTCTAAGGCCGACCTGCATGAAGATCGAGGTCGGGTGGGCTTCCCGACCCGATCTCTTTGATGCTCAAGTCAGTTACCGACAAAGGTAGAGTAATCTTAGTTAATGGTACTGATCTCAATTTCTATAGTTTGATGGGCTTTTTATAGCAAGTTTAACCTGGGCTGGGCCACTACATGTTGAGCCTATATTGGAGCGAATATTTCCCCTATCATGGAGCATTTTCACTTATAATTATAGTTTCCGACATGTTACTATTAGATCAGTGGGTGATTCTCTTCGAATATAAGCTCAAAAAAGTCAATTGTATGATTTATTAGTCAACATCTTTTTTACATAGATATTTCGATAATTAATCTAATTGGTAAAATAAATAATTGATAAACCACTCAATTTAGAGAAAATTCTGGAATTATTTTTTTCACTATCCTAGATCTGGCTGTTTATTGATTCTATTAGAATTAGTTATAAACCACTTTTTTTAACCAAAGTTTGAAATTTCGTACCGTACCGGTGTATCGAGCTTTGCACGATACGGTACAGTATGTTGTACCGAGTGGTACGTCAGCGCATATCGAACGATATGCTTATATATATATATATATAATATAAAAAATTAAAATCAATATATAAAAATAATATAAAAATATTTTTTAAAAAGGCGTACACAGCCTCGGCAACGTTGTCTCGTTTATGGCATTCGGTGAAGAAGGCAATGAAGACATCGAAGGCCACAGATGTCTCCAGCCTTCGGCAAAGAACATAGCGAAGGCCGCAAATGTCTCCGGCCTTCGGCGAAGAACGCGACGAAGAAGGACGCAGAGTCGCGGACGAGGCAATGAAGGAGACCGCCTCTTTCACTACTCTAGTCGTCGCCTCCCCTGACCCCCGCACCTCCAGATCCTCCTCTTTATGACTCCCCTCGTCGTTACCTCCTGGATCAGGATCAAGATCGTCGAGGGAGGGCGGCGTCGGATCAGGATCGAGAAAGAGTGTGGAAACAAGTTTGAGTCGAGGTTCTCCCGATTCTTCCTCTTCTTCGAACACCCTCTCCTTCTTCTTCCTTCTTCGATTCTTCTCCCTCAGCCTCGTCGTAGCTAGGTCGTAGCTAGGCCGCTATATCGAGTAGACCACCTGGTAGTGGGTGGTTCGCATACCGGTTCATGGGCGGACCGGTACGTATTGCCCGTATTGGGCTGTACGATTTGAAATCGCAAACCTTGCTTTCAACACTATCAAGGGTAACGACATTTATGGCATGCAACAAGACTTAGGCTGCTTGATAGTGATTTGCATGTGTTGACATGAAAAAGGAGTGAAGGTAGATGTTCACTAATAGGATAAACTTGCAATTCACCATTGACCCTTTCTTGTCTTGTTTTGATTTATGCATGCATTTCCCATGACCCATAAGCCTTTCTATGTTTCTCTGAATCAACTTTACAGGTCTTCAATGTCCTTGTCATGCAAATCTTTGTTATTGCATCATTAAGTTTTTAAAAATTCAACTCGATGAGTCTTCCTATGTGTAGATTATGTAATTTATCTAAAAATATGGTTTATTGCGTATATCAATTGTGGCAAAAGATCATGTAGCTAATTCCAAATAGTTGGAACTTACAGTTTTGTTGTTGTTTTTGTAGTATTATGTAATTTATCTAGAAAACCTTCCAAATCTTGGGCTAATACTGCAGAGTACTTCGTTTTTGGTCTTTTTATTGCAATACAACCCTTTTTTATCAAATATCAAAGATGCCCTCATAAAGTGTCCCAGTTTTCCTTTTTGATCTGTTTCAAGTACTTCCTTTGATTCAGTTTAAAAGATATAGTCAGACCAAACCAATTACAATATTTTTGAATAATGCTTATTCTGTTAAGGTCTTAAACAGATCAATTCACGAAGAAATTAAATCATCAAGCATGTTTTACTGCTTGACTTTTACACCTCTATGACTTAATTTCTATTGTGTCCATGAGCTTTCCACATACTCAATTAAACTTATTAATAAAATCTATGGCACACTCATTGAATTTATATATATTGCTAGCTGAAGCAAAAACTTTTATGTTTTAGCTCACAAATTTTATGCACATTACTTTTTTTGGGCATCTCTTTGACAAACCAGCTATCCATTGATTATTGCAGCTCAAATTCTTCCTGTTGTTCAAAAGCAACACCGACTTCTTGTGACTTTACTTTTATGTAATGCTGCTGCCATGGAGGTAACACTTTTCTTAAATTATTTTTAAATAATTTATACATGTATATGTTTCTGGTCATCCACTAAAACCATATGCCATAGGATACAAACATATAGACCTACATAATCAATATAAAATATAACAGAATCATGACAACTTCCCTCCAAGTTCTGATATTTTGCTCCAAGAAGTTGTAAAAGTTGAAACAAATAAGATAGAGGAACTAGAAGCCAAGGAAACTCCTACATCATTTTTGATACATCCTTGAACAATATTCATATGATTTTGGTAGTCAGAGGCCTTTTGGGAACTTCTATTCAAGGTTCGCTGTACCATACCATACCGGCGTTTCGACCCGGGCTGAGTACGGTACGGTACCGGTGTACCGAGTGGTACATCAGGGCGTACTGAGCGGTACATCAGGGCGTACCGAGTGGTACACCCTCGTGTACCAAACAATTTTATATTTTTATACTATAGCAGTACTACAGTATAGCACTGTAGCACTGTAGCGGTACCGGACGGTCCGCATACCGATAACCTGTTGGACCGGTACAGGCGGTACGCTTCAGTATGGCAGACCTTGCTTCTATTTGTGTTAGTCCTACTTAAAAATGGTGAACCAAGATTTGGTATATAAATGATAAAGTTATTAGCCAGGAATAAAATGAGGAAAACCTTTAAATGCACTTTCTCACAGAAAGAGTTGACTACATTTATGATATATCAACATATAATGAGGCTTTATCATGTAGGTAATTATGCCGTTTTTCACAGGCTTTAAATCTAATTCAGATTGCCAAACAATATGTTCTCCTGCTTATCAAGTTTGCGTAACTTCTTTTATTTGCTTCGACTGCACATGCTAATGGTGCCCAGATTCAATTGTTTGATGATGCAGGCTCTTCCTCTATACCTTGATAAAATTTTCCATCCTTTTGTTGCTGTTGTCTTGTCTGTAACATTCGTTCTGGCTTTTGGAGAGGTACTTTGGTTGATTATTGATTATTTTTTATGCTTGAAATTGCTAATCTTACACTATACATGTAGGAAAACAATGCTAATATGCTATGTTTTGTCCAGGTTATTCCTCAAGCCATATGCACAAGATATGGACTAGCTGTGGGTGCTAATTTTGTATGGCTAGTACGTATCTTGATGATCATATGCTACCCGATTGCTTATCCTATCGGCAAGGTGATTATATGTTAAAATCAATATAATGCATCATATTTTAATTTGATTTATCCATTAGATTGTCTGTATGTAATGGCATCCGAAATGTGGTTATGCTTGACTAGCATAGCCGAGACAATCTGGGTTTAGTTCCATATTGAATTCACAAGTGGGTTTTCTGCAGGCAGTTCTATGATGAAGATGTAAGGGATTTAAACAAGGGACATTATGAATAATTAAGAAGGAAAAGAAGGAGACATGCATTACACTTTAATGGCCTACTAGTAAATTCATCTGAAGTATTCTAGTCTTTTAAGTATGCTTCATGCCACTTATTGGATAATTGTTGTATTTGGGTTGTTACATATTCAAGTTTGGGGATTTTGAGGAAGTCTTTGCCATGCTGACATGTTCTGGGTAAAGGGCACGGGATCATGTTGAACGATGTCTCCTTTTCTGTTTTATTGGCTGTTTCAGCAGGCATGGACCCATGCCATGCCGTATCTGTACATTATTGGCATGGGTTATTCCAGTGGTAATTAAATCCTTGATTATAAAATCTCAGTAACTCCAACTAATCAGCTTTAGTCATGTTGATCATATTATTATCTTTGGCCTGAGACAGTTGTTGGGGAAAATAGCATGATGCAAAAACATTGTTGCAACAAGTTTTATCTCAACATCCTGTAGATGCTTTCAGGCAATATCTAGCCCCTTAACAAGGATGTAGACGATCAGTGAGTGTACTTATAGCTTGGAAAGACAAAGTATGGTCTTGGGCTCTTGCATGAGACTTGGGATGCGTACTGCCAAACTTGGGCTGAGCAAGCTCCTGTGCAAGTTATTAGCTTAGTATGTATGACTTGGTCTATCACGAGAGACCACAGGTTTTTCATCCTTTGGTTGTTTATCTTTTGATGTAGTTGTCTCTGTTATCAATTTTGCATTGCTCATTATGTGCTTCATTACTAATACTCTTAGAATAGGTTATAGTTCAGTATGGATATTGCTTATGTACTTATCTTTAGAATTTGAACGACTCTAGGACTCCATGGTGTATGATTCACCAATTATTATGATTATGAATTAAGAACAGGATTTATTACTCTACTGTGCCTAGTTGATAAATTGCTTATTGCTATATGTGTTACTATATTTTCTTTTGAATAATATTTGCAAGAAAACATTAATTATTAATTTTATTTTGCTTCAAATGTTTATTGGTTTAATTCTGTATAACTAAAGTGTGCCACTCCAGATTCTTGATTGTGCACTTGGACATAGTGAATCTGCACTTTTTAGGCGTGCTCAATTAAAGGCTCTTGTATCCATCCATAGTCAAGAGGTAAAATAACTATTATATTGTAGTACCTACTAACTTCTTATGTTAGTTATGCACATTAGTTGGACTTGTAAAAGTGCTGGAGTCTATTCGAAGTTTTCATTAGTTCTCATTGTTATCTAATATTACTAGCATTTCTTTAATAATATAGGCTGGTAAAGGTGGGGAGCTCACACATGATGAGACAACAATAATAAGTGGAGCTCTTGATTTGACTGAAAAGGTATATGTTATCAAATTCTGATGTTTGTTCTCTTTTACATTGGAGTACATGCCTTAAAGGAATACCTTCCGGTACATGTTTAAATGAGCACCTGGTTTTATATCTGTATTAACTGGTAAATGCTACATGAGAAGATGCAGGGAGATATTAAACATATTATTTAATGTAGTTCTGAACGATCAGTTACGCAAGCAAATTAAATCTAGTAACAAAGTCCTGGGAAATACATGACCAATTGAATATCAAGTTCACTGCTTTGAGCTAACTATCCTGATCCAGAAAATACTTGTGTAGGAAATTATGTGTTTGATGGGTGTTGGAAGTCATCCAATATTTTTTTTGTTAGTTAATTGATGTATTATCAGTGTTAAAGTAGCTTCAAGAGATAACACAAAATGGTTTTAGACTACATTCATTTATGTTACTATCTAGGTTTTCCATTGTAGGTGATCTTAGTCATGCTATACTATATCAGCAAGCCATATGGTCCCAACTACTTATGGTCGTTATGTGGATCCTTACTGCCATCGAACTATACCATCGGCAATATTACTAGTCAAACTAAAGATCAATCACATCTCTTTTTTGTTGTTTCTAATAATTTTTTGTCTTCCTCTGTCTTTACTCATATTAGCATTTTTAGTTGACTCTTCTGATCTAACGGGTACATCTACGAGTCTCCTTGGATATTAATCTTAATCATGGTAAGGTTAAATAGATCTGCTGGATTTACCTTTGTGGACTTAGCACTGATGAGCCCTATTTAAGAAACTCCATCTGTTGAACTACCATCTTTCACTATTTCAGCGGTCTACTGAGCATGAGAATATCATGATCCTGAGATAGAATACAGAAGGGTTTTTATATAATCAGATATCTTTATTCCTTGATCAATGTATATTGGCCTGGTACTTGAAATCACTTCCATTACACCATATTCATTAGTTTTTGGATTTTGGAAAAAAAAACAGTATAAAGAGATCACAGATTCTTGGCCCATGTATTGATGTTGTATCAGAACACAATGAAATCTTCAACGTTGCATAAACTGGATCACATTCTTTTTTGCTGCTCCTATGCAAAAGGCCATGTGCATTCTTTCAGGGTAATACTGGCATGGAAATTAAAAGGGAAGAATGGAGTATCTTCTCCTTCACCACCTAAATCCTTACACTCATCCTCTTTGCATCCCTTTCCATACCCCCACATTGACAGAAGTCTCATGCATTGAGCTGTCTTTTTTCTTAATACTAAACATCATGGCAGCAATAGGTCATGTTTCTTCTACATATTGAATAATTTCAAGTGTGGAAAAATTATTATAGGAGACCAAAAGGCGTTTAATTAAATAGTCAAAGGCCTTCCTTGATTTTATTTCTTATTTAAACTTTAAACAATGGTGCACTACTTTAAAGATTTTTTGTTTGTTTAACATTCATTGTAAATCTTTATAAACTGGACCACTTTTGAAAAAACTTGAAAGCATTATTTGTCAATATACTGGTTAGAACATAGCTTGCATGTAAAGGCTTGGTGGTTCATCAATCACTGGAGTGTCATATCTGATTTATTGGTCACTGATTTCGTTCTTATCCTTGGGCTGTTGGGTAAGTAAAATTCTTTTAAAAGAAAATACTTAGGACTTACCCTCTCCTATACTAGATTTGAGGGCATAGGCTAGATGAAGTATACTGAATGATCTTTTAGTGATCATGTTGGCATGTTGATCTTATTTATTTTTTTGTGTGTGCACATTTATTATTTTCAACCAAGATGGTAGTGGTACTTGCTCAGATGACAAGTCTCATACTGTTATATAAATACATAGATCAATATGTTAGACCCAATTATGCACTGTAAGCAGCTTCAAATTCATTGGCCACGAGTACTTAGTGTAACTTATCTGGCGTTGCATTCTGTATCAGTTGATGGTTTGTTCTTTATTGTAGTAGTTTCTTCTGGATTGTTTATATATCCTATTTGAAATATGTGTTCACGAGTCCTTTTACAAAGACTTGTTGAATTGATTTTGAGTACAGTTTTTCACTTAATTATAATATGCAGCTCTTTAAATTATAGTGCTTTCGTAACCTGTTTAATTTTTCTTTTTGGATATCTTTGGATATAGTGTGCTTTCTGACTTCTTGCTTGCTTAATTTAGCTAGGTGAAATGCCACAGCTTATTCTTATTCTCAAACAACTGCATCGCGCATAATTATTTGTTGTTCTTCTAGAAAATAAATCTAAGAGTATGGTTTGGATATTATTAGATTATGTTTTTATGTGCAGACAGCTGAGGCGGCTATGACTCCCATTGAATCAACATTCTCATTAGACGTCAATTCAAAATTAGACTGGTCAGGATCACCAGATGGAAATAGTCTATTGTTTGAACTATTGCTATCTTTTTCTTATTTAGATTTTGAAAAGTTACCTTAAACTAGATGTCAGTAGTATCTAATTCAATATTCTAGCCCCTTTAGTACTTATTTATATATTAATGTTCTGGTGGCTCACCATGTTGTGTCATAAAGAAAAGTCCTTTTTTCTTATTCGACCGCTTATTGTGCGTAACGGCTTATTCTCCTTGATAACAAGATTCATATAGTCAAAAGTCATTTGACCACTATTCGAAAAGGTAGAGACATGTGAGAGGCCATTGAACCCAGCAGTAAACCACAAATGTGGTTCACAACACCATGACCGTTATGAACAAAATGGTTAGGTTGATGATACATATGGATTTTTAAGCAACAGGATATCATGTTCATAAGGGTCAAATCATATTCTGGTTTGTGATTATACATGCAATTGCAACCCACTAAGTAACTTAGTTTGCTGTAGTACCGTTGTTGGATTTATGTTTCAAGCTAAGTTAGCAATCCCAATACATCTTAAGTCTGTCAACAAGTCAATATTTTGTCATGCAAAAACTAATAATCTCTTTTCTATGGTCAAAACTCCCAAAGGCTTATCTTTAAGGACAGTGTCAATATAAGAATAAGTTGTAATACTTATTCTGAACAATGCTTCTAGATCACAAAAAAAATTATTCAGATAATTTCATTCTTTTCATATCCTAAATTGAATTAACAAATGTCACTATTTGATTGGACTTTTATGCAGGGAAGCAATTGGCAAGATTCTCGCTAGAGGCCACAGCCGTGTTCCTGTTTATTCGGGGAATCCGAAAAACATTATTGGCCTTCTGCTGGTGAGTTTTGGTCTTCCGTACCACCTCTAGACTCATAGTGCTTTGATTTATATATTCCTCCAACAATACTGCTGGTTGTAATAATTGCTGTTTTTTCATTTGACATTCTCTTCATGAATCCAGGTGAAAAGCCTTCTTGCTGTTCGTGCTGAGACAGAAACACCAGTTAGTGCTGTTTCTATCAGAAGAATTCCAAGGTTTTACACCTTGTACTGTTGAGCTTTGTTGCCTATACAAGAAGAGTATGCTTATATCTGAAATTTTAACAGGGTTCCCGGAGATATGCCATTATATGATATACTAAATGAGTTTCAGAAAGGAAGCAGTCATATGGCAGCTGTTGTGAAAGCTAAAGGCACAAGTAAAACTCCCCCCCCTGCCGAAGGGGAGAAATTAGAAGCAGACAATAAATCTAGTGGAAAATCTGAATTGATGGCTCCTCTGTTATCTAAAGGAGCCAAATCAGATAGTGTTTTTGTTGACATCGACAAATGGCAAAATAAACAGGCCATTGGAGATAAAGCAACCTTGCAACTGAATGATGCAGCAGCAAGTGTACTTGCTCATTTAACCGAAGATCAAGATGGGGAGGTCATTGGCATTATCACCCTTGAGGATGTGTTTGAAGAACTCCTTCAAGTAAACATGACTTTTACATGCTAAAATTTAACTATTTTTTTTTAGTAGTTCCTTACAAGGTTTTGAACATCATACTAGATTTTACCGGCCCCAAGCAAGGATCAGCACCAGATCATATGACTTAGTATGCTTGTTATATATTCTTTTATTATTTTCTCGTTGATATCAGATGGTATAGGTCAGTATAGTGGTATAAGGTCTATCTGATAAGTTGTCAATAACAGGAATGATCTGAAATCTTAAACCTTGAACCTCCTCATATATCACAAATAGACCTATAGTGTCTTTGTAACCTTCAACCGCTATTCTGCTTTAGATGTTCATTATATACCAATCCTGACAATTTAGGTACATACTCAAGTGACTTTGAAGTGACGGAGAACTTGGAGGTTATATTGCATAGTTTCTATGTCGATGCAAGCAAAATGTATGATCAAGTTATCAGCATGTCTATAGAACCATGATGTTTCATTTTAAGTCTTCAGAAAAGCAGGAGTTGATTGTAAATAATGGCATCATCATACTTCATGCAGGAGGAGATAGTGGATGAAACAGACGAGTATGTTGATGTCCACAAGAGGTATGCTTTAATGCTGTCTTGCCGGTAGTTTGTTGTTTCTGTCTATCTGGATCATGTGATATTTTACAATGGGGTGGGTATTGTTCTCCAGGATACGAGTAGCTGCTGCAGCTGCTGCTTCATCGGTTGCCCGGGCTCCATCTCTGAGGAGGACGACTGGACAGAAGGCAGCGGTGAGTCACTGCATCAGTTCTTTTGATCGAGTCCCAGGATCAATGGTTTTCATTTATCAGTGGGAGAATCATCTTAGAACCACATCATGTGCATTGTTGTCTGCGGAGTTTAACTTGCATTTATGAAGTTTCTAAATACTAAACATGGTCGCTTTCATGATCATATTTCGATGGAATCCTATTGTTATAGCTCAAAGAATATGCTAGTGACAGGCACAAGGAAAATGCCCAGTATAGGTGTTTACCTTTCATTTTTCTTCCTCAGGGTGCTCAAAATCGGCAAGGACAACAAACTACTGGGATCTCAAGGAAGCCTACTGATGCTGATTTAAACACGCCTAGGCACCAGGTGAATCTTGCGGAACCTCTAATGGGAAACAAGAGATGAGGGGGAGGAGGAGTATTGCATCAGCTGCTTTAAGCATGTGAGTATTGTTCCATATGTTGTAACGATGTGGGTCATCATCTTGTCGTAATAACAGAAGCTCGATCAGTACTTACAGGAGGATTACTAGATTTTGTGGTTCTCCAGATTCAATCCATCAGTACATTGTCGTTAGCATGGTTCCGATGTTTTTGTTGTTCCCATCTCGTTTTAGCATGGTTTCTAAATCATCCCCGAGAAAGCAAGCGCAGAGGCAATAGTTATTCCTCCCTCTTTAATATCAGTTCTTTTTTGTCCAATCCATCTTCCTTGATCTAAATGATTCACATGGATATCATGCCAGGGTTTGGAGATTGAAGCCCATGATTTCCATATAGTTACGGATCCCTAGAGAATGCTGCCATGTTGCATCTTCAATCCAGGCGAGGTGAGTCGGTAAAGATGGTGATGATGTTTCTTTCGTTGGGCCGTTAGCAGCAATCATGGGTGATTTAACAGACTGTATGTCGGTTGGGCTCCGCGACAAGCATTCGGCTCGCGACCACGAGGCCGTTTTGGCGGCCCAGAAAAAGGGTGTTTGACGTCCGGATGGGCGTAAACAGCGAGCGTGTGACGTGTCAGCACCGCATGCAAGCATCGGAGCCCCACGGAACACGACAGCGAGGTTTGCTTTGCTGTCTTTCGTGGCAATCTCCCATTGGACGACACGCTCCTCCTCTATTGGTCCAGCCGTTGCTGTCGCGCTTTTTATTCTTATTATTTATTATTTTTATATCCTCCTTTTCTATAAAATCTAATAATAATGATAATTATTATAGGGTGAATTTACGAAAAAATATTTTACTTTTTAAAATTTTTCATAAAAACCTTTTTTTTTTAATAATAATTTTATCTTTTCATCGACTGCCCACTTTGCCCTGCCCTGCCCAGCCCAGCCAATCGGCCACCGCCTCCATCGTCGCCATCGTCAGATCCCAACTGCTTGCGATTGACGGTGCTCGCCCGAAGTCGGCAGGAGGCGACCCCGTGCACGATGAAGCGAGGCGGCTAGCCCTCGTGCGAGGGCTAGAGTGAAGAGGGCGACCCCCCGCACGATAGAGGGCGGCGGTCAACCCTCGCGCGATGCGTGGTTGCCCCACTCCGCCACACATGGGGCCTCCCCCTCCATTGCATCTCTCACACAAGGGTTTCAAGTGGAGGGGGGGCAGTCTTGCTTGGCAAAAGGGAGTGGTCCTCCATGGCAGAGGGGGGCTGCGAGCGATGATGTATCCGTCGAAAGAAGTAAAATAGTCTTTTCATATGATAGGGGGCTGTTTGGAATATTTAGGGGTGTTTTGCTGAAATTTTTGTAAAGGTAAATGTATTTTTGGGGAATTCGCCCATGATTATGACTATATATAGGTGTACCTTGTCTTAATCTTATCCTCGTCCGCAGCTCTCCCTCCTTGTCGGAAGACGAGGGGAAGAAGAAGGGATGGGCAAGCTAATGGCGTCCCCTCGCCCCTTATACCTACTTCTTGTCGTTGTATTGGCCACGGCGCTTCATCCGGCGCAGCAGGTCAACCTCTCTACCCCTCTTTTCTTTTTTCCTTTAGATCTTTGTCATCAATTAGTCATTAAATTTTACGGAGGAGAAATTTTCCTCCGATCATCATGCCGATCGCATCCAGCGACAGCCGCCACCGTGCTTCTGAATCCTCCTAGATGAATTGTATGCCAGAGGACGGGGAATCTTTGTCATAGGTTTCTTGAATCCGGACGACGTCTAGTTTCGAGGCTGAATTGGGGAAAGGACAGAACCTTTTAGCTGTGGAATGATCAAGATCATCCAGTTCTTGTCTACCCCTCTTCATCTGAATTAGGATTTCTTGAATCCAGTTCTTGTGGGTTGGAATTCTTGTTGAGGTGATATGCCCAATGTTTTGACCCCAAATAATTCTCTCTCCCTCTCTTGTGTTTATGTGTCAATTGTAAGCAAAACATACATGAAAAAGTCTTATGGGTTAGGTGTTGGTTTTGTTCATAATCACTTATTGTTGTTGTTATGGATCGTATCTTTAGCTTTCGTTCTATGTCATCAGTTACGATGACTGAACTTTGTTTCAAGTTAATTGATTTGCACTTCACCTTGTATTATGCTTTAATGATCATAAAATTAAACATTAGCTTCTGTTTTACAGGTATTTGCAGTGGAATCAACACCTCAGCTCAGGTCCGACTCAATGATTCTTCAGGTGTTCTTCTATCTCTATGTTCCAAACAGCCGATTGTTATGGTTGGATGTATCTTCTTCTACTCCACTTCTGGTGTTATTTTGATTTCGATCGTGATTACATGACAATCAAATGATCCAAACAGCCACTTGTTATGGTTGGATGTATCTTCTTCTACACCACTTCTGGTGTTATTTTGATTTTGATTGTGATTACATGACACAGAAATCAATCGTACAAGAGATTAATGCTAACCCTAATGCTGGATGGCAAGCGGCCATGAACTCCCGTTTCGAGAATTATACAGTAAGGCCCTGAAACCTGATTTCGATCATTCAGATTTACTTTAACAGCACAGAGGGGATCTCTGAGTCTTGTGGAATGATCCTAATCGCTAAGTTTTCTTTATTACTTTTGTAGATTGGCCAGTTCAAGCATATTCTTGGAGTGAAGCCAACACCTTCCAATGAGGTTATGGATATTCCTAAAAGAACTTACCCAAAATCTTTAAAGCTCCCTAGGCAATTTGATGCAAGAACGGCCTGGCCTCAGTGTAGCACAATTGGAACAATTCTTGGTCAGCTGTTAAACTTCCATTGTTTTCTTTTTCTTCTTATTTATGGGTGATAAAATTAGATGGAAGACTAATGTTTTTTTTTACTGTGTGCCAACTATGGCAATGGGGCATATCGATCAAATTGGTCAACAGATCAGGTAAGCTTGTTCATTTTGGTGGTCTTTGATATAAAACACAAGACACACCATTAAATACATAGCTTGTTCATGATGGACAGGGGCACTGTGGTTCATGTTGGGCTTTTGGTGCTGTAGAATCACTTTCTGACCGTTTCTGCATTCACTTCGGCATTGTAAGAGCCTGCTCATCATTTCATAAAGATCACCATTTTGTGCATCGAGGAGACTAATGTAACTTTGCTCCGTGTTTCTTTTTTTCTTGTCTTATAGAATATTTCTCTGTCTGTCAATGACCTTTTGTCATGCTGCGGGTTCATGTGTGGAGATGGATGCGATGGAGGGTATCCTATAAGTGCATGGCGGTACTTTGTCCAGAATGGCGTTGTCACTGATGAGGTAACCAACTACAATGCAGTCAACCTGCTTTTCTCCGAATTATATCATTTCCTCTTTGTCTTATATAAATTTACCTTGCGATAGCAGATGCTGATACACAGTTGTCTTGTATTAGCTTTCCATTAGTCTTTGGCATGTGGAGCATCATAACACAGATATAAGTTGGCATGAGCAAGACCAACTACTGGTCTTAACTGAATACTCTTGTCCACTGTCAGAATATGGGTAGTCACTGAGAAGTGATGTCAGACTAGTTTTGGATACCAACTAAAATTAAACACTCTATGAGTATGATCTGAATTGGCGCATGACGTGGTTGTCAGATTCAGAACTTGAGCATATAAATGAAGCTACTGTATCTGCAAACATTAATGGGAATCATACACCTAATAATAAGACTTTGATTCGACAGAGTAGGACAGCGGGCCATATGTGATGTTGACAACAAGGTTTATGAAGTAGGCCATATATTCCAAATAATAAAATCAACATTGTAGGATTATGAAGTAAGGTGGCAACAAGGTTTCTTTGAACAAGTTAATCTTGAATAGAATATGCAATATTTGTATAGAGAAACCCAGAAAAAAAAATCTGTCTTGTCATTGCTGAAGAATAATGAATGACAATACTGGTGCTACCTTTTCTGGAGGTTATGTAAGGATTGGTTGGATTTGCCCAAACAGAACTATGAATTTTGATACTTTTCTTCTTTACTTGTTTACTATAATTAAAATGGGAAGCTAATATATGTATTCTGCTGCCTTTGTGTCCATTATCAAACATTTTGATACTTTTCTTCTTTACTTGTTTACTATAATGAAAATGGGAAGATAATATATTTTTTCCGTCTTGCTTCTTTGTTGTAGATTGACATGCTTAATTATGGTTGGTCTTGCAGTGTGACCCATATTTTGATGACGTCGGTTGTGCTCATCCGGGCTGTGAACCCCTATATCCAACCCCACAATGCGAAAAGAAGTGCAAAGCCAAGAACCTTCTCTGGGACCAATCAAAGCATTTTGGTGTCAATGCCTATATGGTAAACTCGGATCCAAAGGATATCATGACAGAGGTCTACACAAATGGTCCTGCAGAAGTTGGCTTTACGGTTTATGAGGTGTGTCAGAGGCAAACTCATTTATGGATCATACAATCACTCAATTAGAGTCGTCCTAATCTTGATATTAGCATATACACTTTGTTTCAAATGCTTTCATCCTTCACGTGTACTAGATATTTCTTTTACAAGCTAGCTTAGTCAATTTGCTAACATTTTTTTCCGAAATTTTCTGCTTTGCTTAGGATTTTGCTCACTACAAATCAGGAGTCTACAAACATGTGACAGGTGTTGCAATCGGCGGCCATGCTGTAAAGTTAATCGGATGGGGAACCAGCGATGAGGGCGAGGACTACTGGGTCTGTTCATAATAAATTCTTCAGTTTCCGATATTTACAAGTCATTCCAAGACGTCTGATCTTTGTGTCTACTCTTTTGTGCAGCTTCTTGCAAACCAGTGGAACAGAAGCTGGGGTGACGTACGTACAAGTGTTAAATCATTGCATATACTGCATGAAGTATATTGTTTGTTTGATGGACTTGTTCATTGTCTGGCATGTGTGCAGGATGGTTACTTCAAGATCACACGGGGTAGGAATGAATGTGGGATCGAAGAGGATGTTGTTGCTGGGATGCCCTCATCAAAGAACTTGGTCAGGTACTACGTGAACAGCGATTCAGAAGCCGATGCCAGTGCTTAATTTGAAGTGGCCCCGTATAGGACCGCCTATGTTGTTGTTATGTCAAACCCTAAAACTTGTTTTATGGCAAAATACTAAACTTGTTAGATGCTTATGTTAGTACCCCTTGTTGACTTATCTTCATCCTCATCCGCTAAAGCCAGGATAAGCTTCTGTTTTGAAAAAATATCTCAGGAAATTTCGACATGGACAGTATCTTCTTAGCATCTAGCATACTCTTCCTTTTCATTTCAGATAATAATCGACGGATGGGAGTATTTAGGTTAAGGATGGGGAAATAATCTATTAGATTCTAAGAGATCAGATGGATCAGCAACCGAAGAAAGGGCAGGGGGGTCAACAATAGATCAAAGTTGAATTTAGGAAAATTTACCTGGATTATTTGCGCACAGCTTCTCATTTCGCTGTGAAGTTGGGGATTGTTTCTTCTTGGGACAAACAAATGACCTCAGAAGCAAGCACGCCCTGAAGAATACGCTGGGATAGCAGCAGTAACAGCAGCAAGCAGTTCTCGAGCGCTCTCACCGTTTATGCCTGTATGAGACAGCAAAGAGGCCAAGTTCATGCAGATGCCACCACAATAAACAGCAGTTGACGGAGCAAGAGAGTCCGGAAATGGCTCACAGATGTCAGCTCTGCACTGGTGCCATATCAACAGTCTGATGATAGATGAAAGCAGCCTGACAAAACAATGAACACGGTAAGTAAGCGACAACCCGAGTGAATCACGTGACAAGAAACGATGAATTAATTTATTCGTAGCCTTCAAATACCTTTCTTTGTAGGAGGCAACACATACCTGAACAACGAACACCTGGCACTACAAGAAACAAACAAGCTATTTTGATCTTTGGCTCATTATCTAAACTGAAAACATAAGAAAATTACACACGGACATCCACATGACTCGATCTCGATCAACCAGCACCAAAGTGACGTGAATGAAAAAGATGTACATCACTCACGAACCCTGATTAGCTTTCGATCAAGAAGAGTTACAGCACTAGTTTGACTGAAGTAATCGGAGTCTGCATATTCCAGCTTTGCAATACATCGAAGCACAGTCCTGATCAAGACTTCCTCATTTGATAGCCCCCAAGTCTCAGCATTTGATCGATTAAGCACTAAAAAAAAATCACTGAAGATTATCTTTTACTTGAGTCATCAACTGCAGGAACCTTGGCAGGGTAATTTGAAAATTCAGTTGCAGCTAATATTGAAAAATCATATGGTTGTGCTGAAGCAGCAGCACTGTCTTTGAGCAATGAAGATTTGATCACTTCCAAGTCTGCTTGGTCTTGCGGTGTGGTTGACCTCACCGGGCTACTCGAACCTGATGTGGAGACACCAGACAACCGTGTATCATCTAACTTCCCTGCATACATGTGTTTGTTCTTTCTCACAGCATCCATCTCCTGCCCGGTTGGCACAAATGTCCGTGATCGATACTTTCTTGCTCGCTCATCACCCTCATTGTTGTTGTACAGTACATAATCATGATAAGTAGGGGCAAACTGTGTCAAGATACACACACCGAATAGAATATTAACAAAAGATTGCCTAATATATATATATATATATATATATGCTACTTTGATTCAACACAAAATGAATTAATTTACAAGGAAAGTCACCTGATGAACCGTGTCATGGTAGAAATCATTGAACTTCAGAGCATGAAAAAGGCTTCCCCTTAAACCACCAGATGCACCAATGTTGGCGCCTGCATATTCCTTGTATGGAAATGCATACAGGTGGCCAACAGCTGCTGCAAGCATCTCAACACACAACACAAAGTTCTGAAGATCAGCAGCTTCTTCTGCATTCTTTATCAAGTTGGACTTGGCTGCGAGAAAAACCAACACACCCTGCATGAAAGGTAGGTAAAATGCTGTTGTCAAGAAGGAAGACCATATGACAAGCAAACATGTGTTGTCCACAAGTAGCCCTATATACTAAACCCTAAAGGTTCGTTCATTAATTATGCCAGAGAAAAGGCCAGCATTGCTATCCAAACAAATATGTTAGAGAATTTCAAACCAATCAAACAATAAACTTAGGTTAACACCAAGGTAAACCCCAAGTACCTGCCAATATGTGAGGAAGACGACAGATTTGATTATAATGAACTTTGGAACTGGGTTGAAAGGCTGGAGTAAATCTTTGCATGCTACATAGAACAAAGCAAGAGCATACAATGCCATGGAATATGATATAGTATAGATTATTGTGATGTAAAGATAGGCTTGGTCCACGCTGAAATTTCCATCTTCATATTTCCCTTTTGCATATAATATGAAGGTAATCACAACTAGAATAGGCTTCAGGATCACAAATTGCAAACCGCCTTGCTTGCACCTTCTTATAAAACGTCTGTAAACAACAAGTATGTTCAAGAATGAATAACTGAAGAAAATTGAATTCACTTGTGACAATTTTACACAAGTCTCACTTGCTATGTAGCATAAACTTCAAAAATCATCAACAAGGAAAAAGAGTCTCAGAGAACGGACCCATCAAGAGGAATGGAAGGAAAACAGCACGTCATTAGGTACCATGATGGCTTCAGAGATCGTCCACTTAAACTCAAGACCACTGCACCTGGACCTCCCACCCAAGCCAAGCAGAGCGAAAGGAAGTTATAAATGACCCAAGCCTCATAGCTGAAACAGTTATGTATTATCAGAATAGCTGATGCACAAACTTGTAAAAACGGTTTTGGTCATCAAGTCCTATCTGTACTATAATGCCTTAGAGCGAAAAGTTCTTGCATCCAAGAATTTCAAGTCGAATATCAAAATAAGTAAGCACAATATATAAAATTATAACATTCCTTTTTTAATAACAAAAATCATGATGACCCCTTTTTTTTTCTTGTATAGGACAATTTGACCTTAACAGAGTCGGAGACAACAAAAGGATACAATCTTGGTTTTATAGGAGGAAGCAGAACCGCAGGGAAAAGAATTATACAGCAGAAACAAGAAAAGAATCGAGATTTATTAGATCTGTTCTTCAAAAATCAATCTCATCCACAAAGGAATGTGATTTTGTGATTCCAAGTAGAATCAGGAAATCAAAATAGTAGGCGAAGGGTAGAAGTAAAACTACCCAACGTACAGATCAGCAAAGTATGCCATAGAAGTATATGTTTGTTAGACCATAATAGATTGAGCATATAAAAGGAAACAAGGATGTTGTAGTCTTGTAGACAATGGCAGCTCACTGCTTACTCATGAAGTAACATATCTGAGCTTCTTGCTCTTTCGCCCAGACCAAAAACTAAAACTCGCATTGATATAACTGTCAGTTCTAGGTTACCAAAAATGTAACAGTGATATCTGTTATACATAATAATATTTCAAAAGCACAATGTAGGTTACAACAAACTGAATTAAGGGAGGCAGATTGAAAAGGGAATTGAAAACATATCCAAATAATCAGGAATCACAGATTCTTTTTATAGCACTCTGCAACTAAATTCAGCTGCAGGCTTGCAGAAAGACAAAAGCTGCTCATGGCCTATATCCTTCAAACCAAATATCGCATTCCAGTATTTTCATACACAACAAACTGGGTGAAAATAGACATGTTCAATTACATGAACTTCTAGAAGACATAACAAATATACGAGGGTCAATCTGCTTGAGAAACTTTGATAGATTTAATAAAAAGAAAATGAAATGTGGTATATAATTCAAATTTTGATTATTACGATGCTATCGATTAGCTTGAGAATGGTGATATTTCATATGACATTCATCTCAACCATGTAAGGGATTCTTTATGCTCGTAACAAATGATGACTTAAGTTCAGCAAGAAGCAACCAAGCTCCTAATTCGAACTCCATTTGCAACAGTCCAACAACCTCACCACATAGAATCAGATTTGCAGTTATCAGTACCACCAAGCCAAAAACGTGAAAAAGAGTTTATTTTCTTTCAAAACTTCCTCTTATTCTCTTCCTACACTTTCTGTACACAGATCAGCATCTTCAGTGCTAAAAGCTACAGTATCACTCCCAGTTTAACCATAAACTGCAGTTTCAATTGCCAAGTTAACTTCTTTTTCATTTCAATAGTTCATTGAAAGAACCTCACTCATGAGCTTTACACGAACTATCAATTTCCAAAAGTATGAGGTAAGGTTCAAAACTCCAGAAAAGGATAAGCTGAAAAAGAAAAGATGTGTTCAGTTTTAAGGAAGAGACGCTACATCCTCCTCTTACTCTCCTGAATCCTTTTGCCATCACAACAAACTTTAACCACATAAGAAATCTCCAGTATTTCATTAAAACAAACTCACTCACTAGCAATACAGTAACCATCAAATTCCAAAAGTATGAGGTAAGATTCAAAACTCCAGAAAAAAAGGGATAAGCTGAAAAAGAAAAGATATATGTTCAGTTAGATGCTCCATCCTCCTCTTAGTCTCCTAAATCCTTTTTCCATCACATCAAACTATACACACATAAAAACTCTCAAACAGTGACAACTTATAAACTTGATCATGCCTTGTGTCACGATCCAGCCCAAGAGATGTGATCCATTAATTTTCTTGAGCTCAAACCATTAACTTTGTTGAGTACAAACCATTAACTCGAAATGATTAAGCCAAGTAATAATAATACATTCATCAAACCCTTCCATATTTTTATCTACTTCAGATATAAGACTAAATCAGGGTGTTACAATTCCCTCCTCCTTCACCTCTATCAAATCCTAGCATGATGCTTGTGAAGTCAAATCCAATGGATAGCCCTTTCTTATTCGAGTCCATCACCATGTCCAATTATGCTCTCGTATCATTTGTCATTATCCAACCGATGAGATAACTGATCAATTAATTTTATTGACTCCAAACAATTGATCCAAAATAATTAAGCCCAAGTTAATATTAGTACACCATTAGATTCTCCTAAATCTTTGTCCACTTCCGATGTGAACTAAATAAAGTGTTATAGATAGCTTACTCTTAGAGCAAAATATTTTCCCTCGATTCAGTCAAAAAGAAACTTAAGCTTTTCTTGGAGAAGAGAAGAAAATGAATACTTCTCAAATATCTTCCTAGTTCCTAGTTCCTACTTCCTACACAATCTCATGTAATTAGAGATAACATACATTGAAACATCAAGCACCTCAAAGAACCTCAAGTTGTTAAAAAGAGATTTGAACAGAGTATTAAGCTATATTAGTGGTAGACAGTTTTGGATAACTACTACATGCAAATACTGGTCTTCTCCATACATCCTATGAATTGGTGCATGCCACTGATATATGTTAAGACTAAGAATAAAACTGGAGTAACACTGCAGTGTTGACTATTCTTGATCAAGACATTTAGAATGACAATGATGACAAACATACTTACACTTCTCGAATAGAATTAAAATATATTGAACGATCATTAAGGACGAGAGACAAGAATGACATAAGTGCATAGACCTGCCAAAAAAAGGTATGAGCTGATCAGACAGATAATTATTGAATTAGTACAATCAATAGAATCCATATATTGGTACAATTACGCAATAATACATATATCAGAATCCATAACTCAGTGCACAGGATATCTCAAGCACCACCAAATGTCACCCAATTCTTTTTCATTTATCTTTTTTTTTTTAAGAAAGTTACTGAATCATGTCAGCTACGTTAATTCTCCAAAATTATTTTTGTCAATGTGTAGATGCATAATTTGAGGCACCTTTTATTCATTGGTCATGGCAATATGAACGAGGTACATAAGCCAAAATAGGGGAAAAAAGAAACTTATAACCCAGTGCATTATGATACAACATCATCATGCATATTTTCCAAATAAAGTAGCTTGCACAGGTTTCAATTGAAGCATGACTATTCAATTGTTATTCACTTATTATACATATCCATCAAACCCAGTTCCCGATTTCGTCCCAAAGGATCAGAAAGCTGTCCCTTACTAGTCATTTTGTCAGCAATTTACTGATTTTAAATGGTGGTTCTGCTCATCTTTCATAAGAAGGTACATCATGATTTTTCAATTGCTATTAGTTCATGATAAATTTTGAGCTTTGATGCAGTTCGCAAGATTTCAGCAATGTTGTACCTTGCCTGCATAATTTCTGCAGAGAGTTCTGTCCATTCCAAAGTTGCACCCTCTTGTATGTTGTTGGCTTGTGAGAACAGGGCATATATAATAGTGCATTCAAGTGGAAATTAAGTTCATGGTTCATAGGACAGATCCAGAGAAGGAATATAGCATACACTCGGATGCCTATACAGAAGCATGACATAAAATTATATAATAAAGAAACCATATAACTACCATCTGTCTGAAAGATAATTAGCCTTGGCCATTTTCTTGCTCTACCGGGGAAAGATAAGAAAGCAAATAATATACCAAAGCCAAAAAAGTTTTAAAGAAGCTTCAAACTAGAGCATTCAGATTTTCATATGCTTGAACTCCTGCTGGTACGTCTTTTAATTCTATATATAACATACACTGGTTACATTACAACCATGTAGTAACCCTTATGCTCAAGCAAAAAAAGAAGAGGAGCATGGTAGAGAGTAAGAAAGTAACAGCACATGCCAAATTTAAGTACTAGTTCTAAAGGTGCAGATCAGCCAAGAATGTTCCTAAGCTATGAAAACTCAACGCAGTTGGACTTGTGAAATTAGGCCACAAGATTTCATATCTCCATAATGGAATTATTAGAACGCAACTGGCCTATGTCAAGAAACCATCAATAACATCAACAACGACAACAACAGTATTAATAAATACGGAACCATTCAAGCAAATAGCATACCGGCACCATGAAGATGATGCGAACTATGTAGCGCTGATAGGTAGGCTCCGTATAATTCAAGAGGTGCCTGTATATGTGAAGCACCGCCAGTGCTATGGCTCCCACCGTACATGGGAACGCGATGATGACAAATAGAATAGGCGCCATCCAAGAAAAGAAGAACCAAATCGAATTCCCGTCGTCCTCCAACCAGCGATCAGTCTAACGCTCAAGCGGATCGGTAACTAAAAGCCGCAGATCACAGTCACAACGAAATCTCGCAGTCCCCGAGTGGCCGTTCCCATGGGACGGGGTCTGCGACCTCGGAGGGGAATCTTGAGGTCAATTGTGGGGAAATCAGCGGCGGAAGGGAGCCGAAACCAGATCTTGGATAAGGGGAACGAAAGCAGTGGGAGCAAGTGATCGACAGACTCTGATCTAGGGTTAGGGTTGAAGGATTGGCGAAACGAAACTGGCAAAGGTGGCGGTCGTAGGGTTTCTTCTTCTTCGCCGTCCTTCTCCCTTCCTCACGGCGGGGGAGATACGACGGGATCAGCGGCACGAGGATCCTCCCGCATGCGGAGGTATTGGCAATTGGAGGAGGAGGAGGGCGGAGGCGGAGGAGGAAGACGACGCCGCAGCGAAGGAATCGAAATCACACAACACCTCGTTGTTACAATTTCCTCTTTCGAATTCAGGGAATGGTGATCATGGTTGAACTATAATAAAAGATAAAAGAAACTAATTACCTGTTACTATAATTAATTGTTTAGTATTTAGTTAATAATTTGTTAAAAGAGCATGATAACTGTGTTTATAATATTTATATTTTATGTATAGGCATTGCAAAAGGTAATTAATTATCTTATTGGGTCGGGTGGGAAATGAGACGGTGACGTCCGACCCGTTTTGAGGGTTATTCTTGGATCTCATATGATCGGATGATGAACCGCCGATCGGGCAATTTTTATTGGGTCGGGTAGGAAAGAAGACGGTGACGAAGTGATACCGTTTCAATTCCCGTCCGACCCGTCTTGTGAAGATTACGGTTCGATGTGGTACGGTTTTGAGTCCAAATTGGTCGAACCGAATCAAATCGGGTCGATTGGATGTATCGCGGGTCGGATTGAGATTGACGTCCCCGCATCCGTTCCATCTCCTCCCTTTCCGCTCACCTCTTGGTGGATAAGACAGAGCGGCACAGCGCCGAGAGCAGTTGTAGAAGAATGGAGGTGTCGTTGATGAGCAGCACTCGCTGCTCTTCCTTCTCGCCCTCTCCCACCTGGAAACCCTCGGTCTCCCTTCTTGCCCGCCCCGCTCTCCTCTCCTTGCGCTCCTCCTCGTTGTGTCCTCTCGGCCCTCTCTCCTCGTCCAGGGACCTCCTCTCCCGCCGGCATGGCGGGCGGAGGGTGACGGTCATGAGCATGGAGGCGGGAATCGGCGTGATGGGGACCAAGCTCGGCATGATGACCTACTTCGAGCCCGACGGCACCGTCGTCCCCGTCACCGTCGTCGGCTTCCGCGAGGGCAATATCGTCGCCCAGGTCAAGACCGCCGCTACCGATGGCTACGACGCTGTCCAGGTGGGCTACCGCCGCGTCCGTGACCGCAAGCTCACCAAGCCCGAGCTGGGCCACCTGGAGAAGGCCGGCGCCATCCCCATGCGCCACCTCCAGGAGTTTCGACTCCAGTCCGTTGACGGCTTCGAGCCCGGCCAGAGGCTCGTCGTCGAGGATATTTTCAAAGAGGGTGACCTCGTCGACGTCTCCGGCAATTCCATCGGCAAGGGGTTCCAAGGTATCGTCTTGTTGCTTTCTTAAAACCCTATTTACTCCGGGGTACAATCCGATCTGAGCTTTATATGCATCTGGTCGAGAAGGCATACATTCTCATCACCATACTAGACTTCAAACTGGATGCTTCATTTTGACTCCATCCACATTAGTTTTTATGCACAACATGAGTATTATGACCACAAAAATCATGTTGTGCCATTGGAATGACCTAAATCCTATTTAATTCTGATGCAACACCATAAGATTTAGAGTTGCCCTAGTGCAAGCTCAAACGCCACTTTTAAAATGCAGAACTGGATTGAGATATGCAATCATTTTTGGCTAAACGATTTTGTTTTCCAAGTAGATTTCAAGGACTTCTGTCTTGAGAGGAGCATCTAAATTAGCATTGCTCAAAATTGGTGACAATTGACAATCACACCAAGGTGGTAATTGTTTGGTAAGTTTGGAAGATCTTAGGTTCTTACAGTTATTTTGGATTCATTTTTTTCAAGAAATAGCTGGATTTTGGTTTGAAAATGTGTATTTGTTCAAGGAATGCTCTGGTATAAAGTTTAATCAAAAGTGCATTTTGTTGGTCTTCCATGCCAATGCACTTTGATGTAGGAACCATTTACCGGTACCACAATAATGGATCATTTGAGGTGTATTCTTAGATTTGGTTGGAATATAGGCATGCACAGGTTCAACCATTAAGGATCTAACTGAATCGACCTGATATGTTTTGTCGTTTGGGTCTTCTTCAGTCTCAATTTGACCCTAGGGTTTGTGTTGTGAAGTTGGTTTGAATGCGAACTGGTGTTTGAGTCTATGTTGGCTGTAATGTACCATGTTAATATGGCATTGGCAAGGAGAATTGAGCCATCAGGGGTGTGCAAACGATGTGCTTGCTTAGGATGTCGACTGGCATGATGTTGGGCTACCAAGTCCGGTTTGTATTTCTCTGGTTCTACATCGTTGTTTTGCACTGATGTTTCATGTTGATAGACTGTAATTTTATTGTCCATTCTTACACGTTTTATTGTACTACATAATGCTCTGCTTTGTATGAATTTCTACACCGAGGACAATTAGGCATCATTTATCTTATTATTTGTTTTCCATCCATATTATGGCAGATTAATTTGGCATGTGGATGATACATTTTATCTTTATTCTAGTTTACTTCATGAGTTCTTTTTTGGCTCTTCACCATATGCCTTTTTCTTGGACATCTGTATTATTTTTTATCTATAATCCTCAATCCGTAAACCAGATAATCATGTGTGAACTATCAAGTTATTGTGAAATATAATCTACTGAATTGAGTTCATCCCTAAATTTGCATCTAGACTGGTAGGTGCCAGGAAGAAACAGCCATCTAGACTTTTGAAGAAAGTGTATATTTGACTGCAAAAAATTCGGCCGGAAGATGAAGAGGATCCATTTTCCTTGCAGGTGGAATCAAAAGGCACAACTTCCGTCGTGGACTGATGACTCATGGTTCCAAGAGTCACAGAGCCCTGGGTTCGATTGGTGCTGGTACTACTCCTGGACGTGTGTACAAGGGAAAGAAGATGCCCGGAAGGATGGGAGGAACCAAGACCAAAATCCGAAAGCTGAAGATTGTCAAAATAGACAGCGAATTGCGAGTGGTCATGATAAAAGGGGCTGTTCCTGGAAAGCCGGGCAACCTTCTCCGAATTACGCCTGCCAAGATTGTCGGGAAAAATATACCCAAGAACTAGCACCTATCTATCTTTATTGTGTCCAATTCACCTTTCGGAAATCTGGTTGCTTCCTTTTTTTTCCATTAGTCTTTAGCAGTACCTATTAGCTTTCTTTCTGGACTATGCTGTTGAACAGAGTCGTAACCATCGCAGCAGTTTTCCCGGAAACCTGGTTGTTTCTTCAACTTCGAGCTTTGTAATCCAACATGTAGTGTTACTACAAGTATGGAGATGGATGTTTCTGTATAATTGTGTGTATAAACCTGATAGCATGGAAGTTCAATTTGTGTATAATTTTGAGTTTTGAGAAATCATGCATCAATGATTATACTCTCTCTCTCTCTCTCTCTCTCTCTCTCTTCTCTCTCTCTTCTATCAGTGTTATACAAAGTTAGAAGACATAGCACGTTGGATTTTTGCGTGTAGAACATTAACAATCTACTAAAAATGCTTTCCTGATGCCAGTTTCCTGCTTAAAGTTGGTCCTTGTTTGTGACATGGATCAAATTAGCACCAACCGTGCTGTCCTAAGTGTCTTCACCTCTCTGTTGCTCGAGTCGCCGTTGCGCCTCCCTCGAGGCCTTACCCAACTCCTCGTCTCCCGGCAGTTGTTGACTCGATGATTCCCACCTCTCCAACTATTATCCGGCAGTTGTTGACTCGATGCTCCCACCTCAGTCCATCATCTCTCACGAAGATTTCCATGGCAAACACGTAGGAAAACAAGCTAAACTACCTTCGCATTGTAGTCAGCTCTCCTAAGACGAGCTTTAGTGTAGGAAGGACGCACGAGCAGAGCAGCATTGCAGTCCACATAATCTAACAGAATCGGCACCGGAAGAGGCAGCAGATTGTACCTCTTTCAGCACAGAATGCCAATCGCTTTGTTTGCGCGGTTCGCTGCACTTGGAGAGAGGGGTTTGGTTGCGGTTTACTTGCGCGATTTCCTCGGAGCTCGCTTCGTGTCGTGCGAGCTTGTAATGAAGAATTGCCTTCTCCGCTTCTTCCATTCTGAAACGAGTTCATGCTGATGCTTTAAGTGGAAATATCTGAGGTAGGAGAAGAATGTCGTTGTGGAATTACCCGAGGTATAGTATGGCTAATCGTCGATGCGCCCTGCCGAAGCAAGGATCTCGTCGCACTGCTTCTTTGCACTCGCCGACGGCCTCCAGGAGTCGGTCCATGGCCATGAGGGGGGCTGCCTTGTTGCTCCCAAGACGATGCCTTGCCCTGGTCGATCAGAATGGCGCGATCATACAGTGCCACCGCCTCCGCGTATCTCCCCTACTTGTACTCCTCGTTGCCCATCTCCTTCAGCTCCTCTGGCTCCAACCACTTTGACAGAGCTAGGCAGCGTACCTCGGGTGTCGCGGCCGAATCTTGCTTGCCGTCGGAGGAGATCCCGCCTCTTTCCTTTGCGGTCTTGGGCAGGCAATCGAGCACGTTCAGGCTCGGAGTGACCGCCTCGGGAGCCCGGATGTTGCCCAGGTTCACCGGAAGACGTGTGGACGAGGGCGCTGGTGGTCGTGGATCACGCCGTCGAGCTGGCCCGGCCGGCGCACTCGACGGGCAGCCTTGAGGTAGCCGGGGGCTACCGTCTTGGAATTCTGCGGCGCCGGCGCGGCGGGTGGAAGGGCCGCGCTCGTGGGCACCAAGAGGGACGCCTCGTCATCGGACGCTGCTCGCCGGCGCTTGGAGTCGGAGGGCGGTAGACTGGGGCTATCTACGACCGGGTGACGGGGGCTCGAGAACGGATTCCTTCGGCGATAGATGCTATTGTAAATGACGCGAAGGCCACAACCAGAGGCCGCCTTCCCGTCCGCCGCCATGCGCCGGTGCTTCCTCTTCCCTACGACGCATTTGATGGAGGAAGAGACAAGGCAAAGACGAGCCAAAGAGATGTCATCCACCCTCACCCTATCCCATTCTGCAGCTAACAAGAGGGAGGGAGAAGAAACACCATGGAGCAGGGGAGTTCGGAGTTGCACGTACAACAGGACTGGCGTGGAGTGTGATTGACAGACCAAAAAGAACACGTTCTTCCCCTTCCCTCCTCGAATTCTGACTGACTTTTGGAATGCGAGGGAAGAAGCAGAGAAAGGAAGGAAGAAGAGCGCATAGAGAAGAAGAAGACACCGTAGGCGGATGCATGAAGACGTTTTACATTTCAATCCTTGGAAAACTCGTAAATATCCTATCAGCCCATATATATATATATATATATATATATATATATATATATATATATATATATATATATATATATATATATATATATATATATATATATATATATATATAGTTACTAAGAAATTAATAATAATAACAAGTAAATTATAATAAAAAACCAAATCAAAAGGATAGTCATCTCCTGTTTTAGGGATGACAGTACACATTACAACACCTGCAACTAAATGGCTCCACAACCAGACTCTGATTCATGAGACTGTAGCAACTTGTTTTGCCCATGAATCAATGATCAATACCATGCAAGCTTCATGCAGGGAGTAGAGCCACACAGCAGTTCATTTTAAGATCAGATTCACCCATACAAATAAACTTCTCAAAGTCATTTCATTATTGCATACAGAAACATCAACCGGACGGGCTCGCATTAGTACCATGGATATCGGCAAAACCTAACTGAAGCAGAAGTTCATTAGCTCACTTGGTGGTGGACTGACATCGGACACAAACACTATGAGCCTATTCTTGGGATCATCAAACCAAAGTCCTTGTGCCCCTCGACTTCGGGGCAGAAGCAAGCTCCACGGAGACTATGAATCCTGACTTGCCAGCTTCCCTGAGATAGCGCACATCGCCGTTCATGAGCCTGAGCAATTTCCTGCACACAAGAAGGCCGAGGCCCTCCTCGGACGGATCCTCGCTGGTTCCAAACATTTCAGAAAGAAGATCATCTGGCACTCCGCTTCCGGTATGTGTGATCCTGAAATAAATCAGCCAAGAAAGATTACAGCTGAGAATACAGGATTAATTATTGGGAAGAACAGAAAACGGCAAAGACCATGGAGCATTTCCCTTGATCGACTAACCCTGTGTTACCAGTGCACTAAAGCTCTTCTTTGGACCTGTCAACAACCAACTCAAATATAATCATTTTGTCTAACCCTAAATTGGCACCACTACCAAAGGTATATATAATAACAAATGCTTCATGTGCCGACTACCTAACGCACGAGTTAGATCTTGACAGAAGAACCCAACTTCGAGCCCACACCCTTCTCACCGAGTGAGCACATTAACAAGTATGCCTGACACTGTTGAGTCAAAGTCACCATGAATCAGAAATTAGGAAGTGCCATATGTTGTTTATAACTCAGAGAAGTGAGATCTTTAGAATATAAAGTTTAAATTGTAAGTGCACACTCAAAAATAAGCTACCTAACATAAACTCCTACAAACAACTCGCTGACCTGGACTGGTGCAATATCCTTAAGACATCAAACATTCCAGTCTCCAATCTCGAATCCCGATAACTCGAACTTAGACAAAACCGTAGTCCCCGAAAAACTTCCAATGGTAGGTGGATAAAATTGAACATCATTCTCCATCGTCTTTCAGCCTTGTACAATTCAAACTCCAGTTAAAACCAAAGCACCAGCAAGTACAAGCTGACGTGACACAAAGACCACTTTTCAAATTGCCCTATACATATTTGTTTTAATACTAAAAATTCCTAGTCACAGCCTCATACCGAGAACAACCTGAAGTCACCACTGAAATACTTACTGAAAAACAAAGAACAAATATCAATAACCAACATAAACAGAGAATAAGAAAAAATGCAACCTATATAAGAATTTCAAAGCACAAGCCAATATAAGAACAAGATATATTACTACAAAGATGAAGGAATTTGTAGTAAATGGATATTTGAAATCCTCAAACATTGTTAATAATCAACAATTATGGCCAAACTGTAATATCCCGATTTAGTCTCACATTAGAAGTGGACGACGACTTGGATTGGCTTGGTTTGATGTACTACACTATTGTTAACTTACATCATACTTGCATCCATCCGACCATAAGTCAATCCAAGTTTTCGTTCACTTTCAATGTGAGATTAAATTGGGACATTACACAGATTATGAGGGCGGGATGATTATCAAACAATAAACATATGAACTAAAATTGGAAATACAACAATTTGACTCCCAAATACTCACACAAAGTGGATCATTATCACTAGAATCTACGATGCTGGAAATGTAAGTATTTCACTACAGCCATACTATCATTGAGAACTAAAGGGGATTATTTTATACATTACTTGCATACTCGTATTTATGTTAAAATTTATCAGCATTTTAAGATGTTGTGATAGGTCCTAGCCTCATGATGAGAAAATATTATATAAAGATCAACTTTATTAGAGGAAGACAACACTGGTTAGCAGGAAATACAAGCAACCAAGAATAAACAAGCAGCATAAATATTTGCATTCTGCTGAACTACTACTTAGCACATATGAGCATCTTTAATAGAACTAGTTTTGTATTGACGACAGCAATTACCATTAAAGAAAGAAACTGTTCTAGAACCAGTTACAGGCCGTTGAATCTATCATACCTCAGTTCAAGGTGTAAGACATGGAGAGATTTTCCCAGCTGGTCCTTGATAAGGCTAGCAGCAATTTCAACCAGACCTCCAGAAGGAGAGGATTTCACAGACACAAGCAAGAAACCAGCAAGGATCTGTTGAAGCCTAAGACTGTCACCAAAAACACCTTCATTCATGAACCCATCAGACAGATCATAGACTATTCTGACTCCCTTTGACTGGCTGGCAAGCATGACTTGACTTACTGCAGTAACCACCAAATCATGCAGCACAAACTCGACCATTTCCAGATCTAACCAGCTAAATGAAACATATAAAAAGGATGAATTAACATCAGTAAAAAAATTGTAGATATAGTACAAAAGAAAACTAGGCCGAACTAGCACTATGCAGGACCCTCCATCCATGCCAAATCTACATGACTCTTATGCATAAAGATTAAATTCGTAAATAGATAAAAAAAATTTCTGATGGGGTCACATGGCCAATTATGGAACATGTTGACATGACCACAAAGACAAGATTTTTAGGACACTAATAAATGACTTGATTGGGGAGAACAAATCTGTATAATCTAATAAATACCATGATGAGATTTACCTGTCCATAATGTTCTCTAAATCCAAGTCATCAAGAATCCTATTTAACTGGCGATGACATTTTGCCCCAGTATTAAGGAGCTGTCTCTGTTCATCACACAAGTCAGTTCCTTCCAGCATCTTTCTTGAATACATTATACCTGAAAGGGGATTCCTAATTTCATGCCTTATATAACCCAAAGCCTTCAACCTCTTCATCACACTCTGCTCAGAGATTTGCTTCACCTGGAGCACATGTTGCAGCTCATGACTAGCAGTATGAAGAAAGCAAAAGACTCCTGTGACCATACCATCCTCGCCCACTTTCTTGCTTACTGACAATAGGCACTCCACAAGTTTACCATTCCGATTGATAAAACTAAAAGGAGCCTTCTCAGTTTCTTGCCCTGTCATTGCATTGTTAACTAAGATGCTGAGAATTACATATGTGTCTTGGTTCTTCATGCGGCAGCAGGCTACATGACTCCCGAAAACCTCCCCCAAAAGCATCTTGTCTATCACCTCATCTCTCTGCCACCCAGATAACTTAGTCATAGCTGCATTCCACTCCGAACACCATCCAAATTCATCTGCACCAAATATTGGAGGTATAAGCGGACTGGGGTTATGGACAATGGCTTTATAGTCTCCTTCAATCCGGGTAAATTTGTCCAACACCATCTTATGACCAGTCATATCTTGAGCCACAAAACAAACACCAACTACATGATCATTGATGGCACGACTTGCACAAGCATTAACGATCAATATGACAGGACCATCATCACTCCGAGGACCATAAGTTTTCATTTGAAACTGCACATTTTGCTCCTCTTTTCCTGATCAAATACAAAAATAAAAATAAGAGTAGCCTATTAAAAAGAAATAAATAGATATAATGACTGAGATGTGAGAAATATTATGCTGTAAACCATAAGAGCTGTGATCCAATACAATATGGTATGGGGCCTATGGGAAAATTGAAAACCAAGAAATATGAGGAGGAGAAACAAAAGGAGCATTTACCCTGTAATGCCAAGTGAAGCATCTCCCTGACAGCATCTGCTGAACATTCTTCCACGAGGCTAAGCAAATGTTTCCCTATTGCTTGGTCAACTGATAGACCAGTCAATTCAGCAATTTTAAGATTCCATCCATTTATGATGCCATCAACATCCACAGCTAAAATTGGCACAGTCGCCGTCTCTATTAGGCGGACCATTTCATTTGTTACCGCCTGCAGTTCTACCAACCCTTCAAGTTTAAGGTCATTGATCCTGGAGTCCAATGTGTCCTTTTTGCTCACACTGTCATTTTCATTCAGGGATCCCCTTAGTATAAGTTGTAGCGAGTGAATGGCATCCATCTCATAGTCATTCCAAGGCAAGCTTTTCATCTTCACGACTTCAAGGAAAGCCTTGAATGAAGATCTTGGGTGCATTCTGCTACCGTCATCCTTGTCTGAAGGATCATGCTTTGCACCTCCCCATCTAACTTCATCAGCAGTATGAGATCTGAACCAAAAGAGGACATCCCTGGACGTTATTCTGGCAGCAGCCATTCCACAAACTGAATCGCCAAGAGCTGACGCACCTGGATATCCAGCATCCATTAGACTATCAGTACTTAAGCCTGTCGAATCCATGTGATACTCTGTCAGCCAGTAGGCAATGTCCCGTATCTGTGGCTCAGTTGGAGCTAAACCGAGTCGCCACACCTTGTTCTGGTAAAGAAGTGCAGCACCACCACATTTTACTAGATCCATGATATTGGGACTCTGAGTTACAATGCCTATAGGAGAAGTTTCTTTGAGCAGCATATCACACAGGAGAGTCTGGGTCCGCAAGATGTTCTTCTCACGTATCTGGTTCTCTAATTCAATCTCCTTGCTGACATGTATCGCAAACACTTGCATTAAGAACTCACATGCATATCTTAAGGGGAAAGGGACAAACCTTGGGGTCTCGTTGTGGCATACGACAAGCCCCCAAAGCCTCTTCCTCTTCTGCCGCTGTGGTTGTTGCCCTGCCTCTGTGTCATCATCCTCGTCACCTTCATTTACCACCACAGCCATAACTAGTGAAGCAATCGAATTCATGTTCTCCATATACTGCAAGTGACAACTATGTGGTGCTCGGAGGGTAGATCCACAGAAGGTGATGTCAAAGGGAAGCTTGTCGTGTTGGTATATCTTGATGGACTTGGCACGACAATCACAGATCATTCGAACCTTGTTTTTCATAAAGAGGAACCTGGCAGCCTGGGGAATGTCTGTCGCCGGATAATGTAGCCCCAGATAAGGATCCAGGCCTGGCTTTGTGATCTCTGCGAACACCTCACCATGATCATCCTCATGGAACTTGTAAACCATGACCCTGTCGTAGCCAGTGAGCTCAAAGACTTCATCTATCACTGTATTACACAGCCGCTGAATGCTGCCACCAGGCAGGGATTGAAGCTTAGCTATAGCCTTGGCAGCGAGCTTGTAAGACTGCAGAGCACCAGCGGCAGTCATGGGCACCTCACTAGGTTTCACGGGTTCGAAGTCTACGATCAAACAACCAGTCACACGGTGCACAATCGCATAGAAGGGCTTACCGGAGGTCTTGCAGTGGACTAGGATGGGATTGAGCAGAGACACCTCGGCGAAGCCAAGAGCCTTCTGCAGCGCCGCCGTGCTAGGAGAAGTGAAGAGAGACCTGACGTCGGTGCCGATTCCGAGCACGGGGTGGTCGCCCACGCTGGGAACCGCATGGCTCACCATGGTGAGCATCTCCGGGGCGTTCTCGCTGTAGGCGATGACTTTGAACGACTTCTCGTCGAGGGCTAACAAGCAGCCGAAGGACTGGATGAACTTCCCCTTCTGGATGTGCTGCAGGTAGGCCGTGACCTTCTCCGACCTCCTCTGGTCCCCGGAGGGCTCCCGGAGCGCGTAAACCGATTGCAAGTAGTCGAAGGACTCGCCGAACTCCTCGAAGTCGGCATCAAGCTTGGCGTCCACGGTTGTCTGAGCCACTATCCGGGCGCTGTGCCGGCTTCTACTGGAGCTGGTGGAAGACTGCGTGGGCCTGGACGACGACATCTTCTTCAGAGCTCGCACCAAGGAAGCCGAAGCCCGTCGGGAAAGGCGACGCCTTTCTTATCGCGTACTAAGATTGCGAGTGCGGCCACGAATTTACCACCGCAGACCTCAACAAGGAGATGTTTTGTGCATCGCTAAGAACAACGCCAGAAGAATCTCCAAACTGGGGATTTACTTTTTCACTGCAAGGGACAGAGACAAAGCCAAGCATCATCCAGGAGAAGCGGAGTAAAAGGACCAAACGTCTTACGACTGCTGCCGAACTGAAGCTGGAGACACAGCAGCAAGCATGAAGCTCACCGATCAAGATTTCTGCCGGTAAGGTCGAAGTATGGAGCTAAATTTTTTTCTTGCAGAGCAGCAGCAGGTCCTCGCTACGACCAACTTTCTTCTTCCTTCAGCTTCGACACAGAGCGACAGGAGAGGATGCAAAAAGGTTAGCAACTTTCAGTGAGTCATGCGGAAAAACTTGGGCAAGAAATATCCCCTCCCACGAAAAGGTTTGAAGGAGTTGATGATCTAAAGGAAGAAGAAGATGAGAAGAACCCCCGGTTTACCCTCGAGAAAGCCCCTCGAGTGCTCCCAATCTCGGTAATTCCTCCACGCCTCTGAGGAATCGCGAGGATTCTCGCGAACGGCACCCGAATCCTAAATCCAAAATCCTCACGCATTCCAGGGAGCAGAGCACAGGGTAGTCAAAAACCGGAAACCAGCGAAACCGATAAACCAGGGAGCGGACGGGGCAGATCAAGTGCAAGTGCGTGCGGGCGTGGACGCGACGAGAGGGGAGCGAGCACCCATTTGGCCTCTACTTTTCGGGGTTGGAAGAGGACCAAAAGTCACGTCCACGGTCATGAGCCGCAGCCCGCGGAAGGGGCGGCGCGCACCCGACCAATTGCCTCGCCCGGCCGGGGTTCACCAAGAGTCTCCAACCGGACTCGTTGTGCTCGAAAGCCGGGCGCCGCGCTGCACCTCTACTCCCTCCCTCACTGTCGTCGCAGTCACGGATGCGGCCAAACCCAGCAATCTATTCGAGGATTGAAAGAGGAAAGAATAGGGGGACGAATCCAAGCGCGGATATAAGGATACAATATCTCAGCGACGAGTTCACGTCAGTCACGTTAAACCAATATGACATTTTCCAGCATCATTACATGCGTATCCATCCATGTCAGTGTATAACAAACACTGTACATGCGTACCAATATGACATTTTTTTTTCTTTTTTTGAATGATATCCCTTTTTAAATTCTCAAAAATACTCATTAAAAATATTTTTATTCAAATCTAAAAAAATCCGTTAACTATTTATAATGTTATATGGATTATTTTTTTTCCTCACAAAATATTATATATAATATTAAAATAGTTACATTATAAACAGTTTTTTAAGAAGGAATATTAGAAATTGTGATCATAATTTGTGAATTTTTTTAAAAAAATACTATTTATATTTTATTTTTTTTATTAATAAAAAATATTTCTATATTGACAATAATATATTGCAGTATGGAAAAAATGTGCGTTCCACTAACTAAAGACGCGTGCCTCGCTCGCTGTAACGCACCCGAATGATTGACCAGGTCGACGTCTGGTGTTCCTGTCATCTCCCAGGTGTTGAGGCACAGACGACGCGGGCCCACGTGTCGGGAGGTTTGGGTAACGCAGCAACGAGTAGAAATAGGATAACAAGCCTAGGAAGGATGACAGCGGATATAACGGGTCGGATCCTTTGAGGTGTTGATATCGATCCAACCCAACCGAATCGTTGCCAGGTCGGATGCCTCCTTGTCCTCTCTCCCTTCCAAGTGTTAATCCAAAGACGACGCGGGTCCCTCTTCTCGCAGCTGTGGAAGGCGGGGGCAACGGGTAGCAATAAGGTGACGGGGTTTAACGAGGGTAGTAGTAGCCGACTTAACGGACCGGACTTTTTGGACGCTGAATCTACTCGACCCGGTAAATGATGATTAGGGTTGTTGTCGTTAGCGGAGGCAGTTAGTCATGGATGAGGCAAAGTGACAGCTGTCACGCATATCCTGTTAGTGTGCGTGTTCCGATCTTTTCGTCGAGTGGTGACCAATGTCGCGACTTGAAACCGACATACTCAAGTGATCCCACGTCGAAGTGCAGACACGATTCTGCGATCTACATCCTCGTTGCTTTAGGGATCGTGCAGGCATATGATGACCCTTCATCCGGAGGTTTTTTAGTGCCAACGCACGAATCTAAAAGCGAGGGGGGTCGAGACATCGGATTCTCCAGGCCCCCCAAGGAGGGAATCTTGTGGCGAAGACGCCTGTAGCCAGTGGATCCCAGAACCAGAAGCTCATCTCGGACGTGCTCCGCCGTGCGAACAGTGGACAGGAATGCTGACGTGGCACGATCGTGTACTGGTTGACTTCGAGGGGGTGCCATCCAAGTACCGACGGCCATGGCAGCAGCAAGCTCCTGTGCTTCTCGGTGCGCGAGAGAGAGAGAGAGACAGAGGACCAGTGGGAGTTCACGTGGGCACCAGGCGCCATGCCAGGCTTCCCATTCCCAATTAATATTGCGGAGCACTGGTCGGCAACAGTGGCACATGGTTCCCATCATCGTCCCCACCCACCATCCTTTCTCTTCCCCCCTTTCTTTGTCCTCTTTGGGGGTGGGGCAAATCCCGATCGACCACCTCCGTTAACTCTCTCGGTTGGTCCTGCGCAGGTAGATCGGAAAAAGAAACAAAACAATCAATGCTCTTCGTTTTCCTAATGATCTCTGCACTGCGGCGAAACAGAGGAGAGTGGGCGGCATGTGGAAGGGGCGAGCGGGCGGATACGAGGATCGGGTGGCGTGATCACCCCCCCTCTCTTCCTCCATCATCTCCTGGGAATCCTCCACAGGCTTCCGCGGCGTTTAAGGAAGGCTGCCCCAACCATGCCTTTTCTCTTCCGTGCTCGATGGGCAACATCGAGGCTCTTCGGACAGGTACCAAGGCCGGTTCACATGTCCCCTGTAGCACCAAGTACTCTCAAAGTGGCCTCCCCATTTGCTCCGTGTTCATCTCCTAGGTTTACTTCGTAAAGTACTCCTGTGTTTGGTTGCATGTGTCTACGTCTATTCCGTTATATTCTCTCCCATACTACCAGCAAAATCTATTTACCATGGATTCAATAGTTCATCCACCAAGTGAGAAAAGTGTTCTTTAAATGTGAACTGCATGTGTTGACACAAATAAAAATCAATGTAGTACATGACACAAGTTTGGGCTTGGATTGGCAGAAGCAGGAATCCGAGCAGGACAAGTCTGTTTCCGGATGCAGTTGGGGTTTAATTGTTTACAATCTATTCCAAGGCAAAAAGGGCCGACATAACATAGTGCAGCATCTGTTGAACAGATGCTGATCCAAATCTCTTCCTCATATCTTTTCGCCTAATCCTTGGATTTGATCTCCAGTTCAAAGGTACAAAGCTTTTGCTAGTGCAGCAACATGGAGCCAACAAGTAAAAGCAAGCATCTATCTATTGGACGTGAATGAACTTACATAAAGATGCGAGTGAATAGTTCATTTTGTCCATTTATCTTGGACCGGTATAACCTTCGATCTAATATCAAATCAATTCGATTAACAAATTAGTTACTTGAGTCAGCTGCATGTTTCGAATAGGAGTAATGTTATTGAGTGGTATTAAGGTAACTAATATCCTACTCGGCGTCATTCCTAAGTCTATTTTGAGAGATAGGGGACCAAACACCACATTGATCTATTGATTTCTAGTTTGGTATTGGTAAATTGGAATCATGATAAGTCCACATGCTAATCGCTACTGATACGATATGATATGATGACGAGATCAACATCTACTTGCTATACGGTCGACACCTTGATGCCATGTCGTTGATAGCCTATCACCATGTTATTGACACCTCGACATCTCATATCCACGGCCTGTGCACGTTCTCTAGATTCGATGCAATGCGATCCCACTTAAGATTGGCCTAGGAAAAACATGGTTTTGAAACCTCACTATAAAAGGTTCGTCAGGTGTCGTCCTCAACCCTCTGAAAAGACTCAAATTCTAATGCATTCGGCTATGAAGGACTTCAATTCTAATACATTCATCTCAGAAAGACTTGACACTTTGTGGATCCCTCATAATCAAGACTACCTGAAACATCAAAAGGGGCTTTGTCGGGCACACCACCGATGTAGTTTCACAAGGTTTAGTGCATTATGAATCAATTGGGTTTGACACTTTCAAATGCCAATCTAACAAGTATAGAATTGGAACTCAATTAGCTCCAAATCGATATCCTAATCAAACAACCATAATATACACTAACAACCTCAACTCTCCTATTGAGGTTAAGGTTACTGATAAATATATTTAATTCACATTAATTAAGGAGTAAGAAAATAAAGACCTTATAAATGCCGAAGTCATCCTCTAAAGGCCCATATTGGAGCTCATCCCGAAAGAGCAAAACTATGCAACTCACCCAAAGCGAGCAATTTCTCGCAAGCCCTCATACTTACACCAATGATGACACATGATGACTTATCAACTAGCACTAGAAGAAGAGCCTAAACCTCCAACTTCGTGGTTAACATCCACTAACGAGCAACGGATCGCTCGAGCGAGCCAAGGACGAGGGCCTTGGTCCGCTAGATAGTGGTTGTTGTTGCTATTGTTGGTTGCCTCACCGACTCCCTCCCAAAGTGGGAGGATTTAATAGTTCAAGAAAACTTCCCTCTCGTAAAAGGCAAAGGAGCCCATTCACTCGCTCGGACCGAGGGTGGCGCTTCATCTACCCTTCGACACGAACTCAATAATAATGACTGAGTAAAGGGCCCGACCGACACTTATTAAATAGGTTTTGTGCCAAGGCCCTCCTTTCCTCTTCAAGCATCCCGAATGTGTAAGCCGAGGCCCCAAGGCTTGAACTTCCAAGGAAGGCAAATTCTCCCCTATTCTCAAATGACCTGCTCCTGAGACGTTTACAAAGCAAGGTACATTGCAACCTTCTTCCTATGCTTCTCGATGGCTGAAGACGATGCGAAGATCCATGTCTACAATGCATCAAACAAGCTTAATGCCAAATCAAAGAAGTGAAGATAAAAGAAAAAAGAAATACGTCACGTACCCTGAGACATAAGGTTGAGATCCAGATCCTCAAGCGACTGCTAGCTCACCTAGAGGATGGTGATAGCCTCGTATAAGGCTCGAGCAACATGGCGAAGTTTATCTTTCTATGACCCATGCAACTTCATTGCAATGTTTTGAGTGCTGATATTGCTTTCCAATCATTTCTTTGCACCTCCAGATTTAGACTTGTAGTTTGTAGATGTTCCTTTTGCTACTTCTTCAATCTCCTGGAAAAAAGATTAAATCACAGAGGGACAGATAAGGCCTCAAGTGAGGTACAAGGAAATGAACACTGATATTAGCAAGAGGCTGCAATATTTTTCTACAGAAGCAATATGAAACAATTATAGAACTAAAGAAATTTGAAAATCAGGCTTTACTACCATGGCAAACCCAAATCAGAAAAGCAGCACAAGCTACAGGCTTAAACAAAAATGCTTGGCCCTTTGCCTTTAGCACATAAGAGGCATCGATGTCAAACAAAGATTCTCTAGAGAGTTCCAAGCAAGCTGCATATCAGCTGACACTACAAGAATGGAGTAACAACAAATAGAAACAGCTTCTGGTGCATGTCTGCGATGCGTCATAATATCCAAAATACCCCTCCAAAATTTTAAACATCCTATAGAGCCCTGTAAATCCTAGAAATGTCTATGACCTCATTTTTTTTTATTTCAAAAGCCACGGTTTTTATAGCAAAAACCAAACATAGAGTAATCGTCACACATTCCCAACTTCTAAAGTTGCTTTCCAAGTACATAACCAGCACAACTTATTCAAAGAAATCATTACCCATTTTTCCAACAAAACCATGAACAAGAAAAAGATGCAAGGAACAAAAAAAGGCAGCTACAGCACATACCTTTCCTTTAGGAGGTGCAGATGCATTAACAACAGGCTTAAAAAAGGACTCTAGCCTGAAAAAAACCAAAATGATTCCATTGATCATAAGAAAAAAAAATGAGGGTTCGGTTAGTAAGACAATGAGTGCTTACCGCCCTTGGGAAGACTTATTCTTGGCGGCTATAATATTTTCAATTTCCTAGAAAATATGCAAATACCAAATAGCTCAGGACTCTTGACGAAAACTAATTCATAGAGTGGTGGAATCAACAAACTGAACAGGATGCATGTCTTTGTAACTCGATCATTGTTGAAACCATTTTCATTCACCAGAAAGCACGTGAGACCATAAGTATGAGAAACAGAAATCCCAGTCAGTTTGTCTCAAGACACCTAATGTGTGGATCATAAGCACCAACTTCCCTTTTAGTTACTTCCTCATCTGGAGCAGTCCAAATCAGCTCTGGAATTTCCATAATCACATTGGGTTCTTTGAACAGGCGACAAGCTTCTTGATATGGCCATTCCTCAAGTATTTGGTAACTGCAATTGGAAGTGCATGATTGTACAGTTGAGAGATCATAAAAATCATGATTTACGTTATCGATCCGTACCGATGTACCGACCAGCTATCGATACGATATGTATCAAGCTGTACCGAACCATACCAAACATATCGACATATGATATATGAGGGCATACCGATACACCGCTCATACCATCCCCTGTCAAACCAATACACACCGCTTGTACCGAGTGGTATGCCACAATATGACGAACCTTGATAAAACCTATGGCAAACTCCAAATATGGTGGGCCTCCTCCATCTTCATATACTCCAAATATGTATTCCTAATAAATTATAACAGTAACACGATAATTGGATTTTAACTATTAGGGACTTCAATCCTTCTTATAAATTTATAAGTTCATTCATGATGAAGTAACCAATGCAATTACTCGTTCTACATGGTATCAGAGCATTCGAGTTTTCTGGTTCAGATCCAATTCCTGGTCAGCCTTATTTCTTGATCAACATTTCTGGTCAGTCCTTTCTTTGCTGATCATTGTTTCGACTTTCATTGCCATTTCTAAATCTTCATCTTCAAACCTTCCAATCTTTTAAGCATGTTTGCAACATAAAAAATAGTCACCTCGACCAACTCGACACCAAATCCAGGACACATAGTCATCTGAAAATACCACCGTACAAATAAATACTTTAGAATTAAATGGAGTTATTCTCTTGGCACTTCTTCTGCACCTGAGAAATCTGATCCAAAATTTGAAATCTCAGATGTAAAAGTTCAATGGTGATGTCCTGGCTATTGCACTTCATGCAACATGAGATAAGCAAGACAATCTCCTGCTGGAAAATAGAAAGGACATGGGATGCAGTCACATAAACCTACTCCAAGTGTGCTGCTAACCAATAATATGAATTGAAGAGGCAGATTGTCCACTAAATAAGGTAACTAACCAGTTACCAACTACTATGCTATTCTGAAGGGACTTTGGTTAGGACTAGATCTCTGTCTGGGTATCAAAATGAAAGAAAGAAGCTTAAAGATATGATTGAATGAACATGAATTTTTAATTTTCTGGTTGGGCCTTAATCCCAAGTTTAATGAAGTTTGTGAAAGAGTCCTGGGCAGAGGCCTTCTCCCATCTATTAAAGAAATATTTTTCTTAGTTCGTGAAGAAGAAGGTAGGAAGTTAAGCTCGTCTGTATAAGAATTCAATCTGAGAAAACTTAACCTTGGCAATCTCAAAATTTTTTTTGCATGCTACAAGGAAACAATCCATGGACGAAAAAAGAAAATTGTGACATGACTATTGCACAAACCCAAGATATACTTGAGATATGTGTTGGAAACTCTATGGTAAGCTTGAGCAAAGGAAATACTATAACATTCTAAGTTTAATTCCACATAAGAATACGTAAAATTATGAATTGATTTATACGAATCAGATAAGTGTATTACTATTATATTAGGCTTAAGCATTTTGGATCAGTGACTCAATTTCAATAGATATGTAAAGTTATCTCATTGAATCTAATCATGAAAATTGATATCAAATCCGACCTAATATTGGATAGGTAAAATACTTGAATAGGAAAATCCTACCCGTGAATAGAACTAAAGGGCACGTCATAACGCAGAGCCACCATAATATTGGGCCTCACATGCACTTTGATTCTGGACCTGTTATATCCATGACAAGAACGTCAAACCTTAATGTGGGGAATCAATTACAATCCTAATATATTAGGAAAATAACTATATATATATAATTCTTAGGCAACTATCCTATTTAAATTAGAAATACCACTATTTAGGAATATAACTATAAAGGAATACAACTGTATTCTAATTAGGAATAGAGTTATATAAAGATACAACTTCTATATTCAAAGAATACAATTGCCATAGGAATATAGCTTCCATATTCAACATTTACAACTTCCATATCTGTGTGATTCTCTAACACTCCCCCTCAAAGAGTTGCAAATGTTTTGTAATCCAAGCTTGTGAACTAATGTAGCTAAAAGTACTACTTAAAGATCAAAATAAGTAATCCTATGTTGTTGTGTTGTGACAATGAAGTAATAGAAGTATTGCCCACAACTCTAATTCATCATGATAAAACCAAATATGTGGAAATAAAATGACATTTCATTAAAGAAAAGTTGAACGGTAGACAAATTTGCATGCCTTGAAATTCATCCACAAAATCGATAGTTGTTGCTTTGATAAAAACTTTACTAGATCCAATATTCTATAAATAACATGACAAGTTTGGATTGCAAAACATATTTACAACTACTTGAGGGGGAGTGATAGATTTGCATTCCCTGTAATTTGGATGGGGACAAATTTGCATTCCTTGTAATTCATCCATATAACAGTTGGTTGATGCTTTGACGAAAACTTTATCAGATCCAATGTTTGATAAATTACTTAACAGGCATGGATTGCAAAATATATTTACAACTGCATAATGGAGAGTGTTGGAGAATCACATAGATATCGAAGTTGTAATTCTTGAATACAAAAGCTATATTCCTACAAGAGTAACCACATAAGGGAGAATGTTGGAGAATCACATGGATATCGAAGTCATAATTCTTGAATATGAAAGCTATATTCCTACGAGAGTTGTATTCCTATAATATGAAAGTTGTTTTCCTCCAATATGGAAGTTGTATCCCTATATGAATGTATTCCTAATCAGAATATAGTTGTATTTCTATATAGTTATATTCCTAAATAGTCGTATTCCTAATTTAAATAGGATAGTTAGGATTTACATGTATAGTTGTATTCCTAATATATTAGGACTGTAATAGGTTAATTGTATCTTACCTTTCATCCTTATTCTAAATTTGCAAGCTCATTCATGATAAAGTAACGAATCGAATTATTTATTCTACATAATATGTATGCATATTCCAATGTTTGCGATTTTGTTGGACAGGTATGCATGGACTGATATTTATTGGTCAAGATGCTAACTAGTATGTGGACAACTCCAATGTCAAGCGGTTAGATTTGGTGTGTTAAAAAAGAAATAATTTCTGGGCTCGAATCTCACCTTTGCCATTTACTCTTTGTAAATAAAATAAAATATTATAATAATAATAATGATGATGTTAGGGCTCGCAGAGGAAGTCGCGAGCCCATTATCCTCTTCTCACGAGGACACCATCGTCGATCCTCCTCTTCTTATAGTTTGTGTGCGAACCACCCAATTTCAAGGGGTCCAATCTAGTGCATTAAAAAATTAATAATGTTAGGTATCGCGAAGGATGTCACAAGCCCGCCACCCTCCTCTTTTACAAGGCCACAGTTGTCTATCTTCTTCTTTTCTCCTCCTCTTCATCTTGTTCTTCTTCTTTCTCTTCCTTCTCCACGACCTCTTTTTACTTCTTCCTCCCTCTCCCTCCCCCAACTTATCGACGTACTAAGTGTCGATACACCAATATCAACAGAATGTACCAGTCACAATGTCTGATACGAAATTGCAAACCTGGTATATGCTATCTGATTTTACCTTGATATGATGAAGCATTGAAGAAACATTCTGCCTGATGAGGATGCTAGAAATTTAAATGGGATGTCAGAATTTTAAATGGAGATTCTGACATCTTAATAATTAGGGGAAATTGTAACATTGCAATGACATCGAATTACGAAAAACAAGATAGAAAAGTAAAGACTTAGATGTTATATTACTAACAACTCGGCAAAAGCCTACTTCACCGAACTATGTTCCTTAGGTCATAAGAAACTTGGCAAGAGTCCTCAATATGCTAGCTAATGGAAACAACTTTAGTGTGTAGGTTACATTTTCATCCAAGCTCTCTAAGTTAATGGATAAGGACCATAATGTGGTAGCAAATCTGAAAGTGTATTTTAATTAATTATGAAGAAAACAAACTTTGTTTTGTCAATTGATTGCTTGTGTCATATCAACAAACTAAAAATACTACCAGAAACTCTAAAATTATCTGGATAAAATATATAAATAAAAGCTAAAAAAGGGGCATATAGAACAAATAAGAATGCTCAATAGAAACATAAAAAACTACGTGAAGGAAAGACAATTTCACATAGGGTTCGCCTTACCGATCCATACTGATGTACCGACCACCATCAATATGGCATGTACCAATCCGTACCAACATACCATGTGTCGGTATGATGACACGTACTGACAGTACGAAAAAATTGGCCGACGCGAGCTCTAAAAATTCCTAAAAAATAAAAAAAAAATAGATTAGAACTTTTAAGTTGAAAATAAATATAAATTTAGTATAATTTTAACAAAATAATCTAGATTTGGAAAGAATAATGCCACATCTTTTTTAAGCTTTGAGAAGTAGCTTTGTGGTACGTTCCGAACTGTCCTTCTATTGATATTGAATTATCTAAAAAGAAATGATTTGAATTGTTAGATTATTTTTTAAACAACTTAAACTTTAAGATTCAAATGAATCAAGTAATCAATCGATAGATATACCCAATTCTATCATAAAAAAGAATGACGAAACTCCACGAGCGATAAATTGAGGTCCTCAATCCTATGTATCTATATATTAGTTTGATATGTTTGTTGGACACAATCTTGAAATTGATCCCATAACATAGTATATTGATACACCGTATGTCATTGATACATCAATGTGGTGATGGTTGTAGTCTAATCGTCATGAACTACACATGTCCGAGGCAACTCTTAAGGCAAGAATGATTGTGGCATGTATTAGTGAGAAGCATGGAGAACGTCAGAACTTCTACTTTCACCACTGATCTGCTGCTCTGTGTCATAAGATTGATCACCGTACTATTGCTCAAAGAAGAATGTGATAGAAAGAATAGAAGATAAGAGAATAAAAGATAAGAAGAATTATTGAAGAAGCTTTAGCTTAAATGCATTAACATGTCCCTCTCCTATTTATACAAATTAGGAGGAAGGATTTCCCTCAACAGAATATAGAATTTCCCTCAACAGAATAGAGAGATTTCCTCATGTAATTAGGGAAATCTTATCTGCTATCATGCCCCCACAAGATGGTGCTCCTGTCAAGGATACAAATCTTGGATCGATGCAAAGCAAACAGTTTACGAGCCAGAGGCTTCGTGAGTAGGGCAAGAGCATATCGCTGTTGCTATTGTTGCGGCGACGATGGCGGCTGCAACGGCGACGACGACGACTGCAGCAGAGGAGAAAGCTGCGACAATAGAGAAAGCTATAGCAATGCTGTAGCAGAGGAAGAAGAAGCAAAGGACAACAGCTTGGGAGAAGAGCATATCACTACTGCTACAGCTGTTGTGGCTAGGACGACGGCAGCGGCACTTCTCGCTCGAGCGAGATGCGGGAATGAGGAGAGATCGCTGGCCGGGGAGCAGTTGCGAGGCTGCGTCGGCTCTGCTTCTGCAGGAAGAGGCAAAGGATGGGCGGCAGTAAAGAATGCCGCCAACGCAGGGAGGAGAAGAGGGCGCGGCATGGTGGCCCTTGTTCAGCTTCGAAGGAGGCCGACGCAACGATCCTGGAGGACGTCCGTGGAAAACGCTGCACTACTTTGAGATGGAGTCATGGTCCACGAGGCAGTAGGAGAAGGAGCCGAGATTCGATGGAGTCCAGCAAGGAGACGGGTCTACTTCGAGATGTTTAGAAGTAGTCTTTACGGCGAAAGCTCTGATACCATGATAGAAAGAATAGAAGATAAGAGAATAGAAGATAAGAAGAATTATTGAAGAAGCTTTATTGAAGAAGCTTTAGCTTGAATGCATTAACATGTCCCTCTCCTATTTATACAGATTAGGAGGGAGGATTTCACTCAATAAAATAGAGAGATTTCCTCATGTAGTTAGAGAAATCTTATCTGCTATCAGAATGATTAATTATTACCATACTACTATTAGTCGTAAGATTCTTCATAATATAACGATTGTGAATACGATAAACTTCGCTCCCTATCTACGTCATGTAAGCTATGTCACTTTTACTCAAAATCATCCACTGTCTTCCCCTTCCATGTACAAACTTGACTAGTATCTCGTCGAGATTCATAATCTGAATCTTGGATGATATGCATAAAATACTACTCCTCGATCCATGCACCACCCTCAACATAGACGAGACTCCTCGTTGTTGCCGCCATCATTAATTAAGGCACTATTATCCACTTCATTGCCATATCTTTGGACCGAGATAGTTGTTGAATACGATTGAGAAAGTGTCTCGTCGCCCGACTCGATTCTTTCTAATGGTGTAACTGATGCTACCGCCTTCCCTTTTACCTTTGTCTTGCACGCTGGATGGACGATTATGATGATTGGGTGTCTCTAGTTCCTCAAGTAATCCAATTCAATATTGTCTAACTCCTCCCGTCACGTTCTAACCAAGGGGCATCTTCCTCCTGCTGAGGATATGCTTCCTTTTCTTATATTGCCTCGATGATAAAACACGAAGGACGTGGAGAATCTCCCGCCTCATCAAGTAGAGGATCCTCTTGGTTCTTCACTGCTTCGACTCACTCTATCATTGGTTGTCAATATTCTTCGTAGTATTGGAGGTCGATAAGATCAATCTCCTATTCCTCTGACTTCTTGTCGAGCTTAGCACACCGCAACCCTAGCCACATGTTGTAGTGGACATATATCAGTTTCTCCAACTATCTATACGATAATCTGTTGCGGACCTTCATGTGAATCAATACGAAGGTCGACCAGTTACGTTCGCAACCCTAGCCACATGTTGTAGTGGACATATATCAGTTTCTCCAACTATCTATACGATAATCTATTGCGGACCTTCATGTGAATCAATACAAAGGTCGACCAGTTACGTTCGCAACCACTTGATGTCGTCATCTACAAAAATACATGAATGGTAACCTTCCTTTAATTTAATATCTCTTCCAAAATTATAACCACCACTCGATTGCAAAAAGATATAAATAGGACTTTATTAGTATAATAAATAATTAATGTTAAATATGATTTATAATCAATATATGTGTAACTTTTTCTTACCGGGATCCATATTGTAACGACACAATATAGCTACGACGTTGAAGAATGAACCGATTGTTTCCTGAAATAATCAACCCTCCATAATAGCATCAACTGCATTGACAATATTTGGCAATAGTCCATAATAGCTTTTGGGGTTGAATGTGCTAATTTTATAGTTAAATCAAACATTTTAGTCATTCCCCAACAATTTTTCCCAGTATATCATCAACGTTCATGTCCACCTCGTCAGAAAACAATTCCAAAATAATGGTACCAATTGATCTGCCTCCCTTCTCTAGTTGCTCTTGGCCACATATATAGCACGCCAATTATTTAGTAGCATTCATAGTGAAGTGGCACAAGAATTACAGAATGGCAGAAGAATCTGTTAGTAATAAGCTTCAGTTATTTAATGAAGCATCAAAAATGAATAAACAGAAAAGGCAGATTCTAATGTCATCATTAATAGGTACATATAGCCCGGTCTCACGAATTAGCTATACAGAAAACATATGCAGCCAATTGGTATTTAATGAAAGTTGGGACATCCATCATAAACCAGCAACAGAAGCAGGAGGCAACTATAGGATGAGATGCTTATGATTCACTTTTTCGGATGCCAAATGTGGTAACTCAATTAAAAAATAGCTTATTCCCTTACTCTTAGTAGTTTTTTTTTTTCCTTCTCGATAAGACTAAAGCATGCAATGGTCATATAGTGTTTGATAGCTGCTTAAAATTTCAATTTCCAAATCTGAATTAAAAGGAAATTTAAAATATTCGGATTTTAATTGCAAGGAAAAAACTCGAATAGTTCTGTATGCTAGTTTACACATATAAATATCAAACTCATGTAGGACTAAAAAGTTTTAGTCAACATACCTTCAAGGCATATAATCTACTGCAAACTAGAAACATCAAAAACAACCTTCACTGTCCTTTTGCTATACTTTTCAATTCCCTGTGTCACCAGCCTGCAGCAGTAGGAATCATCACCTGAATGGGTTCAGAAATGGGAGAAAAAGAGCAAAAGGACCAGAAGCAGCACGATGGGAAAAAGTCAGATATGTCCCAAAAGGTACTTATAGTGGACAAGCACTTTACCTCGATTGCTGCATTCAGATCCTCGGTAGCATCTTCTCTCTTTGAGTATCTAAAGTGTGCAATAAGCTTAAAGAACATTACTATTCGACCATGAAAATGTAGGAGAATAAATTAAAAGAATTCATATAGAAGGTTAGTAATGACTTGCCTTTTGGCAAGTTCTTGTTTCTTCAATTCCGGTGGCTGACCATCAAATACATAACTGGCATGACAAAAACAGAAAGCTGCATTAGAAAACAAAAAAAATGAGAAAACATAACTTCCCAGATAAAGATGTGGACTTACACTGGCTTTTTTGCCAGTGTAACAAATGGCTTTTTTGCCACACCAAACGTCAAAACAAGACGAACAAACAAGCAATCCCATTGAGTATAGATTAAACTCAAGATTCAAACTTCTTTCTTGTCATTAATAAAGAAAAAAAAAAAGAAAAAAAAAAGGATAGATAGAAATGATTCGTCAACCTTGTGACTACCCCAGCCTCATTGGTGAGGGTTTCCATACCAGTCCTTCCCCCGACGGTCTATACGAAACGGAAATAGCCATAAATTACGAATCCAAGAAAGATTAGGCGGGGAAACGAGAGTTCAAAAGCTCCGCAGCCGTCTGTCATGACCCAAACCCTAAACTCGTCTTAGCATATCCAAGGAACTCTCGCACGAGAAACCAAAAAGAAAAGATCTAATTAGTCACAAAGCCCAATGCTAGAATGGAGCGATGAGATACGACAACGGACAAGGAACTGGTAGATGCTCATACTGGCACTGACCGCGATCTTCCGGCCGAAACAGCTCTCGAACTTCTGGTCCTTCATGGCCTTGGGGGCGTTGTCCGCGAGGAGCTTCGTCCAGCAGGTAAAGAGCAGGAGACGGGGGACCCCATCACGCGGGGAAGAAGCTAAGAGACAACTACAGGGACAGAGGAAAAACAAAACCCTAACCTTGATTCCCATGCCGACGGGGATGAGGAAGCTTCGGTCGTAGAGAACCCGCAAAATAGAGACTAGAAAGACCGGGATCGAACAAAAGGGAGACCGATGAAGAGAGAGGGTTTGGGCGCTTAGAAACACTTCTATTTCCCTTCCCGCCTCACCGATTCATCTATGTTTGTTTGGATCCGTCATCACCCGCTTCCGTCCACAACGAAGAGGTAGGTTTTCTGGGCCGTCTAATGGGCCACATCATTGTGGAGCCCATTTCGATTGTATAACCATTAATCTCAAATTTTAAAGCTTAAATTATTAATAAATGATCCAATATATCTAAAAGTTTTAATAAGATTTTGAACCGAGCATTATGTTAGATTTGAAGGATCCTAATGTTATTAAGAGAGGGATTGTGTTAAAAGTAGTTGAGATAGTAAGATAAGAGAGTCATTCCTTTTGTTCTGTTCCATGCGTAAGGAACAAGGAAAACACAGCATAACTTGGATTTTGCCATCTCCATCTTGTCTAATTGAAACTGTGATGGAATCAAATTTGGAACTCTTCTGATATCTCAACACGTCTTCCTTGATAACGTCATATGCACATACAACTGCGTCTGCCATATCACTTTGTGCACCCTTACGAAGGTCGATCAGCCATGACCAAGCCATGCATTGCATGCACCCCGCACATCACAGGACGTAAGGGTTAGGAAATGAATGACTGGTGTGCGGCTACGTGCATGCATGCATGATTGCTTCGCCGAGTTACAGGTTCGGTGAATGAGAGTGTGGCGGTCCCACAGCTCCATTGCCAGTTTTCCAATCGTGGCTTGCTGATGTGGCTGTTTGCTGTTATGGAAGAGGCAATCCAACCGGGCTGGCAAGTGCAATGTCCAGGGAGAGGATCGGCTACGAGTACTCAAACAGCGAATTTATTCGAGATCGCGTTTTTAATGGCCACAACATCCCAAAAAAGCATCGCCTCCCTATTTCTCGACCGATGATTGGATACATAGTAACGATTGTAGGCTATCATGGATTCTGATCATAGTTCCGCTTCCGTTCGTTCACACCCCTTCGTTCTTTCTTTCCATCTCTATAAAGACCGCCGGCAAAAGGAACATCGGTGTGTTCCTGTCCTGCTTACCATGGCTAGGAGCAAGGTTAGGCTATCGTGGATTGTCAACGACTCCACACGCCGGGCCACCCTGAAGAAGCGGCGCAAGGGGCTGTTGAAGAAGGTGGAGGAGCTGAGCATTCTGTGCGGGGTGGATGCGTGCGCGGTGGTGTACGCGCCGAACGAGCACCAGCCGCAGATGTGGCCGCCCCCCCCGGACACGGCCCGGATAATAGCGCGCTTCAGGAAACTTCCGGAGATCGAGCGCACCAGAAAAATGATCAACCAGGAGTCCTTCCTCCACCAGCGGGTCTCCAAGCTGGTGGAGCAGCTGCGCCGGCTGCATCGCGAGAACCATGAAATCGGGATAACCAAGCTGATGTTCGAGGGGCTCCGGGGCCGCGATTTCGACGACCTGTGCCTCGAGGACGCCTCTGCCCTTACCTGGATGGTGGAGACCAAGCTGCGAATGATATACGAGAAGAGGGAGGAGGTCTCCAAGCGGCTGTCCATGCCCCCGCCGCAGCCGCAGGCTGCCGCGGCTCTTGCAGCCACCGCCACTGAGACGCAGCAGACGCCACCGGCCCCGCCACCACCCACGGGGTGGAGCAACCCGGTGAACCATGGACAGCAGGCGGTGGAGGCGGTCCAGCAGCCGAACTGGGTCACGGACGTGATGGTTAACTGGTCGCAGCAGGACAGCGATAATTTGCTTGTGGATCTCACCACCACATGGCCGGCTACCCTGTTCCACTGATCTCAGATGAACTCGCGTGGTGACGTTCTAATAATCTGCTTGTTCTATCTCCTCTAGTCTTTCTATTCCATCGCCCATGGGATTCTTGTCTTTCTTTCCATGCATCTTTCATGGTTATGTTTATGTATATAGACACATATACTATATTTTTGTACCTGTTCTTCATTTTTATGACCATGTCTTATTCTCTACTTTAAAAAGAATGAAAAGCATATTGGAGACCAATTCATATACCTTATTTATGTGTATATCCTAACTCATCAACACTTTCATGTTCGATGAAATGGGAAACAGAGTAGCATGTGACATTTGTTTCTCACTGATATCTGGATGTTCTGAAGCAACAAATAACACTAGTGAAGATTTCATCACTGATAAGACTTTGATCAAGTTGACAAAGAAAAATAATTGTGCTGAAAATGTTGATATTTTGACTGCAAAGCTGCAAGTCTGATGCATGATGCCAAGAGTGATGCATTACGTACAGCTCTTTGCTCTTTGACCAAAACAATTTCATGTGCTATCTTGTTTTAACGTGAGTGGAAGAAGAAGAAGTTCTTACGATTCAATCGGCAGAGGTATTATTCTCGTGGATCAAAAAATGGAGGAATGTACACGCAAGGAATGTGGTAATTTTTTCCTGTCAACTCGGCCTGTAAGATGTCAATCGAAAGCCACCATGCATTGACAGGGCGACATGTCCGGTACATGAATGCACACAGACAGAAACAGAAACCTAGAGCTTCATGTGGCGTATGAGATGCCTTTGGCTTCACAGGAGAATCCAAATATTTATTCTTCTTCTCCATCAAAGAACATAGCATGTACACTGTTCTTACGAGAAGTCGTCTCTACTGGACAATGGAGAAGACAATCATCATTCCTTCTTATAAATTAATTCCTCTTGCTTGTCCTAAACTTCCCGTAGATTCTACGTTTAAGTGCAGAGAGAGATTGATAGTGATAAACTGCGCGCTCTAGTTCAACTAAATCTCGCCATGAGCATGACGCCATGGGGATTACCAGTACAGTAACTTGTGGTGTCTCCTCCGTTACCGAGCACCTAAGCTAGAATTTACACACGAAGAGCGTCTCAAAGACTCGGAATCCTCAGCGTCGGTCATGTTCTCCGGGGTTGGACTTGTCGAGGATGGACCACATCACCTGGACGTCATGGTAGGAGCAGGCCATCACCTCGCCGTGAAGAGCCATTCGGTGGCGATCATGTGCTTCTGCAACCAGGTAAGCGTGGCCTTTGTTAGTCCATGCCACCGCGCAATCAGAGCAAGAAAGCAGGGAGACAAGGCAGGAGAGCAAGCACACTTCACCTGGTTGGGGATTCTTCTGTCTGGGTGGATTGATGAGGGTGCAAGCCTTCCTGAAGGGGGAGGTGATGGTGCGAACCCAAGAACCCATGGCAGCAGCCTCCGCAGTTTGTGCGCCCGAAGTGAATTGAACTGGTGAATGCTGAATCTGAGACCTCCATCTGCTCTGGGATTATATAGAGAGAGAGAGAGAGAGTGAGTTGCAGCTAAGGGAGGACATATTATTCTGCAACCTCGCACAGGCACATGGATCACATTATTCTGCAATGGTCAGCTCTGCCTTCTTCTTCTTTAATAGGAACAGTATCAAACATGCACTAAAAAGGAGTCTGAATCCATCTCTCCTGGTGCTAAATAATAGCATAAGACTTGCCCGTGTTGGAGAACTCCCATGGAAAATTTTTGTGGCACAGCATCGCACAGTACTTTAATGGCCTGGGGACTTGGGAATGGCATCGACTGAGATGGTCAGAACCCATCCATTCGATGGGAGGTGGTCTCTATGTTATCTTTGGATGTCTTCCCGGTCCTCAACAACGATTGTTGTTACTTTATCCTCGCACTTCTAACCATGCATGTTGCTTCCATGTGAATCACCACCGTCCTCCCTCGGGGAAGAAAGCGAGAGGCTGACACAATGTTGCAGATAGTCGGGGTCTGATGTGACCTCCTCTCCTGCTGCAGTTCCAATCGCTGTTTTGCGCAGGACGTGATGGCTTTCTTTTTTCTTCGGTGAAGGACTTGTGAGGAGGATGTTTCAGGGTTCAGAGCCATGTGTTCATTGCTCAGGAGAAACCACTGAACCAGTAGCTTCAGAGACCACAGGAAGATGAGCGGATTTGAGCACTTTGAGGAAACTCAATCACCTTCATGCCTTTCACTTTATGGAGAATCTACGCACCAAGGAAATAGTTATTGCTCTCTGTGATAGCAAAAGAGGTGAAGTACAGCTCTCGTTTATTGTTCATTGTTAGAATAAAATTGCTATCATTAACTCGAGATCAAGTCAGATTTTGTTTGACAGATGACATATGTAGAGTCGACAAGCACGATTAGTGAGCACTGAGACAAAAGAAAAGAGATTAGAGATTATGAAGCTTGGGAGTTGCATTTAGATTTCTGAATCATCTTTCAATACCAAAAACATCGCACGGGAGCAAGACGTTAGCATAAAATTATAATTATATTATTATTATTAAAAAATTAATGTCAAAATCAAAATAAAATAATAAAACTAGAATTATATACTTTTGATATACCTTTCATCTCATCTATAAACATATCTGTACAATCGAAAGATTATGAGATGCAAAGAGAACTAGATTGACATTCTCTTCTCTTTGTATTCTTCGTAAAATTACTATAAATGATAACATAAGGATTAATAATATATCTGTAATATTTTTTTAATTTTTATGAGGTTCTGTCTATTTGTAAATGAGAGCAAAGGTCCATGATAAACAATTAAAAAAATCTTTCTCATTAAAGTCATCTCAATAAAAAATTAAATTTTTTTTAATAATTATATTTTATTTTTATTGATCGATAATACTAATTAGAATCCAATCAAATCTATAATATATCTTAATTAAACAAGATCATCCTCTTTATCGTGCCTTTGTTGCGCTGCCATCATCTGTCACTTATGTATTGCATCGCAATGCCATGCACATTGTCGATGCCACCCACAGTCACGTCGACATCGCCTGTGACGTAGCTAGTATCCTTTTAGCGTTAGTCGTGGTCAACACCCAAATTGCCAACTTCCACCGTGCACAACCCTCTACGACTGTCGCCATGTACTGTAAAAATACGATGTTGTGCCCAATCATAAGCCACACATATCCACACAATTGATTCCTTACCATGCTTGTTCATTGAGTACAGTCGTCATGTGATCTCTCATTGGTCCGGTGGCCAACAACCACGTGTGTCTTAGCATCACCATTCATTGTCATCACAGCCTATAGTTGCTGCCATCAACATCGGCCGCAGGCAAGCATGTAGTCAAGTTCTACTACTGTGACCCCGCAATTGCTACCCTTATGCTACCATCGATAATAGCAACTGCTCTAACATGGGTACTCCTTCATGTTAGGAACGAATCCACGTTAAAAGGGGGGATAAATTAGTGCAGCGAATAAAAATATCAATTTCGTAAAATCTTCATTTCGTACGATAAAATCGATCTAGGAAAGATATTAAACTTCAAGGTGTTCGTAACAGTATAATGAAAAAGTAAAGTAAGTAAGAATATTTGTAATAAAGTAAATTACACAAAAGAAAAGCAAACTAGATTTTTATAGTGGTTCGATCATCATGACCTACATCCACTCCCGATTCCTCTTCCGTCGAGGCCACCGGTATTTACTATCGATCTTCGTTCAATAGGCGAAGACCAACCACCTTTTACAGTTCTTTCTCTTTTTACTGGGTTTAGGAGATAACCCTTACACCCCCCACTTACTCCTCTCTCAAACTATTCTAACACTTAAAAGAATGAGAGGAGTTCATATAAGATTACAGTAACGTTTCTTTCTTTTTTCACTCTCAATACTTGTGTTGTTTAACCAGGAATGAGAGAGGTATTTATAGGCTTCAAGTTGATTCAAACTTGGAGCCTAAAAAGGTCTCATCCCGGGTTTCCCGGGTCTTGACGGTACCACCACCTGTGCTGGGCGGTACCACCACCTGCAGCACTGACACTGGGTGATCCCACTGCCTGACATAGTCTCAGAGACTATGTCTGAGTGGTACCATTGCGTGACACAATATCAGAGACTATGTCACGACGGTGCCACCTGTTGGGTCACTATTTGGCCCTTTCATTGGGCCCAACACAATCCATATATGGGCCCAACTGGCCCCTAATTATATTAGCCCAATTTCAATTCTAATTATGTGCTAACTACGAAATCTAAGATAATTACTAAGCTAAACAAATATGTAAGTCTAGGTTTCTTCCGTCAAGCTTCCCGAGATCTTCCGGCGAACTTCCGACGATCTCTCGACAATGTTCCAGCGGACTCTTGACAAACTCTAGGACTTCACGACTATCTTCTTGGCGAGTTCTGATGAGCTTCTTTGGCAAGCTCTTGGACTTCTCAGTTAATTCTGGTAGAACTTCCGACGAATGTCCGGATTTCCAACGAACTCTTGAACTCACAACGAAATCGCGTCCTTGACTCCGAGACTTCATTTTGCTTTATGCCTTGCTATCATATTTAATCATGCACACATAAAATCTACTTCGATCTAGACAATTAATACTAAGCTAATCAGATGTTGTTCGGTACGTCATTGGTTCATCGACGCCTCATCTGATTGTTCGGCGCATTGTCCTCTCTTACGACCTATTGCCCAATCGGCCAATTAATCTCTATAACTCCGATTTCCTTAGTGCAATATCCAATCTTCTTGGCCCGATACCCGAACTCATGGCCTGAAACCTTCTGTCGATATGTTGATCGATCCTTCGGCTCGACGTCCAATCTTCTGACATATTTTTCTCCGACTCAACATGATTCTTCCTGCTTTAATTGTCTCTCCTTGATCGAAGCATCCTGCGTCACTCAAAATACATATTAAATTATAAAGACTATCAATTGGTTTCATCATCAAAATCTGAGATTCAACACTTCCTCTATCATTACCCGAAACAAAGCTGACGAACACTATACTATTACAACAACACCCACTGCATACAGTGCTACCACTTGCATAGCCCCTAATCGCGACAAGGTTAACAACCAAGGTAGGTTGTTGTTCTCCTATCTGTTGTGATTTTCTTCCACGACATTGAGCGACCATCACATGATATAGCACCACCCAACGCAATTGCTGCAATGTCCTGCTATTACCCATGACAAGGTTGACAACCAAGGTAGGCCACAACCTTCGAGAACACTACCGTTGACAACGAGCTACCAACATAACCCATCGACCATGATTTCATTCGTGTGAGCAAGGAAAACTTTCGCTTGTAAGCAGGTGACTAAGGGATAAACAAAATAAAACGAATCACCATTCACAAGCAAATGTCACAAAATAAATGCTTGATGGGAAATCATGACACTTTGTCTACTAGTTGGTAAGTCGACCACAAGTGTTCTGGGTGACAGTATTGTAGCTGGCAAAGGTACCTCGATGGAATGATTGGTTGCTCTAAGGTTAAGAGCCATTGTCGACTAGGCCAAATAAGGGAAAAAAAAGGATAATAGATTGCATCATCCTCATTAGCATCTAAACTTATTAAATAAGATTCATGAAGACCTATGTTGGGATGCCCACGTGGCTGGGGGTCTCAATTAGTGGAGAGAGGCTGGGGTCATTAAATAATCATTAGTATCACATTGGGTTTTGCATCAAGGTGAAAGTATTAAGAGCTAGAAATATTGACTATCGATTATTGTGGGTGAAGGTATTATTGGTTGGGGTTAGACTACCATCCTTACTTAAGAGCCTATTAAGTGAATTGACATGATGACGTTTTTGTGACGTAGGCCCTCATTTTAACCGAAAATAATATAGTAGATGTTGGTGATATTTATATTAGTCTGACTTTGTTTAAGCCTACGTGTACAAAAAGTCTAGATAGAGCTAAGATGGTCTTGAAAGCTCGAGCGAACGTCAATCTACATAAAGATTGAGTTCACATAAGATTTTTTATGTGGTCCCTTCGATGCTCAAGATAGTCTAAGAATATAAAGTAAGAGTTTCGAGTAAATAGTAACTAATTATTGTGGCTTGGTGAACTTTTTTATAGTGACTTTAACCTATGAAAATATATTTGATATGGATGAAATCATCCTTAATATTTTATATTGGGTTGATGACGACATAGCCCAATTGTTAATCGAGGTTTGTTTCCTCTTGTTGACTATGCTACCATGTGTGGAGTCATGATTAGGATAAATATTTCTCTTATCATCATCTAATCAATCAATTTAATAGAATCAGTTAGCACATAATAAACTTGGTTGTAGGTATGCAACATAAAATACACAAAGCATATACACATATCTTGTATCATAAAAGTAACAACATTAAAAAGCAATATAGAGATGAATAATCTTCATCACTTATGACTTCAATCCTATTATCTTGTGAAGCTTAATCATTCTGGCGCAATGCATACAAATGATTGTATCTTATTCTAAAATCAAGAGACGTTCACACTTTCGCTCGCTTGCATCGACAATGGCCTAGCTTCTCCGAGTTGACCACTCCTTCAAGTCGTACATGTTCTTCAAGATGATTTCACCTTCAAGTCACTCGTCTCTAAGATACCATAACCTCAAAACGATCGTACCTTGTTTTCTAATCGTTCTCAAATCAATCTAAAGTTAACTAAAAGTCAATTATATGGTATCTTTGATTTGATCGAAGCTCAATTTAACCATATGGATTGTTAAGTTTCTTTTAAGCTAGATGAGAACAGGTCTTACTTCTCAAACATATGGAATCGTCAACCTCACAATGCCATACATGGTTTAATTTTTCTTTTATTTTTACAAAAGGTAAGAAACAGTGAGATTTGACCCCCAAATCTTCGATAAACTATCAAAATTTTTACCAACCAAATTAGTCGATATATTTAATTTAATAATAAAACTTGAGATCACCCAAAATTGACGTTGACCTATCTATCATGAGGCTAAATGTGGGCCTGATGGGCTACACCCAAGCCCAACTAACCTCCAAAATATTTACATGTAGGCCCATGATTAATAACATAAGATGTGACTCAAAGTATACCTTTTAATGCAGGATTTAATTTGGTTAAGAAAAAAAATAATCTAAAATATCTCCTTTATATATCTATCCACATAGGATAAAGTTTAATGTGCCAAAGCATTTTAGATTGTATTTATTGAATAATGCCATATTAGCTTTCTTAGATTAAAAAAAAAATCTATGATATATAAAAAAAGAATATATATTTTTATTATTAAATCAGTACAAAAATTAGTTACTTTATGTATGACATTATTCACCCCAATATAATCATTTGCATTGATTTGAGATTTTTTTTTTCTAACTCTCAAGAAAAATTCAATCATGATTCCTTTATGACATCCTCTAAGAAAATTTATCTCTCTTTGATGCAATTTTATTACTTAAGATTGACTGCAAAAATAGATCATATCATATCAGTAGTTTTTTTTTTCCCTTAATCCCTATCCCAAATAACTAAAATAAAAAATACAAAAAGAAGATATTAAAAATAGTTCACACTTCTTTGGTCGGTGGAGAGAGAGAGAGAGAGAGAGAGAGAGATAGAGAGATTCACGTTTAGTCCTTTGTGCGAAATCCATAATCTCCATCCTTCCTCTCCTTGGCTTCGTGAGATCCTTCCCGGTCGGGCGATTCCGCTCCCATCCCTATGGAGGAGGCGCAAGGTACCATTTGCAGCGTTGTCGTCGTCTATGCCGATGGATTTACTCGTACCCTCTTCGCTCCTCTGCCTTGCGCGACACGATCTGCTTCGAGTTGCCGCCTTTCCGGATCCTGCTGCTGGATCTTTGCATAAAGATGCGGACTTTCCGATTGTGAAAGCCAACACTTTTCCGCGTGTGGGTTCGATTTGACGTTTCTTTCGTTGTTGATGGTGTTGTTTGTAGAGTCGAGAGATCTATCTCTTTTTCGGCCGGATTATATTCTACTTTCTTTACGCTACTCTTTTGGGAGTCTTGATTCGTGTTCTCGTCTTCTTCGCCGGTTTTCCTGCCTTGGACGACAAGATCTGTTGCATCTGGCTGGTTCCGTCTTCTTCTTCCTTACAATCCACGGTGGTTCTTGATTTATGGGGAAATTGGACCGATAATTGTTGTTCTTGGTTGATGTTTTTTCGAAGAAAGATACGTTTTTTTGCTCGTAATCGCTGTTTCTGTATATACAGTGGTTGACTTCATGTTGAATACTTTACATACACACACACACACACATTAGTACTGTGGCCAATCCGTTCTTAATGGGCGTCTCCATGTCTTTTGGCACGTCGAATCTTTGTCCAGGAGAAACTCTCTGCAATCTGTTTATGTTTGCTTTCTCTTTCTGAATGTGTTGTTTTTATCTTTTTCCTAAACTTCATTTTGAGATTTGGGCATGGAATGACATGCAGTAGTTGGTGATCTTCATATCTACAGTATGTTTATTGTCTCCAAACTTGTTCTTGGATTTCTCATTGATTATCTATGCGTAATCTTTTAGTCGAAATAACTTCATCTGGGTAGTATGATACTGAATTTATTTCTAATGTTTATTGTATTTATGAGAAGAATTCGTAGTCTTCATGTGATTACAGTCTTTGTTTGTAGGAATTTTATCTGCCTTCCACCAACAATCTGTTGTACAAACATGTCTTATTTGGATAATCATTGAGGACACAGTTAACATGGATTGAGGCTTATCGTTCTTTTTCCTTTGTGCATTTTGGTTCCAGTGGTGGAGTCAAAAGATGGGACCATCTCTGTGGCTTCTGCATTCGCTGGTCACCATGAAGGTACTTGTGTCACTTTCTAGCTATAATTGTTTCCAATGCCTTCTTTTGGTTGTACAATACCAAGTATGGAATAAAAGATATTCTTGATTTCTTCTCTTTTTCTTTTTTGTTAGCGATCTGAGTATTATTTTGTTCCCATTCCAATGCTTGTTTCAACCAGCTGTTCAAGATAGAGACCATAAGTTTTTATCAAAAGCTGTTGAAGAGGCATACTGTGGAGTTGAATGCGGTGATGGAGGCCCATTTGGTGCAGTTGTTGTTCGTAACGATGAGATAGTTGTTGGTTGCCACAACATGGTGCTGAAGGACACGGATCCTACTGCTCATGCTGAAGTGACCGCAATAAGGGAGGTTAGTACATCAGTCGGTTCACATTTCTTTTATATTGTCTATCTTCATGTGATCCTTGAATTTATGATACAATGCAGTAACATATTCAGATGTAATCAATGTAATTGTCTTGGTTTTCTTATATCCTGTGTAAGAAACTGATAGTTTGGAGGGCAACTAAATAGTCTTATTTCATAAGGTAAATGTGGACTGTTCTTATACAGTCTGCATTGCCGTTGTCTAACAATGTGAGCTTTAGTATTTTTGACCTTGTTGGCATGCTAATTTGTATGGCTTTCCAGGCTCCTGGGTTTTAAATTGTTAAAGAATCTGTCAGATTATGTCTCCTCTGTGAACCATGCAGCATAACTTGATGCATCTTTTTCTTGATGATGTATTCTATAGGCTCAAACCGGTAAAGAATTTTATTTCAATTAAGGATTGCATGGATCATGATACAGATCTTTAATTGTTCTCCTGGAAGTTGTTGTTTCTTTTTCAGATAATCATCTGATCTACATTTTTCCATGAATGACATTCTGTTTTCAAAAGAAAATTCAAGCTGGCTACAAGGCATGCTTAAGAGTTACCATTCTGTGGATATTAAGATGATTCTTTGCTTATCTTATTAAGTTCATTTGAGAATTTAGGAATCAGAATAGTTCATAAATTGCTTCTGTATGCTAGTCAAGAATCCTGAAAAACATAAAAACAAAAGGAGATCGGAGTTGCTAGAATATTTCTGTTCTGAGAATGTAACCTTTAAGTTGTATTCATGTAATGATTTATAGCTTGTTCAAATAGGTTTTTATTAGTGATGGATATCTGTCTACTTAAGGTCTAGGTTTGAGTTGCTAGAAGGTTTTAGGCCTGGTGTTTCTGTATTTTTTTCTTTTTTAGGGTTTCTCCATCCATTTGCTGGTTTGGTAATAAAAGTTTTCTTGACAATAAGAGGTTTGTCACTGTATGCATGTTACCTTGGTGGCTCACATAGCTGACCTTAATATCTTCGAGAGAAGTCATAAACAGGCTCAGAAACCTCATGAAAGAATAGTTCAGCTGGAAGGGACAACTTTTTTCTTCTCTTTTCAGATTCTTAGGCCAAAACAAACTGAGACCCATGTATTGTTCCTCGCCGAAACCCACAGTAGATGGAGCTGGAGACATTGGGCCATCCTTTTTTGCCATCTTAATATCGTGAGGCACTTGGGAGCAGAGTTCTCAGTGGTCTGATGATGAAAACACAAAAAAAGGGACAGCAGCTGTTTTTCCTTTTCTATGATGTCAATTTACTTTCTCCTCTTACCTCTACTTCTCTAGTCTGTTTCATGTTACCCATGATCTGCTCAACATCAGTGATTATGTTTTTCCATTCGAAATTTGATATTGGCTGATTCGATTCGAGCCAACAACCTGTGTTGGTGTACTTTCTGACATGAGCTTGATTTACCAATGATGATGTTCTGGACCTAAGACGTTTTGGGGTAGCAGTCAGCTGCATCAATTTTCTTAGAGGTTTAATTTCTGGTTAAAGCATTTCTGAGTTAAACCTTTTGAAGAGTTTTGCTTAGTAACTTGATATATGAACTTTCCAGATTTAATCTTGAGCACTTAATCTTAAAGTAGCCAATGGTCACTTATCGAGACCCACAGCAAGCGATCAGCCTGATAATCTAGGCTTGAACTATGGCTTTGTCTGGAGAAACTTGAGAGTAAGCTTGTTTTACATACATCATTTTATGTTGTATTACTTTTGTTGTTTCAGGCTTGCAAAAAGCTCGGGAAAATCGAACTTGATGATTGTGAGATATATGCTTCCTGTGAGCCTTGTCCAATGTGCTTTGGAGCAATTCATCTTTCACGAATTAAGGTGGCCAATTGTTCTTTTATGTTCTTCTGACATTTTGAATTCTAGGTGATTTTTGCTTATCCGATTCCCCTCCAAATGCAGAGGCTGGTATATGGTGCAAAGGCAGAGGCTGCCATAGCTATTGGATTTGACGATTTCATCGCTGATGCTCTGAGAGGTACTGGGTTCTATCAGAAGGCTCATCTGGAGATCAAACAAGCCGATGGCAACGGAGCGATCATCGCTGAACAAATATTCGAGAAAACCAAGGAGAAGTTTCAGATGTACTAAATATCTTAGGATGCCAGGCAAAAGCATTAATATTTCCTTTCCGGTCTTCTAAATGGAAAACAATGAACAATCTCGACAAACTTCCTCTCTTGCCAATGCTGATGATACTCTTTTAATCAATCGATAGCTCTACTCTTTAATCAATCAATAGCTCATTTCAATGCGTTTTCATCTGGTGTAGCTCTCTTGTAAACCTCTCACGAACTCCGACTGGTGTTATACAGGTGGAATTTTTCTGTGTTCTGCGATAACTTGAAGGTGTTATTTGATTCGTAAACCTTGAATATCATGTTATTTGATTCGTAAACCTTGAATATCATGATACATTGTGCTTGGTACAAGATGGAAACTGCGACAATGTTATGGTGTTGGATTGTATACCATCCTTATCTGACAGGGGCTGCAAAGATCTAAACCAAATCTTGACAATGTTATTGTGTAATTAGATTCACTCCCAGGTCTCCTCTTGATGACTATCCAACATCAGGTAGAAACTTGGCACTTGCGATCAAGCTTAGCGCTTAATTAGTTTATAAGAGTTGGGTGTATCATCATTAACTTAAGTATAATCATTTGTTTAAATTCAATAGCAAAAGAAGAGTTGGAACTTTGATGAGCATACTATCATAAATTTGGACTTGTATCTAAATTTCACAACAAAAGAAGAGCTGAGCTTCCTGGTGTCAAGATAATAAATAACTCTGGCAAAAATTGGAATTTGTTTTCTTTGTTTCTTTCGGAAGTATCGATTGCAATTGGAATGGAAACATCACTCAAATCCAACCACAACAGACATATTCCAAGCCTCACTTTTCAAGATTTTACTCGGACAAAAAAGAAAAGAAAGGAAAAGAAAAGCAATCACAATGTAAAAAAGGACACCAATTTACATCACTCATTCACTCGAATTCTATAGCAAGGATGGAGGCAAGAGCAGCATATGCTCTCTGGAAAGGAAGACTTCATGCTCTTTGCAACTTATTATGACAAGAAAAGAAAGCAATACCAGTCTCAGCTGGAAGTTAAACACAATATGTCAACAGATAAACAAAATAAGCGCATGTATCGGAATTATTTCTACTTGTATGCAGTGCCTGAACAAGGTTAGCGTGATGCCAGATCTCCCAACACACTTCTCAGGCAGCTTGGACCAGATTGCAGCAGTCGAAATGGTTAGCAGTATAGCAAACTGATGATTGGTAGGGGTTTCTGAGTGATTCACATAATTCTGGAGTGACTAGGTTCGAAAAGCCTTCAATGTAGGAACACTTCCATGGATGCTTTGAAGTCACATTAAGGTGGACATTGGACAAGCAAATGCTGTTGAAGTTATCCCCCTTGATTCCCTCTAATGTGCCAGCATGCTTGATAACTGTTCCCGAAACATCTTCGATGGTGATCATGTCTATAACTGGAAGTGCATTTGGATCGTAGTTCTCGTCTGGATGCTCACCATACCGTCCCGTTATCCCGATCGCTGTCTTGACATTGGTCATGATGACATTGGAGATGTGTATGTGCCGAACATACCCACCGCGCCCTGGGGACGTTTTTATCCTGATGCCATACAATGAGTTGAAGAGACAGATGTCCTCTGCCCGCACATTTGATATGCCGCCAGACATCTCGCTTCCTAAGGCAATGCCTGCACCTGAATTGGCCTCGCCAACAATGTGCCGGATGCTGATGTTGGAGCTTGGTCGAGCAAAGGAGATGCCATATTCATCCCATCCACTTTTGATAACAATGAGATCGTCACCGGTGCTGATGTAACAATCTTCGATGCAGACATTGTCAGATGAATCTGGATTTATTTGGACAGATATTAATGAAACATGGCACATGGACAGATTATTAATCAGATTAAAGAAAACAAGTCAAATATATGGAATCAAGAAAATCATATGCGTATAATACATAGAATACCGCCATGGGTTTCTCATTTTAGTAGTCAACCTTGCAATAGATCTTGATGTCTATCTGAAAGCGATATTTATGATTTACAGAAAAAGCAACACTATAGAATAACAATACTGATGAATCTAAGAATATAAATTTAGCTACTGCTTTACTAGACCTCTAAAACTCACGTCTACATTTGAAAATTTGCAAAAGCCCAAAACACAGAAGTCTTTCAACAATCCTTCATACTGCAATTACAGAGCTACTTTCTCAGCAGTCCATCCTTGCTGAGAAAAACTGATTGACAACAAGGTATATTTGCAAGCTCATCCACTGATGATAATATGTTAGCAGGAAACTTATATTTGCGGTATTTGTGATAGAAGCTCAAAGAAGCACTTGGATATTGAGGATCAATAAATTAAGCTATATTGCAGGAATGAATGCACAAGCTTGTCATTAAGGTTCCACGAACGCAATGATTTAAGGCATATCGACTTCATACATGGAGCATAGTTAATGGAGCTGATGATGCATTTGAATCATTCACCTTGTTTCTGAACTCTAGAGACAATTACTTGGTTCATAGCTAATTCCTTATCATAAGTGTGCTTTGTCATGCCTGTTGCTTATAAAGATTACTATGAACATGACTTGTGGGACTGGCTAAACTTGATTTGATTTAGCTGACATTAATCAAGACCAATCCTGAGATTGGTGAAGTCCATCAGTAAAAATGTCTGATCTTTCGATAGGGTGTTGGGATCGGCCACAGTCAAACTAATCTTGGGTCAATCCTGCCAACCCTTCGATCAATTGGTCCAACCAATCACTGAAGTCATTTAAACCAAGTCCAACCTATACCAGTCAAGTCCTAGTCACATCAAGAAGAACCCTATCCCATAATCTGATGAAGTTGTATGCCAATTGTATATCCTATGACTGATCCATGCCTGATCCATCCAAGCAAACCTTTTATTGGATCATATGGAATTCCATCTTCCTATTAATTTGACTATTATAGAGTGCACAAGGATAATGTTAATCTGCCGATTTCCACACTGGATTTGTTCAAACCATTTCGTTTCAAGTTTATACAGTTGATCATCATAAATTCCGAACGAGATCATAAACAGGATAGTAAATTAGGCCTTATATTAAGAGCCAGAGTTTGGAATAATGGGTCTCTTCGTATTCTATTCAGAGCCACAAATTATGAAGTTATGAAACTAGAGTATCAGCAAACTCAAAATTTGGCAACTAGACAATGTTAAACAAAAAGAAAAACCAGTTTCACCAGATAAAACTGTCAGTAATTAGGTATAAACATCTTTATCAGAACATCCCTACTTCACGTTGATACCGAATAATGCAACCACAATTCAAGCTTTTAAATTTTCGGCTTACCGGGATCGATCCCATCTGTGTTTGGTGAATCAGGTGGAGCAAGAATTGTGACATTCTGGACGAGCACTTGGCTGTTAATCCACTAAAAATCAGTTTCAAGTCTCCCCTAGCACATGAAGCTCCACTCGAGCATCAATGTAAAGAGCTAAGAAGAGAAATAAATCAAAACCCTAGGAGGGACAAACCTGCAATATACAGGGTGGATGGCCCAAAACGGTGAGTTGATGAAAGTAAGATTTGAGATAACCACTCCTTTTGAGTACATCAGTTCTATGAGATGCGGTCGAGTATAGTTCAGAGTGTGGTTGTTAAACCACTCCCACCAAACACAGCCTTGGCCATCAACAGTCCCATTGCCACCTGGAGGAAGTTGATAGTAAAATCAGTATAATGATTATACAGTATACCATAGTGAGTCCTGGCCATTTGAATGCTGAAACTGGACCGCTGCAAAAGCATCCAACAGGAACTAAGAAAAGGTTGTCCTAGCATAACATTCGATAAGATGTCAATTGCTCCGTTGTGACTTAACAGATAACCACTACACAAAATTCATTTGATATATATACCTGTTATTATTACGTCTGTCAAGTTGGAACCATGTATAAGGCTTTGATGCCTTCCACCAGGTAGCTCCCTGCCTCGGCCATATGAAGGCAATGGATCAATGACTGGCCAATCAGAAGAATCCTGTATGAAAACGTCACAGATCAGCTTCCAGTTCATCACATGCAATCTTATATGGCAAAAAGAGGGTAAAATATTGCTCCAATTATGAGAGGCATGATATGCCTAAACTGAACACAGATACAACATAATTCAGACAACCTTCATCAACACGAACAAATTTTGAAGCTTGCTGTTTCGGATTCAACATCGAGGAGACAGCTGCTACAAAAGCCTAGTAAAACAGTGGGCTTGCAAACAAAAAAGTAAAGGCAATGCGGGCGCATGACCACTAAGAATTGTAGACTCTTATGTACCCAATACTGCAAATTTGAAGCATTCACTCACCATGGATCCAATTATTACTGCATCCTTGTCCAGCGATAAAGTGAGATGGCTTATGAGACTAAAACTCCCCGTCAGCCACTTTCCAGCAGGCACAAAGAGCTGCGCCCCACCCTTATCAGCGAAAGAATGGAGATAAAAGATAGCATTCTGAAATGCTTTGGTATTTAGCGTGATGCCATCACCTACGGCACCAAACTCTGTTACACTGACACTGTGTGGTCGGTACGTGCTTGATCCCATCTCCTTGCAGTATGAGCCAGGCAAGGCAGCCCATGAGGACTCACCGATAATTGCAAGAATCGTAAGAATCTCGAGTAGCTGAGTGGAAAATACATAGGTTAACATTCAGATCAATCTCAAAATCAGATCAAATTTTAACAATTAAAAGAAAAATATGTAACACACATCCTTTATAATGTGCACTTTAAGAATGAGGCCCAAGATATTTCTGTTTCTCCATGATCCAATTAGGTAAACTAGTTCTCCAGAACCCAATTGTGAGTCTCAACTTGAATTAGCAGAATCAACTAGAGTAAACCTTGAGCAATTGTCCTTTAAAATGAGATCTTACGTATTACGGAAGGTGCAATTAAGAGGTTCAATTCAAATATCGGTCTACAATCATCGCCTTTCAGAAACCAAGAAATGAAAAACCCGAGGGAGGGAGTATATTATTTTGATCTGAGATCAAGAATTATAGATGACAACGAGGGAAGATAAAATCACGTATCATCATAATGTCTACTGGCATCTCGTGAGCAATTTGAGCCACAATCGTATCACAAAGAGAATTTATGTATCGATCAAATTAACAGAAGTAAATGGAAAAGAACACCAAAATGGGACCAAAGAAACAAATGGATCGATCAATAAACAGAAACAAACGTATGCAAATAATGACATTATCAAAACTCACCTGGTTTTCTACCAACTAGCACTTATACAGGTTGGTGAATCTATCAATCAAATTACTAAAACAATGTGTAGCATTAAAGGGAGGAGATAAGTTCCGCTTGAGAGCCTACCCTATATCGATCCATGAGAAAGAAGGATCAATATTGCAGCCTAGCAATCTACAAGTCCAGATAAGGATTCTTCGACAAAAAGGAATTCTATTCCTTCTGATAGAGCGTAATGGCTAAAAAACAGGATCAAAAATCATAAATCCAATATGCATCTAATATCAGAACCACGAGTTATGCACAATATCATATCATTAATAGAACAATAAATCAAATCAATTATAAGATAAGACCATTTCACCATGCAGAATATGGATCAGGAAAATTGGAACTTTCTTTTGCTTCGTTCCAGGAGTTGATGGTTGGGGTTGCAGCCAACAAACAATATTGGTAAGACGACAAGAAGAAAGAAAGAAAGAACAGATTAAGAAATAAAAAGAAGTGTGTTTTTAGTCACAGATCTCTATATGTCGAACCACATTTCGGTGTTAAAATAATACTTACAGAGAAAGCACAGAGAAATGGAGCATCAGAAACTAAGATCCACTAAGAAGGAACCACATTGGTGCGCTCAACAATTGATCTGAAGACATTAAGAAAATAGGAATCCAAGAAGAAAGCGAGGAGGAAGAGAACCACGTACAGCTGCAGATCTCTTCATATGACCGGGCTCTGATCTCCCCAAAGAAGCAAAGCAAGAAGGATCTACAGAGGCCGAAGGGAAAGCACCTCCAACACCCTCGAGGGACCTCCGGTCGATCTAAATGATACGATCACCATCAAGTGGAAGTGGAACCTGAAGACCAATCCCACCACCAACCTAAAGGGGGAGAAATTGCAAGTAAGAGGAGAAAAATCATGACACTGTCCTTTCTAAAGAACAAGCGGTCCTTGTCCACCACCTTTTGTCTTCAGCTGCTCCCTCCCTCTCTTCCCGGACAAACCACCCTCATGGCTCTACTGTGCCTTCCCGAGCTGCCTCAAACCCACTGCGAATTGGAGCAGACCAGGTTGGTTTTGGTGTCCCTGTGGGCAGAGAACTCCCATGAAATCACGGGAATGAAGCTAAGAGTTCTGCCCGTGCTGCTGCTTCTGCTGAGTTCTTGTAAGTTAATTGGCTACCTCACTCTTTTAAGACTGCTTTCCTCTGAAACCATACTCTCTCTCTCTCTCTCTCTCTCTCTCTCTCTCTCTCTCAGCCTGAGGGAGAAACATATGTCATTTCATGAAAGAATTGGCTTGGTCAGTTACAGTTTGGAAATCTGGCAAACCAAAACCCGGGGAAGAGGGCAGATTACAGCCAGCTGAGGAGCAGTGGGAAAGGGTCAGCAGTTCTACATGGCCGGTCATTGCCTCTTGGATTCCAGTGACCAGAATACCCGTGAAGACTCCCATGAAATGACCTTACAGCCCTCCCCTACCTCGCTTCTCGTGTACGGTTAACGTCTTGTCATCTTCTTGTCAAACAGTATCCCATAAAGATCGGATGAACTCTTTATGTCACAAACAATGGCTTTCAGTCAGAGTGAAGCAGTCTGATTCTTTGGATTCAATTCCACATACTTCGTCTTGCCATCCAAAACCAAGCAAAATTTAGTATAGAATAAGAGAATTAGCCGAAAGGGAATCACTTACCAACATTTGTGGAGGCAAATCTTCTGCAGAAGGACAGTAGGACTAGTTGAGTCATTCCAACCGGGACTACTTTGAGCATTAAGACCATGATGAAGTACGAGCTTAGCAATCATGTTCTCCCTCTTTATGGCTAAATTCTCAATCAAGCAAAGCTTGCACATGGTTCCAGAGCTGGACCTGTCCTGCTCGTAACTTGGAGCAGGGAGAAACTTGTTCCCACACCTCGGTCGAACTTCTTGGTGATGAGAAAAAGGAAACCATCATCACAGTGCACTAAAAAATCCGATTCAATCCAAATTTTAATTCGATGGCATATTAACAGAATGAATGGCATGCATGAAGACGTGTTTCTTTCTTAGTGCGAGTTCAGATCCAGAATTCTTCTGCCTTCTGGTGAGCAGTCTCAGCTGACGACAAGGACAACATTTCTGCAGTGCGCTGCAGTGGCTTACCTACACTTCTCGACTGCGGCAGGGGCAGCAATAACGTGCTCTCAGTAGGCACATGTATCTGCCACCAGCTGCATCAGAGGGAGTACATAACTCGGAGAAGAATCCGTGCTTCGTGACAAAGAAGAGACTTCCTTTTACACTTGGAAAATAATCACCGGGCGTTAATGAAAGATTAATGTGAGGAAACAGCTTCGGTTTCTTCTCAGTTCTAAGCAAAGGCCGGGCGTTGGGAACAGAGATTCTTAGGAGTTAAAAAAGGATTGGAAGGTCTAAAAAGGGGTTGGGGGGAGGGGGAGACAGGGATGGGAGGGAAAAGGACATGGAAATAAAAGGTGCTGCCTGCTCTTCCCTGCTGCATCACCGTAGAGTCCCCCAGCTTTGGAATCCAATGTCTAAGCAAAAATACCATAGTTTTTTTCTTGATGTATAAGAATGCCATCCTCTCAACCCTTCACCGGACGAAGACATCATCTTGTCGTTGGTAGAGGAAGAGAGAGAGAGAGAACAGTGAGGGACTGTGTGAACAGTGGGATCAATGATTTGGTTGCATTGTGGGAGCATCAGCGGGGAGGGAAGAGAGCTACCGAAAATGCTTGCCCTGTTGGGTGTGAGCTCTCTCATCAATGGCTGCCATGTGAGTGGGCGAGGGCCCGCCGGAAGCGACATGGAAATGCCAACGCCGTTGCTCTCTCCTCAGCTGCAGGGTGGGAGCTTTAATGAGGAGGAGTACACCATGAAGGCTACCTGCCATGGACCTACGTAATTATGAGTACAGCTAACTCGTTACCTGCTGTGCTCAGGAGAGCTGTCGGACGCACTCCGCACATCACATGCCACACGTTGCCCACCTGATGAATCTTGAGCCGTCCATCAGCATCCTCTCGAGCACAGTCGGATTCTCAAATTCCTTATTCATCAAGTAATTCAATTTACTGATTCCTAATAAAAAGATAACAAAAATACTTACCAATCTTAAAGCAATTCATGGACCAGTGATGGATTCTTGGTCAATGTTTTCCTCCTCACCTTGATTCGTCATGGATGATGACTTCATGGAGCACCAGACTGCAGGAAGTCTCAGCCACAGAGAGATCAAGAACCAAAAGAACTCACTGAATTAGCCAAGTTGATTCAGCTACTAGAATCCTTTTACGAGCATTCAATCCATTAGTTGGTGTGGATAAACAACAGACAGCATTTTGATGTGCAGGAATAATCACCTTCAAAACAGTAAAATGAGTGAGACACATCAGTAAACTTTGGTTGACTCTCCAACTTTGCTAACCAGTCAAACATGAACACAGAATGAAAGTGAGACATGGAAACAGGGAGTTCCAAGGAAGTAACAACACACTAGTACTTTTGACACAGACACATAGACAAGAGCGCTCATACATCTCATCCGCTGGTGGAAGATTACCACTTGGTTCAAATGTTTATGTACTCTTTGGACAAATACATGGCGAAGAGCTCACACACAAAATAACCTTTTAGTTGCAGAAAATGCAGTGCATTGCGCTGTGTCCATCCCTTTGAAAAGCGGCTTGAAACTTGTGAAGTCGTCACACGAAAATTTACTTCTTTGGTTCGGTTGAGGTCATCAAATTCCTTGGATATTCTTCTTTCGGACACAAGCGTCTGGTGTAACTGTTGTTGATGCCCCTCGGATGCCATCATTTAAACTGGAACAGGACTAGAATTTTGTTCTGACAGAGGATCCTCAGTCCATCAGCTCCATAATGCCTCCCTCTTCACTACCAGAATTGAATTGATCTTCGATGCGCATATTATACTGGCACGGTCGTACCATGAAGTTCCTCTACTGTCCTCTACCCCGTGACTCAACCCTCTTCTTTAACTCCTCAATGGTGAACATCATTTCAGAGTCCAGTCCTCCTGCAAACTGCCAAGCAATAACCAGAACTATATCAGGTATAGTTCTTCTTAGTGTTTGAAATAGATGTCATATCCTCAGAGAAAAACTGAACTAGATGTCATATCCTCAGAGAAAAACTGAACTGCTTGGCAGTTTGAAATAGATGTCATATCCTCAGAGAAAAACTGAACTTTCCGATCATGAATAAATTGTTTCCTTCATGTAATGTCTTTGCCGATTTCTTCTCAAAAAATAATTGTGTGGCCATGTTTGATCTCATAAATCATGAGAATTTTACCAAGCAGGACTTGGAAAGAATCACCCTTTTGCATGGTTATAAAGAAAAATGTCTTCTTTTATAATCCTACATTGTATATATTAACCCAAACTGTGGCCTATGATTGGTGAGAATTATTCTCAGATAATTGCAGTCCAATGACTTGCCTGGTGTGCTCTGTAAGCAAAACGCACCCCCTGAAAGAGAAGTGCCTTTTGTGCCGTCTCCTTTTCTGAAGGCCGAACTGATTCAAGCTCCATTGACACTCTCCTCATGTAGACTCTTGCAAGTTGCAGCGATACCTGCTTCATCTGCAACAAGTATATGTTAATTACTACCTCTTGGAAAAGGCTTCTACAGAGTTCACAGTACTACACCTAAAATATATATATATATATATATATATATATATATATATATATATATATATAAAAAGCAAACTTTTGAACATGAGAAGGTGATCATAGGAAGAACGAGTGATTGAGGTAATAAATGAAATTTTAGGTGTATTAACATTTTATTGTGCTAGTGATAATAAAACACACATTTGTATTTAATCTATCGAAGCACAAGAATCATCACATGCATGCAATTACTTGAGGCCATAAGCAACTTAGAGCATACCTTGCAAACCATCCCAGATTCTAGCATCCAATCAGTTGGAATTTTGCACTCGCTATACAACAGCATACTTGCAGCCCTCAACTTAATCAATCTACCAACGCTCCGCTCCAATCTTTCATCATTAAAATGGATATAAGGAGAAATATATATTTGATAGAGAACTAAATAGAGGATAGCTGAGTAGTCAGAAGAGAATGGATCATCAGATGATACTCACTTATCTAGTAAGTTTGAAATTTTTTTTAGGGTGGCCTCACATGGTAGGCAGACATCATCCTTGAAAGAAGAGACTTCAGCTTCTAACCGTTTCAGATCACGGAATTCAAAGGCAGCCTCGCGCAGGGCATCAGCTTTCTTTTCAGGCCAGTCAAAATGCTTCAGAACAGCTCTCTCATCAGCCTGCTCAGCATATAAAAGTGAAATCACATGAGCATACACAAGATGCAGCAACAAAGTATCCAAGACTCTAAGAAATAGTAAACAGTGACAAATCATAACATAAGATGTTAAGATTAATCTTCAATTAGTCACATTGCAAATAAGTCAAAGGATACAACATATTATGCTGCCATGCTGCAAACGTAAATACCTATCCAGTTTGATAGAAAGTGCCCAAACAAATGTTTGCGAGAACAACAAAATATATCCAACATATTTGAAATAGTTATCGGCCTCATTAATGTCAGCATAGGTGTTAACTATATTTGCATAGAGTTTCGAGTCAATGAGCTTTTTCCCACATTCATAATAATCTCGCCAAACTAACCGCTATGATCAATGAATCAATTGGATTTCAGGAAGATAATCACCACGTGAAGGCATAAAAATGTTGATGAGTGATGTCAGCTTTTCTTGTTCACTAGAAAAAGAATTTGTTTTTTCATGACACAGTACACAGTTAGAGTCAAGGTCGGTTTATAAAAGATCGTTTCAACCTTAAAAATCCATGAAGTGCTCAAGAAATTCTTCAAATTAAGATGAAGGTCAATAAGTTGTTTTTCTCATACTTCAAGTAGAACTCTCTATAGTTTCGCAATGTTGCTCATAAGCCAACAGTACCAATGGACAATGAAGTCCTAGGTTCATTGTTGAAACATCAAACTTTCCTTAAAGCAAGCTCAATCCCTACCAGAAGAGTGTAAAAAAAATCAACAGAGGAGTCTTCTTCATATATTCAGATAAAATAAAAAAAGTTCTTAGCAATGTATTTGCAACTCCAATGATGTCATAGACTATGCAGAAATTTATCCTTCATTCTCACTGTAACAACCATCAACTTGTACACAAGCCTTACCAAGGTGGAGAGCTCTCCATCAAGCCAATCAACAAAAGTCAAGACTTCTTCCATATTTGCGAAAGACACTGATCGCACCTTCTCTATAAGATTTTTGATGAGGTGCCGTTTTGTTTCCACATCTGCTTTGATCTATGGAAGACATTAGGCAGGCATGAAAAGAATAAATACTTTAATGTTAAAATGTCATGACAAACAGTTGTTACCAATTTTTCTCTGGAAATTTCCACAAAAAAAAAAACAGTTACCGCTAATAGGTGAGCCGATCGATGTTGAAGTTCCCCAACAATGCTAAGATGTGCCTTGTTAGATTGAGGACGGGCACAACTGCCATTGTTCATGGATCCTTGCTTTCCATCTTGCTTGGTCAATGAATGATACAATTCAGCTAGTGCAGAAGCCTTATGCATTGTCACTCTTCCTTGTGCATTATGAGGTGGTGGTGGTGGTGGCGGCGGCGCCCTAGCAATAGGGGATAGGGGAGATGCCAAAGCTGGAAAATGGTTCTCGACCAAAACTTCCAACTGGACTTCTACAGCTTTGGTGATAGGATTCAGTACTGAAGACTGGTTTTTGCAATTATCATGTCTTCCAACCTCCATTTCTGCAATATTTTCTGACTTTTGAGGAACAACCTCCAATACATCTATAAATCCAGACTTTCTGACTGATTCCACCTGCAATTATTTCACATTGAGGAACATGTTAGATTTCATCCATTACAACTAAACTTGAAATGAGTATATAGATAAAGCAATTGTTCATAGTAACATAGTTTCAAACTTTTCTCCATCAGCCTTCACAACCTGATCAACTTTAAAGTGTATCAAAAAAGATTAACATGTTAAACCCAACATTAAGAAATATCGTTCTGTAATGGCCTCTTCTACCAACGTAAATAGATTTAGATAAAACAGCTGTAGTCCCAACCAAGCTAAGGAAATAAGAGAATTATATGACTTAGTGTGTTTTCTTCGAGCAACCACAGTGCCAAATTCGAGTGTGTGAAGATATGACCATACACATACCTGGTCATGCTTCTCTAAAGCTTTAATTTTTGATTCAGCACCAGAGAGATCTTTCTCTAGTTTTTTTTTCTGTGACTCCAATTCAACATTGAGGACTTGCAGATTCTCTATCTGAGTTTTCAGTGCCAACACCTCAGATTGCAAGTCCCTCACCGTTCTCTCACTCTCATCAAGTCTACCCTGCAACTCTTTGATCCTTGTACTGGCTCCATCCTCAGGCCCCTTAAAGTTTGATTCCAACCTCCGCTGCAACCGAGCATGCTGCTCAACAACCTGGCTTCCATGAAGACCAGCAACCTTGGCATCCTCGTGACTCCTTTCTTTTGTAATTCTCACATCATTGACGACCGGCCTTAGCTTGTTGAATTGGATAGACTTTCTAGCCACATTGGTGCTGCTTGGCCTTGGCCTCGAGCCCGGTGAGGCTCCATTAGCTGTAACTGCTCTCGGACTATCCTTCATTCTGGAAACTCTGGCTCGACCTGCAGATGACACTGGCGAGGAGACCTTGTGATTAGCAGTGGAAAGCTCCTGCTTCATGATTCTCTCTGGTGCAAGGGCTGCTTCAAGGCTGTGATTGTTAGGCAAGAGAGTTCACCAGATCATTCTCACCATAGAGCAGAAGACGGAGAAGCAGGTAAGCATGGAGGATGATGAAAGATATGAAATTGGTCAGTGGCTCAACAGTTGACTAATAGTTGAGATGCAGCAGTTGCTTTTGGATGCTGCACAAGCCACGGAACTAACAACTAATAGCTTCAAAGCAGCTGAGATCAAGTGACCGCCAAAAATTTAGTAGTTTATGTGCACAGAGAATGTAATCAAAGGAGAAGGATTAGCTGTGGGGTTTGGGAGGTTGACATGATGCAGGAAGAAGATCAGTGTGTTTGTTTCTGTGGTAGGAAGAAAACTTAGTCTCTGTGCAACTGATAACATAACAAGTTGATATTGGCCCTGAAGTGAGAAGGTAAGCTTATTAAGGAAAGGAAAAAGACACCACAAACTACAGATTTGATAACATGAGGAAGTGTTTTAAAGAATGGGTATAATGACAAGTGCATAGCTCATACTAAATATGCAGGCCAAGGAATCAGGGATGATGACACAGTCAGTTAAAAAAATGACTGCATGCTGTAAAGACTATATTCATTGATAAAAATTCCCACCAGCAGAAACATAGAAAAGATATAGAGTCTTTGGATTCCCATTCATGAAATTAAGAATAGAAAAAGGACAATTGGAACAGTCTTTTTGGACTATTTACTTTCATAATGGGATGCAGTTGATCTGGACTATGGAAACTTCCTTTAATTCCTTCCTCATGATGACCCGACAAAGCCAATGGGTAATCTCTTGCATGATTTAGGAATATAATGGAAGAACAAACAAATAATCCTGCCACCATCTAAGAAAAAGATCAATTAGAATAAAACATTACACACACCTCCTCAGCTTAAGACATATCCATATTGAGACAAAATTGAGCTAACTACCATGAGACAAGTCTAATTTAACCCTTTGTCCATCTCTTTAACACAAGTTAACTCTTTTTACCTATATTTTGGTGTGGTTGCAAACAACTACAGCATCCACCTGAAATACTTGTCATGTGTCTCTGATACATGTCCAATTCATTTTCCAGGATAAAAAACTTTGGCTATACTACCCCAACAACTGTCTTCATCCCTGCTAAATGGAATAGCAAGAATTATAAGGCCACAACCATTAAGTTTACTCCACTTACTTCTTAATTTACTTAACCCATCTCATAACCATTTGACTTGATCTTCCACCATAATCATTAAGTTCTTCCGACTCCACTAATATTTTTATTTGATGGCCGCCCACAGAATTTTGTCAGCTACTAAACTCTATAAGAATGTAACCATTGTGTTGTAAACCAAGGAATTTCACATGGATTCAAGTTTTATATGGCAGTACCGGTCATTCACATGCTTAGCCCTTAATAAGGAACCATCGATAATATTCACATGTAATTTGCCACATGTTCTTTCTCCGACTGCTTAACTAGAACAAGAACTGCACGCAACAAAACAAGCCCACTGATCACAAAATCCAGCAACAGTCCCTTCCAAGTGCACCCATATGTACTGAGAAACACAACAAGTGGAGAAGATGCAGATCACCAGACAGCAACGCAGACCAAATTGAATGCCCACTTGATCCCTGCCAGTGGACAGAAGACACCAGTTTTGTCTGTAGCAATCCCTCAAGCATCTGTTGTGCAGGTAATCAAGCAGGAGTGTCTGCAAAATCTTGATGTGGGGTCTTGGTTCCACTGCAATCTCCTTATTTTTCTTGTGGTCTCACTGCATCCCCACGGGAAATTTGTCCCTTTGTAGATGATGACATGGCTTTCCACATGCAAAATGAAAGCTCTTTGCAATCACTTCTTACCTTCGATGGCATTCGGACCATCCAATATCCTTTACATCCTTGAATAAGAAGAGATGCTCATCAAACTAAACATCTTTTTTCTTTCTTTTTCACCGATGAATGAAGAGGCAGCGAGAATGTGATGGCAGATTGACAAGCCTCTTGTGATGCCAATAAAGAGCCTGCATTGCCTACATCACTCGTACAGTTTATGCAGCAATAAGATAGAGTGTACGTTCCTCTTCTGATCTCCTCGGTTCTTTCCTCTGCAAACAGTTCACGGGAAACTAACTGGTACCTGAGTTAGCCGACGGAATTGGCGTCCGTGAAGCGAGAGAGAGAGGGAGAGAGAAAGGCTGCTGCCGAGGGCCTTGGCATCATCCGATGAAGCCGGAGAGAGCACAGATCACTCGTCGTGCCCACGAGTCCCAGCCTTTGATCCCTTCCTACCCCGGCCCAGTTAACATCATTGGAGCCCCAATCTGAGGACATACCCTTCTCTACCTAAGCCAGCCCATGAAAGTTGAGCAATTAATTAATAGTATCATATCACAAGATTATTCGTTGATGAATCGGAAGCTGCGTGATCAAATTCAACGAAATAGTACAAAAGAGACGGCTGCAGTACAGGTTGAGCTCCTTGTACTGACGCGTGCAGCCACGGGTTTGGTACTTGAAAGTAGTGGTACCATCAAATCCACGAAGAAACGGCAGTACAAGTCCACAGCCTGTGAGCGCCTCATAAATATCCATCCCTGGAAGCGGCAAAGCTCATGTCGGTTCCACAGCCGGAGCAATGGCAACCACAAGGTGAGCGCAAATGGATGCAGGGAGGGAGGGAGGCGGGCGCAAGACGGGGACGAGGTAGAGCATGGGATGGGGTCAGAAACAGAGTCGTCGTGTTTCTGCCCTTTCCATGCACTGCCTCTTCCCTGGCTCTCTTCCCCTCCCTTGCTGTTCCTCTCTTCCCATCTTACCACCCCTGTACCGTTGTCTGCCTTCTTCTGCTTCTTGTTTTCTTTCACAATGCAGGGGGCGGGAATTGTATAGTCGATGATGAGGCATTAGAGGCAGGTAAGTAAGTTTCTTTGCAGGGCTCTAATCGATAGCAATGACAAGTGCCTCGGAAGTACTTGCAGTCTCCCCGCACCACATCGCCCTTGCAGCAGAAGAATCTGACGATGTCAAGGAGGATGATTCATTCATTGCAAAGCAGAGGGTAGGAAATAATGTTCTTTTCATAGACAAGAGTATAAAGCATTTATACTATTGACCATAATAGTTGGTGAGAAAGATATGCGAGTTTCCTTCTTTTCTTCTTTGATCAAACCCATGTAGACGACTTTGATACCATTACAACGAAGAAACACAACATAACCAACCAAACAAGCAACGGCTACAAGAGCAACAGCAGCTTTCGGTGCCACCATGACCAATCTAAGCAGCTGGCTTCTCCCACTCGAGGGGCTTGACTACCTCCCAGGTGAAGTCTGGGTCGTCCCTGCCGAAATGTCCATAAGCTGCTGTCTTGAGATACCTGTACCCACCCCTCTTTAGGCCAAGGTTAATGGTGATCAGCCCAGGCCTGAAGTCGAAATTCTCCTTTACAATCTTCAAAATCTCCTTATCGGGGATCTTGCCTGTTCCGTAAGTGTCAACAAACACGGACAGCGGCTCGGGCACCCCGATGGCATAGGAAACCTGGACGATGCAGCGACGAGCAAGCTCACTGGCCACAATGCTCTTAGCTGCCTGCCTGGCGACGTAGGCACCGCTTCGGTCGACCTTCGTAGGATCTTTGCCCGAAAAGGCACCACCTCCGTGTGCTCCCCAGCCACCGTAGGTGTCGATAATGATCTTGTGACCGGTGAGGCCAGCATCACCATGAGGTCCACCGATAACAAAACGACCAGAGGGGTTCAGATGGAAGATGGTCTTTTCATCCAAGTACTGCTCCGGAATAACAGGCTTGATAACATGCTCCTTCAAGTCAGCGGCAATCTCGTCGTTAGTCACGGTCTCATCATGTTGGGTGGAGATGAGGACGGTGTGCACGCGGACAGGAATCATGGCACCATGGTCGTTTCGGTACTCAACAGTAACCTGGGTCTTGCCATCGGGCCTCAACCAGGGACAAGTTCCATTCTTGCGAACCTCAGTGAGGCGAGCACCAAGCTTCGTAGCAAGGACATGGCTGAGGGGCATCAACTCAGGAGTCTCATCGGTTGCGTAGCCAAACATGTGTCCCTGGTCGCCAGCACCAATCTCCTCAGGGCGCTTTGTGAAGTGGCCATGAACACCCTGAGCAATGTCAGGGGACTGCTGCTCGATGTTCACAAGCACCTTGCAGTGGTCGGCATCAAGGCCTACATCCTCGGATGTGAACCCGATATCACGGCAAGTGTCACGGACAATTTTCTCATAATCAATATTGCCCTTGGTGGTGATCTCACCAAAGACCATGACCATGTTGGTCTTGGTGCAGGTCTCGCACGCAACCTTGCTGTCGGGGTCCTGCTCGAGGCAGGCATCAAGCACCGCGTCTGAGATCTGGTCACAGAGCTTGTCAGGGTGACCCTCATTGACAGATTCAGAGGTGAAAAGGAAGGTGTCCTCCATCTTAGTTAGAGCTGAATCTGAACAAATACAAGAGACATCAAGCTAATATACCAGAACAGCAATGAAGCTATGTCGAGATATAGGCATTGTATAGATACTGTTGCATACATGTCATAGAAAGATATGGATTGTAAACCTTAACGATGCACGAGAACCACAAGAACAAACAAACTAAACATACCACCTACTGTTCACCAGGTGGAACAATGTCTGAGACCAGAAGCATGGAATTATAATCTTGGAAGGTACAGACACATATAAAAATTGGCAAAGAACTGAGTACAGAGATTAAAAATATACAAAAGGAAGTCTGCCTTAGAACATCTCATCAGGGAGGAACCAGAATTTTCTAATAGAACCAACAGCAAAACTAGTAACACTTTGGATCTTCTGCTACGTGAAAATGAAAATGACTCGACTTAAGGGAGCATCTACACGCGTTTACACCTTCTAACTAGAAGAAGGACAGATTTGAGATTCTAAATCACCAAAGAGATATAGGACAATGAATAAGAATCTATAGTCAGGTTTTAGTTGAACCGCTTATGCCATACCGCCAGGGATACAAGCTTGAATCAATCTACTAGCTAAACATGGAGAGAATTAAACGTGTTTTAAGGAGAATTAAATCTGACACGCCGAGCAGATCCTCAGCTACGCTGCAAAAGTTCACGATCTATAGTCACTCCATCCAGCTCAAAGTAAGGTAACAGAAGATCAACAAAAGGGAACTGGATTTGTTCAAGCTACCACCTTTTCCACCTTAAAACCCATGGATCGAGCAAAACCAGAAACCAACAATAAATTTCGTTCAAGGGTTTAGCCAATTCGAAGCCGACAGAAGCATCAACAACTCCAACACGGCGCCGACCATCGAGATCGGCTCGAATCATTCATTCTCGAAACAAGCAAAACAGAGCTGTAACCAGGGAAAAAGAACGGATACTTTGTACCAATACAAGTTGCAGGCAACGCACAAGACGAACGCGGATCAAAAACATCAAACGGAAGAAAAGATTGCTCACCGTAGAGCGAAGCGAGAGAGGAGGAAGAGAGGAGGTCGAAGAACCCTAATCTCCGCCGCCCTCTCGCTGGTTCGAAGAGGTGCAAACCCTTTTCACGCCTTCCAGTGGCTAGAATCCCGAACCCCTTTAATAGGCGCGGAGACCGAACGCAACCGGCACAGGAACGCGTTTCTATGTCGTGACGGGAACGCGTTCGGGAATCCGATCGTGCCGACTCGGATGCGACCGCCCACGGCACCGACGGTGCTGGTGGGCGCTCGGGTCACCGGCTGCAACCGGCGTTTTCACTCACCCACCGTGCCTTCTCTCGGCTCACTACCAACTCGGCTCGACCGTTTGGCTTCCCAACTCTGCAGTAATAGTAGTGCGCATTAGGTGTAGACTTGTCTCACATGGTTGGCTCGCTATCTCCTCGAGCTGCACCGATGTGGACGGGTGTCAATACCACGTTTTCTTCTCGTTAACGTGGACGGAAATCAGGGAAGGTGCAGATCATCCGAGACCTGCTTCTTGTCCTCATCCAAGTAGATATTTATTTGATCTCCAGAATTGAGAACGGGACGGGTCGTGTCCAGAGGCGTGAGTCAGGCTCGGAGACGCGACTCGCTGAGAGGACACGAGCTCCGAGCCGCCGAAGCGACGTCTGAGCCGGGAAAATTGACTCGGTCAAACAGGAGTAGGTCGAGTCGGTCCATTTGACGGGACGAGATGACGTCACCTGACACGTGGCAGAAGATCTTTGTGGGAAATTTTATTGCTATCGACGCTGATCGTACATTGTTAATGAGAACACTAATTAGCAGTTGTCTACGTGGCCACCCACACCACTAAATAACCAGTCCATGACCAACTTGTGTCGATTTGGCAATCGATGCAAAGATATTAGAGAGAGAAAGAGAAATTAGTTTAATAACTGACGAGGCAGTAAGGTTTGAAAGTTGAAATCTCTCCCGAGTTGATCAGATTTAATGACATTATTTCATCAAGTACGAGTCTTTCCTAATTTACGATTAATATAAGCTTAATTAGGAATTGCGAATCTTTTGAATGAAACTAGAATCCGATTGGGTATCTATTTTTCTATCTGAAATCTTTGGGAACCAGATAGATTCGATTACCTAAAGATGAAATAAACTGGTGTTTAGTGGCTTCCATGTACAGACGCATTCTGCAATCATCCATCAAACATGCCGAATCGTGGGTTCGATGGATGCCACGACTTGCTCACTTCAACATCAGAGTAAAAAATTAGCCATATTTAGGCCATTAGAATATAATACTGCAAAGAGTGAATTATTGAGTCGTCATCATCATCCGATTACAAAGAAAGAATTGTTTATGTTCGTGTGCATTGCTGTTGTTGCTGGATGACACTGCAAGCACTTCCACGTAATTGGTTCAGTGACGACGTGCTCACATGAGCTCCAACGTGGCTTAGGCTCTTGTTTGAGCTGTTGCTTGTTGCCATCAGTATCTGTCCTGGGGGATTCGGAGTTCCAACTTCCATCCCAAGAAACATGCACGAAACATGCGTTTTATCAAATAGATTAAAGGAATGGGGATTACAGCTGGGAGAATCCAGCGTGCGTACAAAATATGTGTGTGTGTGTGCGTGTGACCATAGCACTCTTAATTTTCTATGCAGGTGCACTTGTCTTTGCATATTAATTAGAATTCTGTAAATAAATTATTTATAAACTATAAAAATCGTTATCAAGAGGTTTTTACAAGACTTATGGTGACATTTTGCCAAATAAAATCCTTTTGACACTCGAGTGAAAAGATAATATTAATATTATGAAAGAGAGAGAAAACAGGATTATATCGCTACCGTGGTAAATATTATTAAACTATTTTGGCAAGATCTAATTGGTACAAAAAAAAAAGGTTTAAAATCAACAAAGACTCTACCGTACCTTGTGAATTGTTACCTTCCTTAACGCGTGCTGGATTCCAAAATCGATGAAGATTTCTTTCTCCCCCTGCAGCAATGATAGATTCACATGCTCAGTAGCTGTTGTCGGGGAATGTAGTTGGAACTTTAACCAAAGCATGTCTGGGCTGACAGGAACCTGTGTCACATTCAGCACCAAATAATGCCTAATTCCTCCACGATAAAAAGATCGAAAAGGTTCGAGAACCAGGTGCCGTGATCAAGTTTCGTGTCCACCTCATCAAGAATAGAATATGAGCAAGTCTCAACGATCTTCCACTAAGCTTTACGATCTCCTTTTGTTCATCCCAAATAGACTAATGCTATATACTCGATGAAAGCAGTAACAACAGAGGATACAAAAGCTTCCGGGAACGGTTAGCCAAACACCAAAAGTTGTCACCTGAAACTTTTAGGGTTCCACTTGCACACAAACTTACCACCGATGGTTTTGATGCATCTCACGAGCCTTCCACTTTCAGACATGGACATCAAAGCAATAAGAAAATTGATGTTTTCTCAAATGCGCATTAACTTATCAAATGTTCGAACCAACACAATCGGCACCTACAAGAAATCAATTATGGTCGAGCTTGATATTGCTTAAAACAAAAACGTGAGTTAGTCATGCAGCAGACATGACACAATCGATAGCTTGCTTGCAAATTCCGGTCATTGTGGCCTCTGGCCCATAAACCTGCAATAGAGTCGAGCATCTTCGGCTAAGCAACAGGCTAAAGTTTATGTAATGTCCAACCCGATAAAAGTGAAATCATTTAGAGTTACCTCGAGAGGAATGCCAAGTTCCTCACCCAGTTTCCTCATTTTGGCCAGGCCAGTTTGATAGTTTGGACCACCTCTTCTAACATAAATGTGCATCCTTGCAGCCTTTAGCTTTGACTCCTGTCGTTAAATATGAAAGAAGCAGATTACATGTTGCAGCAGAACATAAGAAACTGAACTTAATTCGGTGAACTGACCTTCTCTTTCAGGGCCTTGATGATACCATTGAATGTGGCAGCAACATCAGTAAAGTTTGCTATACCCCCTCCAATGAGAAGAGCTCTCTTACGACCATCAGGATCTGCAGTTGCACACTGACAGAAGAAAAGAACCATTTCCAATATCAATGATGGACATGAACATGAGGAAGAGACGTAGATGAACAATGAAAAAATAAAAGATCATCCAATTCATACATCAAGGACGACTCGAGCATACTTAAGGACCTCCTCCTCATTTGGAGCACCACTGTATTCCGCGTAGTTTCCAAGTTCAGATGCATAACCTAAATCTCCAACCTAACAAACAGATCATTTAAATTTGAAGCTATAAGTCTAGCATAGCCAGCAGCTACATAAATACCATATAGGTTTTATAATGTTTGAACTTTGAAGTGCTGCATAATGTTTTTTTTGCAAAATGTTGAGGGATAAAACAGAGCTAACTGTATCAGCATAAATGACACTAGCACCACCACCAGCCACCATTGTCCATATGCGTCCTTTGGGGTTTAAAACAGTGAACTTCAGGGAGGCACTAGTCTGTAACAATGTAGCTTAAGATCATAATCATATTCAAGACAGATCAAAGAAGCAACACAATTAGCACCCTGAGATATAAAATTGACTGTTTGTTAGAACAAACAGATTTGTGGATTTAGAAAGAAGTTAAAATAAAAGGTGATCTATGATACTATGCAACGTTTAGTATAGTCAAAATTTTGAGGAATCTTTCTAAAGAAATTAGAGTAAGATTTCAAATATAGAGAACAAATGTGGCATGCTGCACTGACCCTGCTAGCTTTCTCTGATAATTATTGCTAGATACCACCAAAATGCCCAAGGCGCTGCTAGAAGGGTTCAGTGAGTAACGACCGCTTGAGATATTGATAACAGCATGCGCATGCAGAAGCATCTCAAAGTAACAATAAAGCAATTGGATGAAGAAATATAAATGCTGAAATATATTTTTCATGTAAAAAATGAATAAATAGATATTGCAAAACTACAACGGTCGAAATGTGTTCAAGTTCTAGATTTTACATCTTAAAGAAGGAAGTCTCTTGAAGAAATCAATTTCTACATGAACTGAACACCTCAAAATGAAAATCTATTGTTTACCAAAATGTTGTTTTTCACACCTTGGATTTAGTTGAAAGCATTGCCTCTTGGTCTAAAATGTTATTGCTTTTAACTTCCAATTATATGATAGAAGGTAAAAGCTATCAGTAGATAAGAAAATTATAGCACCGTGCAGAATATGACTAAAGTCAAATCACATTACTATTTTTATTACTGAATAAAAATAGCTTGACAAGAGTGTCTTGCCATTACTATTTTTATTAACTAAATGAGAGAAGTTATCCCTACATCTTGACCAAAACAAAAAGGAGCAGGGATAAGTGTGCCCTATATATGACAAACATGAGTACAAGTATATTCCAATTACAGGGGTATTTGAGATCTTTTTTATTTTGTTACCCTTAACCCTGTACAAATTTATCAGATCAACTAAATAGAAATAAAAACAGTATGGTCAATGTTGTTACCTTTTCATCAAGTTCATGAACAAATTTTTCTGTGGAGCTCAGGACTCTACCAAAGGGAAGTGGAAATTCTATGCTACCCCACCTACATTGTGTGTCAAATTCAACAGCAAATTAAAAAGAGAAGTGCACATACAAGTCAGAGTCTTTCATAATGCAACCTTGAAATCAAACATTGACAACATACTTCTTGAAGTTTTTGAAAGCAGCTGTGTCATCCAGTTCTCCTCGCATATCTAGTGGGTATGGTTCACCATTTACCAAAGTGAATGGGTTCATTTCTATGAAACTGAAATCCAAGTCTGCAGGAAGTGCAGAGAACTTGATTAATTATAGAAATCAGGATGCCAAGAACAATAAGAGGGGGTGAACCAAAAATTATATATCTTTTGGCAAAGGTAACAAAGTTTTTTTTTTTTTAAAGATATTTCCATTACAGCATACTTGATGCTCACACATGAACTCGAACCTAATACCTATTAATTGTGTAATAAAGCACTAATCAATCAAATGTCTTAACAGAGATGCAAAGGTAACAAAATCACAAAAAGAAAAATCTATTCGAATAACTGCTCAAGAGGGAAATTTTATTATATACCACAATCCACTTCATTGACATGTATTACAGATAGTTTTGGAACAAGAACATAGAAATTTCATGCGAACATCTTCAGGCATATTTACTCTAATCTCCTAGCATACCTTGGAACACAGTGAGAACTCCCTTTATGAAGTCCCCTATTTTCCCTCGAACCTGACAGAATTAGTGCAAGAAGGATATTAAAGTATATGTCTTGAACATATGGCTAGCCAGTGGTGCAAATTTCAAGCAGAATTTGTCTTAAAGTGATATCTATTGGCGAAGATCGTACAACTCATGCGTTTGAAATTTGGATGACTGTTGGCATTTGCTGCAAATTCATCAATCCAATCAGATAAAATAATGATTACTTCTTCGAGTCAGTGTAATTCACCTCCAAGGGAAGGGTTACGATCAACGGAGCACATGCCTCGGATGCCATCGACTTCTCCGTGGGAAGGTAAACCGTCTTAACCTTGTCCCAGTTCTCCTCGATTTCAATGCCACCACACTCGGAGAAGCTAATGGTGCAACCAAGCCTCTCGGAAACGATCGAGAGGTAGTACTCTTGATCATGGGGAATGAATGGCTCAATTATGAATGTGGTAATCGGAGCCTTGCACCCTCCCATCTCAACCTTTTAGCAACGAGAATACATTATAGACCCCCTCACGAAGTGGCTCGTTAAACAATGACAAAAGAAAAACCATAGATCACCTCCGTTCCCAGACGTTCCTTCACAAACTGCGCGGCCTGAGCCAGATCCAAGTTGAGAGCCACCAGACCGCTCTTCCCACGCTTCCCAAACAGCATGTCGGGCTTCACGACCAATTTCGTGGACGAAATCCATGGTTCTTTGTTGACTAACTCATTGAAGTCCGTCGATTCTGTCACCTGTTTTAACTCCACAGTCACAAGTAACGAATAACCAACATTTGCTCCAAGGAATCCAATGTAATCTCCAGCGGTACATGACAATCTCGTCAAAAGAAATCGAAATACATAAGCTCAAACCATCATATCGATCCAAACATCATCAGCTGCAAAGAAATCCCACGAATCGATCGCCGAAGACAAAACAAACGCGAAGACGGACTATCTGAAAACTCTAACGGCGTGGACATTGAGAGATTGGAAAAGCCAGCGAATGTGGGCGATTGAGATTGGAATAAAAGGGCACCTGCGCGGAGCGGATCTGGAGATCGGTGCCGGCGAGCCGCTTGAGGTGCTCCTTAAGGAGGCGCTTGGAATCGTACTCCCGGATCTTCTTCCTAGCCATCTCCACCTCCTCCAATCCAACAGGAGATAGTTCGACCCCGAAGCAAACGCGCCAACCGGAGCGTCCATATGTATCGATGATGGGTGTGAACGGACGGTGGGGATCGTTGAAGTTGGTAGGTGGGCGTTATCTTCGAAGGAAGGTGGTAGTTAGCTCAACGGACGGTGATAGACACGCCCACCTAACTTCCTTCGTCAAAGAGGACGGGTCTTGATCGCGGTCGCATAATTACTATTCAGACTCTTATGCGAGCTAAAGCATCCACCGTCAATGTTGTGTTGAGATAGGAGAAGGGCCGTTGGATTTGCCCCTCGTTTTATTGCTGTGCGTTGCTTAGGGGGCCCGAGGCCGTTGGGAATGGTGAGGTATTAGATCCTCTCCAATTATGCTTTAAAATAAAAGTATCCAATACAGGCGTGGTAGTCAAAGACAGTTTCAAGAGCACCCGGAGGCCGTCAGATTAGCGTTTGCTGTTTGTTAATTAGAGAGGATCCTGTCTTGGGAGAAGACAGTGTATCCCGCCTGGGGCGCCTCGTTTTCGTGCTGCGTTGCCATTGACAGCCGTTGGATTTGGATACTCCTCTTACATCCACCGTTAAGAGTGAGCAGATCTCCAGGTAGTAAGAGAGCACGTGATGTAGATCCACCACGTGACTCTCAGTGTTCGAGGCCGGGCCACATTGGGCAGAGATCCTGACCATTTAGTGGATCACTTTGACCAATTTGATCGGGTTGTTCGGCATGGCATAGTGAAACCATTGTTGCAAGAGTAATTACATGTTTGAAAACATATAATCTAATATTATTATTTTTAATATTTTAACTTCTCATTTGCAATTTAATGTTTGATATCGAATCAGTTCCGATGCCTTATGCCTTTTTACCGAAGGGTTCCGATGATTTGATCGGATCGTTATACTCAAAAAATTATTTTTATATATTCGAGTTGTTATGAATATTAAATGACACATCCGGATAGATGTATCACTATTTTTTTTTTTTCCAGTGATAGGAAACATTCTGTCAACTAGACTAGCTCGCTAACTGTTGCCACCGAGGTACCGATGTGGAGGATAAGAGTCGAATCACTCCCCCACTCACAATAATATATGGGCAATAACAATATGTTAACCCTCATGGACAATTGTACACGGTCCATAGATAGTGGTCCTCGGATGATCGTTCAGTCTTGTTCCCTCTCGATCAGCCTCCGTGGATGCCAACCTGTAGGAAGATATTAGGGCTTGTTGCCCATGTGGACGAAACGTCAAAAGGAGAGTGTTATGACGGTTATATATGGCCCCCTCGGTGGGCCAAGTATAAAAGTCAACCTCTAACGTTTGCGCAAGGGTCGGAGCTCTCTTAAAAATCCTTCACACTCTATACAATTATAAAAGAGCTAACTTAAGCATAAGAGAAGTTGAGTCGAGAAACTCTCCTCGACACTAGTCTCTATGCAGAAACCCATCAAAGAAATCAAAATCCACCTTGGCCCAACATTAGAACCTCGAAAACCATCTTCGATACATCGATATTGCGTCAACTAACCCTCAAGGTTGCCATGAGGGTTCCTTAGATGATCTTACGCCTTTGAAAGAAGATGTTGATTTATGATTGATCGTACTCTAGTAAGATATTTAATTATTACATAATTAGTTTGCGGTTGAAAGTAAGAATTTGTAAGAAGTATAGTTGTTCATAAGTCTTTTTTTTTTCTTAAATAATCATGATGTTCTTTCCGTCATAAACTTATCTTTTGGATCTTCACATCACTTAATGGAGTTTGTGTGAATCGCCAAGAACGGTGCCGACTGGACTAGGAAAGAAGAGTCATGGAATCTCTGATGATCTGAGACGTAGGATTGCCGACATCAATCAATCCATGATTCCACATCCCAACCACACTGTTCTTGCGCCCCTCTGCTGTCCTTTTGCCTGTCCGTCATCTCGGGGCCATGTATGACGTGCCTTCACTTGATCTCGTGAACCAAAAGGCACTCTGTGAGATCAGCTTGTGTGAAGCATCATGGACGAGAATTTATTGGGAGGAGCGCGAGTGCCACAAAAGACAGGAAGCAGGAGGAGACGACGCATCCCCCCATTAGATCCGATGAGCAACCTTCAACCATGCATTAGACGCTGCAGCATCATTCAGATCTCTGCAGTGCCCGTGACGCTCCTCGACATGGTCTGCAACCCACCGTCTTCGAAATGCAACTGTTGATAGTGATGCACATCGATCATCTATTCGAGCTCGGTTGTAACACAGCAGAAGAAGAAGAAGGAAGGACGGAGGAGCAATGGCCTTGTCAGGCGACTGATCATGGTTTACGTATACTTGTTAGGAGTGTTTTGTTTGATGAGGCACGTTAGGGGAGGCTATTAAGTAGGCTTCAACCACTCTCTCCTCCATGGGGAGTCTTGAGATGCTGCAGCCCGTGAATGCTAACTTCTGTTGTCTCCTGCTACGGCTCTCTCTCTCTCTTCTTTCTCAGCCACAAAAAGCTAAAGTACAAGGCAAAGTCACGAGCTCTCTGCCTACACCACCGCCGGCCTTTCTGCCTTGAATCCTTCTTTTCTTTGTTCTTTCTTTCTTTCTTTCTTTGATTTCCTTTCTTTTGTTCCGTTTGTTCAAATGACAGCTCTAACCTTGAGACAAGTGAACGATGTACTTCTGACTAGGTTTGAATTGGTGATCTGCAGCCACTGTTACTTCTCAAGTGTGTGTTGAACTTCTCATCCCTGCAACGATTTCTCTCTCAGCTCCATAAAATTTCTGTTCAGTGGCTGCTAGGAAGAAGAGAAGAAGGGCTACAAAGCTCTAGAATCTTCTCATCATTCTCCACAAATGTTCAGAACAGTTCATAGATCCACCAAGCAGGACCCTTTGCCTATATGTTAAGGCATCGTTCTCATCTCCTTTACTAACACTTGCGGACCTTGCTTTTGTTTGCTTCGTTGGAAGCCAAACAAAGGATCACAGAGAGAGAGAGAGAGAGAGAGAGAGAGAGAAAGAGAGAGAGAGAGAATGTGTTTAGATTCATGTGAGGAAAGTAAAAGAGTACCAGACAATGATGCCATGATAAATAAGAGAACACCACATGGCAGTGTCTTATGTGAAGCAGCCTTGGCGCTTCATGTGCACCTCCCATCATAAGTAACACACTCCACCTCTAACTGATTCGATCAATGGACGCCAACTGCAATCCTCTTCCCCTTCTTCTTCCTCTCGTTCAGCTCAAACTAAAGTAGCCTTCTCTCTCATCTCCCCTTCTTTCATCTCTATGGCAATTGGTCATCTATCATTGTCCATGTCGATCACAGTCGCAGTTCTTCTTCTAGGCCTTCCGAACTCTGATGGAAGGTCACATTACCACAAGCACAAGAACAGTCACAAGGACCATGGGGGGAACCAGATCTCTGTGCCACCAGAGACCGCCCCTGCCGAACCACCAGGCAGTAGCAACGACGGCGGCGATAATTCGAGCTCAGAACCATGTGTCTTCGACGTGAGATCGTTCGGAGCACTTGGGGACGGATCCAGCGACGACACCCAAGCCTTCCGGGCTGCATGGAAGGCCGCGTGTGCGGCGGAGTCTAGTGTGCTCCTGGTGCCATCGGATGGTGTGTTCATGATCACCTCCACCATTTTCTCGGGCCCATGCAAGCCTGGCTTCGTTCTCCAAGTGAGCTCAGAGGAACTCACCTCGGCCTCTGTCGTTCTTCTTCTTAGATGGGATCGGTTCTTATAGCAGTGCTCTGCTGTGTAGATTGATGGAGTGCTGATGCCCCCAGACGGACCCGACTGCTGGCCGGCATCGGACAGCAAGAAGCAGTGGCTAGTCTTCTATAGAGTCGACGGCATGACTCTGAAGGGAGAAGGAACCATCGAAGGGAACGGCGAGGAATGGTGGAATCTCCCCTGCAAACCTCACCGAGTACGTCGTCCACAATCTATCTTAGTGTATTCAAAGGAAATGAGCTAAATCTGTGGATCTAATTCCATTTCAGGGACCCAAAGGAAGCACATTGCCCGGACCTTGCGACAGTCCTGCGGTAAGCACTCGATTCAGAAACTTGAGACATGTTCTTCTATTCAGCTTGTCTCATCTCATCGTCCTCCTGTTTTCTCCAGTTAATCCGGTTCTTCATGAGCTACAATCTGACCGTGAGAGGCCTGCGCGTCGAGAACAGCCCTCAGTTCCATGTCAAGTTCGACGGCTGCGAAGGGGTACACATCGAGGACCTCTCCATCAGGTCCCCTGCTCTGAGTCCCAACACCGACGGCATCCATATCGAGAACACCAAGTCCGTCGCCATCTACAATTCCGTGATAAGCAATGGTCTCGACTCCACTCGCCCCGTCCCAACCCCGCCCCCTTCTCTTCCAGAAGCACTAATCCTACTGTTTCATGATGCCCGTAGGCGACGACTGCATCTCCATTGGTCCGGGCTGTTCCAACGTCGACATAGCCAATGTTACTTGCGGGCCAAGCCATGGCATCAGGTTCAAAGCTTTCTGCTACCGGAGTAACGCTTATGATTTCGTGATCGCTGAATCTAACGCAGGTGTGCCGCAGCATCGGGAGCCTCGGCGTGCACAATTCCCAGGCATGCGTGTCGAACATTACGGTGAGGAACGCGAGGATTAGGAACTCGGACAATGGGGTGCGGATCAAGACATGGCAGGGGGGGACGGGATCGGTGTCCGGCATCAGCTTCGACAACATCTACATGGAGAACGTGAGGAACTGCATCATCATCGACCAGTACTACTGCCTGACGAAGCAGTGCCTGAACCAGACGTCCGCGGTGTGGGTGACCGACGTCGCCTACGCCAACATCAAGGGGACGTACGACGTGCGGAGCCCGCCGATACACTTCGCCTGCAGCGACGCCGTCGCCTGCACCAACATCACCTTGTCCGAGGTGGAGCTCCTGCCCTACGAGGGGGTGCTGGTGGACGACCCATTCTGCTGGAACGCGTACGGGATCATGCAAACGCTCACCATTCCTCCCATGTCCTGCTTGCAGGAGGGGCAGCCACAGTCGCTGCAGGAGAACCCGGTCTTGGGTTGCTGAGAACGCCTTGTTCGAGCTACCATGAGCGATCGAGATGTGCTGACAGCTCAGTCAAATTCAATTATTGAATGCTCTTCAGATGTGTTGACCATGTGGTCATGAGTCAATGCTGTGAAGACGCTCTTGTTGCCCACACAATGTTCGAGAATGGAAGAGACAACATACAGTAAAAACTGCATTGCGTTGAACTTATCACGTGTATGTTGTTAAGATGAACTGACATCTTTTGTTTTTGAACCGATATTGTTATCTCGTTTGGTTCATTTGAGTCTAATTCTCAGAATAATCTTCAGAAAATACTCAGGGAATTATATTTAATCAAGCATTTATATTTATATTTTATTGGTTCGTGCACGGTTTAGATCATGGGCTATAGCCCATATAACCCATGAAGTAGGACCCGCCCGACTCGACCAACATCAAAACCGGCTTCGCCTCTCTCTCTCGCTCGCTCGCTCGCTCGCTCGCCGCCGCTTCGCGCTTGCTGGCCGACTGCGCACCAAACCATTCAAGGCAAGTCAATCCCGTCTTGTTTTCGCCAAAGCAGATCAAATTTAGGGTTTTACGATCAAATCGTAGTGGTTCAGTTGTGCAATGGGTCATTTACGTAGATTAGGGTTTCGCTCGCCTCTTGCTCGGAGTATGTTTGATTTCAGCCGACTGTCTGTTGATCTCTCTTAGTGTGTGATTGCGAGGCTCCAGAGAAAAGGCGATGCCGTCGATTCAGACTGCACTGCCTCCCGAGCTTGCTGACAACGTGATCAGGGTAATGACACTACCGTACTTCTCGTTTGCACGGTTCGCTACATTCTTCGATTCCTTAAAATTTGTTCTTCTGATTGATTTTAGTTGTATCGAGAATGCCTGCGGAGGGCGAAATATATTGGCCATCAGGTGTGTGTTAACCCTCTCATAGTGTTTTTGTGACCAAGAACTTTGTTACTGTTTTATATGCTTGATTCTGTGTTCTGATGTCTGTCTTAATCCACCCATCTAGGTAAATCTTGCGTCCATTCTTTCTTGTCGGATCAGATGCTTATGGCATGCTATAATTTTATAACTTATTGAACCCCATCAGGTCTTGTAGTGGCAGGATTTTCTGTTATTGTATATGCCTGAATCCCATCTGCATCACCTATATACCTCTCCTATAACAATTTATCTATTTTATGCTTGTGTGGTTGCCTAATGTGTTCTTGATTGTTAAAAAAATTATTAGTTTATTTTCTATTGGGTTTAACGAAACAATGAAAGCAGTGTAGCATAATTTTTTGGCGTGAAGAGTGCCCTCTTCGTCGATTTTAATTGATTATCTCTTAACTTGAGATACAAAAATTTCGATATTCCAGTGCTTTAGTTAATTTGGGCTACATACATGAAAACAAATCTAAGGAAGTTCTGGGATATTGCTGAAGTATGGAGAGATTAAATGATAATATATTATGAAGATGACACGGGAAGTGGAAATGCAGTTAGAATTTGTGGCTGGATGAGTCTTATGGTAAGACTACCCATTTTCAAAGTGCCATGACATGTTGAACTTTTTCAGTTATTAAGGTCTCCTTGTACTGCCTAGTGATATTGATCTTTTTATTCGCTTAAGATAGAAAATTGCCAACTAACATCTCCACTTAGCTAGCGTAAGTTTAGTGCATCTTGATATGGTAAGAGGGAGTGTCACTATGGATGACAGCATCCTGGGCCACACTTACAGGAAAAGTTATGTTGTTGGTTCATGGGAAGCTTGGACATGGACACAACATGATACAACCCAGCAGACACATCGAGTTTAGGAAATGACACAGCATGAATAGAGTGCTTATATATGCTTACATATATGTATTATTAGTTCACAAGGCTGTAGGACAATTATCTAGGATGGCCATTGTGAGTTCTGATATATGTCCAACATAGTCATGGCTTTAGATTTGTCACATCTATTCTTCCTAGATCGGTTTATTTCACCACTTCCCAGGTACTATGTATTTCGAGTCAAGGAGACCTGCTATAATAGGTTTTATTATGGTGCTTCACATTAATGATCTCATGTTTGGTTATAGTGCTTTGCACTCTGCATTGAGAGATATGTATCTGCCATGTCCATTAGGTGTTCTGATATGTGTTGCACAACTTTAGATTTGCAGCGTCTGTGCTTTTAGGTGGTTTTATCCATCACTTTCCAGATCCTAAATACTCTGAAGCAAGGTTTGAAATTTCGTACCGTACCGGAGTTTCGACGATCTCTCGGTACGGTACGGAACGGTATACCGCTCGGTATACCGAGCGGTATACCGAGTGATATATGTATATATATATATTATATATATATATTTTTTTTTATTGGCCGACGTCGCATCGCCTCGGCGACGTCGCTTTTTCCTTCCCCACACGGGGCGACGTCGCCGAGGCGACGTTTATTTAAATTATATATATATATATATATATATATATATATATATATATATATATATATATATATATATATATATATATATATATATATATATATATATATATATATATATATATATATATATATATATATATATATATAGCGACGTCGCCGAAAAAGGCGACGTCGTGTCGCCTCGGCGACGTCTCCGAAAAAGGCGACGTCGCCGAAAAGGCGCTGCGTTACCGCCCGTTACCGAATGGTACCGGGCGGTAACGGTCGAAATTTCGACCGTTACCGCCCGATATTACCCGTAACGGCCGATACGGGATTTTTTTGCGTGTACCGCCCGGTAGGGGGCGGTCCGCGTACCGGTCGCCTCTCGGACCGGTACGTACCGCCCGTACCGGGCGGTACGATTCGGTAAGTAAAACCTTGCTCTGAAGTCAAGAAGCAAGTCCTACTGTCTAGTATTAAGTATGTTTGATACTAATCATCATAATCCGATTTCATAATACAACTGATGTCAACTTGATATGCTTAAAATTGCAAGGCCCCAAAATACTTAATCCAAGTAAATGATTTTAGATCTATCTAGCCTATTAGCCAACACAATCCCTTTTTCTACATTCAAAGTGGAATTTATCAAGATGTCACAACTTCTTCCCAATTTAAGGCTTGTCATGTTCATCAAGATGCATGCCAATACATAGCTCAAAATCATACTGTAGTATGTGAGGTCAACCTTGTTGCGGCTCTATGTTATGTTATGAGTAGTCTTTTCCTAGTTGACCCATCATCATATCTAATATTGAGTTTTGCTTTGATATAAATTATTGCACAGACATCACCTATCATGATCCAATCTGATGGTAATTGACCTGTCAACTTGATAGGTGTAAACCACATGACGGAAAATGTTATGCCAAGTGGATGAGTTAGACTGATCTAGCTCTATGTACAATCATGCCTTATTTCCAATACCATTTCCATCATGGGACTATCAGGGTGTCAAATTATTAGTGCATTTCGTTTGAAAGGCCTTCCGTAAATGTTGTGTATATGCTGATCCTCAGATTATTTGAAGTTTTTGATGTTGTTGTACTGAAGTTAGCTATATCGAGGGTTTCAGATTACCTAATGCTTTCTTGCAGCAACACAACACTAAGCTTGTTGTTGGAATGGTGAGGCAGCAATTTAGGAAACACATGCACGAAACTGATCCTGAAAAAATACAGAAGCTGAAGGATGAGTAAGCTAGCTACACGAGCTTTTGGCTGTTCTTCTCTTTTATGTTCAGGACTTTGATTCATCACTTAACACTGTGAATGACAATAACTTCGCAGCGCTGCTAGGGGCCTTATCAATCACATGCTCTATGAGGCAGAAAAGATGACAGGTCGTAAGTTGGCTGGTTCCAAATGATTTCCCTGATAATATATGTAATAAATCAGTGACCAATTTTGAACTAGCTGCGCTCTGTCGTATTGGCCTCATGCTGTCTTGTTCAATTAGTTTGCTGTAAAAGCACGTTTGGTGCTTAGTCCTTGTATCTCTGATTTTTGGGAGGGTTATTTTTTCAAATAGTGTTGGTGCCACTGGAAATTTGAAGTAATTCCTGTGACCCTATGTTTTTTATCCCCCATACATCAGATATACCTTTAAGAACATCTTAATCTTTTTCTTTGGCTAGCTTGAATCAATTTATAAGACTCCAATGCCTGGTCTGTCATTCATTGCACTTTCAGTCCCATTTCTTTGTGCATACAACATCAAGTTGGGTGTTTCCATAGAAAGAGGAATAATTACTCAAGATGATATAGATATGTGCTAAGGATACTTAAAGAGATGTTACACAAATGTTATTGATGTGAGGAGATTAAAGATCTATGAAGATTTTACTAGAAACTATTAAGTAAAGAATACAGATCTAAATAACTTAGTTTGATGAAGAATATTATTTTGCATCTGCTGAATGATGGTAAAAGATGTATAGTTGATCCCAAATGGTTGGGGCACTGCTGGCTTGTTGGTGTTGTTATTGTTATATCCAAAAGTTCTTGCCGTCAGTTAGTGATTGCATAATGCACCTACTCTTTTGGATAACAACTTTTTAACCTGTTTGCATATACGAGATTATAAAACACTACTAGTAGGAGGTAAATACACGACAGATGCATTTGCCGTTGGTTCTGCAGCAACACCTTTGACATATCTTTCCTGTTTCACTCCATCTTCAGGGACATGTTGAAGGAAGAATGAGGAGCAACTTTTGCTTTCCGAATTTGAAATCAGTAAGACTTCATATCCCTTTCTTTTACCTGATACTTTGTCCTTTGTTCATTGGCTTCTGGCAGTAGGTTTCATCACACTAGTACGTGGTTCTAAGGATGTGATTTGTAAGGAGACTTGGGGAACAAATGATCAACATAAGTTCGCAACAGGATAATGTTAGTATCCTTTTTCTGATCTTTTGAATAATGTTTATTGAGTCAATTTAGTTCAGTTGTTTATTAATTCTGTTTAGTAGTCGGATATAATTTTATTTAATATTTATTTATTATTAAGAATCTAAGTCCGGATAGAATTCTATAAATAGTGATGTAATCCTTTTTTTTTTGTAATAAATCAATCAATCAATGAAATGTTATTCCACTCTGTGGACAAACCCTAGGAGGCCGAGGTCGATCCCCTCGAAGTGATCGTCGATCCCCTCGAAGCGATCAAAGAGGTTTATTCCCCCAAAGCGATCATTATCATTCCCTTTTCTCCCCTTTCTTCCACGATAAAACTTTAGGATCTTATTAGATAATCTTAGAGCAAAGAACTATCTAGAAAAATACAAAAGAAATAGAGTATAAAACCAGAAGAATACAAATTCAGTATTATCTTATATAGATAGAACAAATCAAGTGGATTTCCTATTCTTCCAGCTTTTTGTTAAAACTGCAGCAAACCTCATAAGGCGGTGCATGATAATTTAGTTCTCCCAGGAATTGATGGTGCAGATGGGAAGAAAAAGGTGATCCTTGACTGTTTACAGACAATTAAATAGTGGAAAATTGTGATGCACAGGATTTGAAATGCACCATTAAGTATACCTTTCAAGATGAACCATGTAATGTTTGAAACAATAGTGAGTGCATGCCATTCATTAAAGATACAATTTTTTGTGCCAGATGAGCAACCAAAAATGGTTCTTTTTGACGATAAACAATGAGAGTGAACTACAACCTCAACTCTCTAGACAGCAAAGATGCAAGGAAATGTCATCTATTTTGATTTGGTTTCTTTCCCTCGAGGAATGTAGGCTATAGTAATTGTTGTTCCTGGCAACATAAATTTGAACTACTAGCGATCCACTCAAGCTTAACAAGTAAATCTAAAGCATACAAAATCAAGCAGTGCAGAAGTAATCAAAGGCAAGATTGGGTTTTGAATACTTTGTTGTGAGTATTTTGGAAGCCACTATGGCATTGGCAGCCTCTGTGTAATGAACTCCATCCCAACTAATATACTTGGAACCAAGAGGGCAAACTTGGGAGCCGAAAGAACCACACTCCATTGTCTGATTGAAGTTGTATGGAGGTCCACCATAGCCGCAACATGCCATCAATGCAGTCTCAAAGCCTGCAAAAGAGAGGCAATGCATAGTTGCAGAATTTGTCAATAAGAGCAATTTATACTGTCATATCAAGATTAACATGGTAAGATCATCTGTTCTTGTATACCATCAAGTGCATCAAAAGATGGATAAGCTTTAGAATTTACAAGAAAAATTCCAATTTACTTCCTCTCATGTTATCATCTTTAATATTCGTGAAATTTTGAAAGAAATATGAACTATGACGATAGATCGCTTACCGTATTTGGTGAAATTAGCAATGAGGTCATATTTGATAGAATAGATATCAGTATAAACAATGGTGGCATTCTTCAACTTTGAATTCAGTTCATCACAAAGTGCACTCAATTGGGCATTGAATTCCTTGGCAGCATTGTTGAAGGGAATCAGACATCCATATGGATCAAGACGGCTGTCATTTTTGCGTGGCAGAGCAAGCTTTTGAGGTAAACATCCTAAGGGGCCAGTGTTGTGTACCCAAAAGTTTTTTCCTCCATTATCATATAAATTCTGCATTCAAGAACATGAAGATTGCACTGTCTCAATGGGCATGAGGAAACATAGCTGTCATTACCCAAATGAGTAAATCCACAAGAACAGACTATGGACATGAAATGTAGCATCAACCAAACATTTTTGTTGAAATCTATGTTCAGGAACTGGCAAAGATAAAGGTGAACATAAGTCAATGCACTTGACATGGACATGAACAATTCCTTTATGAAAATTAGTGCATCTTAGGAATTGTTGTTGAGAAACTAGTGCAGCACATACCACAAAGAATCAGATTTATAGTGCAGATTTGCGATACCCAAGACTTGCCTTGATAGCTTTCTTTATCTCATGGATGACGGATGGAATTTTGCGGATAACCTTAGCGTAGGTTAAATTTGCAGAGAAGGCTGCTGCCAGATCGTTCTGCCCTATGTCGATAGCATACAACGCATTCTGGAATCCCTCTCCATCAGTGAGGCCCTTTGCACCTGTGACATTCACCGATGGCTAATGAGTACACGCATCGTCACACAGTTGGATCACGAACGCAGGTTGACGAAGAAGATGAAACCTTGAGCAACGAGCTCCAAAGATCGCAACTTGAAACGGAGGAACTGCTGCACTTGGACGGCCAAGGAGAAGGGCACATTGGGTGGCCGCGTACAGGAGCCGATCACCGCAAAGTTGGCTCCGTTCCTGAAGTCCGACCCCAGCGATTCCATGTACGGGCTCAGATAGCTGGAGTGCAAGCTCTCGCCTGGCAACGCGCACCGATTCGATTCATTCTCCTTGCTCGTTGATTGAGCCGAAAAGGTAGCGGAAGACGGCAGAGGGAGGTGGGGGTCACTCACACAGGAAATCGATGACGAGGCGACCGTCGCAGAGGCGGCCGGAGGGGCGGTGGAAGAAGGCGCGACCCTCCTGCTGCGCGAGGAGTAAGCCGAGGCCGGCGGCGAGGCCCCCAGTGTCGGAGTTGGAGTCGCCGAAGTTGAAGATTACGGGGCGCCTGCGCAGGTGCGATTCGTGGGCAGACTCCATCGGCAATGCCGGCAGCAGCAGCAACAGTGTCAGCGGCAAAAGGCCGGTAAGAGGAGGTCGACCCGCGGCACCGCCCATGCCCGCTCCGACTCCTCCTCGGTCGCTGCAGCGAGCTTCGCTGTATCGGGATTCGCCAGTGTCTTATATCGCGTAGTACTCAGATTGGATAAGATCAAGGACACCGATACGGTGCAGTTTTGTCGGCGTGCTCAGCCCTCTCGCTGGACGCAACCGTGTGGGGTTTGATTGTTTCACGGGTGACAGAGAGTCTGTAATCAAATCTAATTAATTTTTCTTTCCATACTTGTCATTATAATTTAAAAATATTAATTTTTTCCTTATTTACCATTATAATTTAGGAACTAATTATAAATATTCCAAATAAAATAAAATTATATTTGTTAATATGTTAAATAAATATAATATTAAATAAATATTAAATTAAAAGAATTTTCCTTAAAAAGAGAGCTCATCTTCAAGCCTTCCACACCAAGAGAGATAGATTTCCTTATCTTTCTTCAAAAATAAAATTTTTTATTTTAATTTTTTAAATTAAAAATTTATTTATAATTTATTTTTTTTTAATTTTTAAATATTAAAAATTTTATCAGAGTAAAATATATTATCTGAAGTTTTAAAGATATTCTTTAATCCCTTTTAAGATTTTAAATTTTATTGTTTGATTAGATTATGTTAAAATTATTCATATCATCATATAATATTTAATTTTTATATTTAAATTAAAAAAATATTATTTTTATTATATTATTTTTTTAAATATATTATTATTATTATATTATTATAATTTATTTTTTAATTTATTTTTATATTTTAATATATTATTATTAACGAATATATGTTGTCATAATTCAAAATTAATGAGATTGGATAACATTTGAGTTGAAATAGCTCATAAGCTAGGAGACTCAACTAACAAACCAAGCATATCCCATTGGTCAAGCCGTAGTTCGTAGGCTAACTTAGCCCAATTCAACATGGGTAATCATGTGTGATACACATGACTAGGATATGGGCTGACTCAACCTAGTGTGGTGCACGTATAGTCATGTACAATACACATGACCAATATATAGGTTAGCCCAACCGAGTATAGTAATATGCAATTATTGGATTTGATTAGTCTAGATTGATTCGGGGTAATTATGAATTGATTTAACTTATTTAAAGTTTATTTAACCTAAATTGAACATAATATAGTTTAAATTGTACCAGTTTATAGTGGTTTCATACCAGTTGAATGAGTATTAGAGATTGGTTCGCTAGGTTCTAGTTAAATCAAGTTTAATTGAATTGATTAAATTATGATTTAAGTCATTTGAGGGCTAATTGGTATTATTTAACATTAATAATATTTGAAAGAAATATTTTAATGTGTTATTTTATTTTGATATAAACATGACCAATATAAGATATGTTATTTTCTTACCGAGGGCAGGTAGGGCGATTCCCTTTGAGGATTAGCAGGTTATCAAATATGACGGCTGGACGATTCCTACATCCGTTATTGAGAGGAAAGTATTCATACTTTGGCGGGTAAGGGATACCACTTCATCCGTTATTGGAAGTGTAATATGGGTTTGTCTCCATTCGTTGTTGGGAAAACACAAACTCATCTCGTAAGATAAAGTCTCTTCATATATTGTCAAGGGAGTACTCATTCAAGTATTCAATATATACCTATGGGATGATTAATTTTTAATCAAGTATTCATTTTCAATTAACTTATAAGGGTTCCAACTTAGCATGAATTTTTTTTATTTTTTATTTTTAAAGTAGCTTCCCACTAGCACTAGACCGAATTATAATAAAGAGTATACTTTCCTTTATCACTAGGTAGAGCCACTTGGATGTTTCTTAGAGTTAACATAACTATATTATTCAATAAATATTTTTAATAAATGAAGTATAATAAATGTTTACGAGTTATGAACAAAGTGATATTTATTTATTTAACTCTGGTTGTGCTGGTGGAAAGATATTATAATATTTTTTTTTAAAAAAGGATATGTCATCTTTTTATGATATCAGAGTATTGTCTAAGGTTTGTAGGTATTTGAGTCACTTGATTTATTTTGACTAATGATTGTCGTTGATATATTATAGGAGTAATAAAGTCAATTCAAAAGAACATTGTTGTTGTCACTCTATGTGCTCGTGGTCGCAATATTATTGGCATACGCACTTGGAGAGGTATTCGAGTAAACCGAAACTTAAAAGTTCCATGCATCATAGAGTAATTTCAATCCTCACATACACTTGTCACTAATTATGTGCCAGCATTTTCGACACCATAGAATGCACCTCATGCCCCAACACTTGTTAACGCTTTGGATAATATGCATAGAGTCCTCAATACTATTAGAGGTTATTTTAAGCATCAAGAGGAGTGAGATGGAGCTCCACAGGGTGGAAATCATGCTTTCTTAATAGAGTAGAAATTCTTGAGCATAAAAGTATTGTAAATTCTAAAAGTGTTGAGTCTCTTCCTCGTTGAGTTTAGAGATTATACTAAGTTGGTGTAAGGTCATTTGTAAAAGACCTCAAGAGTAGTTTATCTTTGCATGTTGAAAATGTGCAAAATGACCTTAAGGTAAGAGGAATCGGGAGTAGACGTAGGTCAAGATGACTGAACCATTATAAATCGGTTTACATCCTCTTCTTACTTTCCTTATTATTACTTACTTACTACCCTTACTCATATTTTTAGTTAAACAAATTTTGATATGAGTTTTATCAATCAAAAATTTCAAATCGAAACTTTATTTCGAAAGCATTAATTCACCCCCCCCTTCTTAGTGTCTTTACTATCTTAATAATAGTGACCTGAGAGAAGTTTTAGGATGCATTCTATAAGTAGTTTTTTTTTTATTCAATTCATTTTGAAAAGAAATAAGAGTTCTTTAGTATATACCAAGGAAGTAGGCTTGTGATGGAATATGATCATTATTTCACTAAGTTGGCTTAGTTCTCTCCACATATTATGTTTAATAAAAATCAAAAGGCTTGTCACTTTGAGAGGGGATTTCGTCCATCAATTAGAAAGTCCATTGCTTTATTAATTTTACCAATAAATGTTCGAAGTGCTAAATCGAGCTCCAATGGTAAAGAAATTGGATAATGAATTGCAATAAGCAAAAGATCAAAAGTGATCTTTTGGTGCTTCACTATTGCATATGGGAGATCATAGGACCCTAAAAAAAATAAGAATAGATAGTTAAGGCATCAATAAGTAGGAGCTCATAGTAACCAAGTTCTCATTAGATGTTATTTATGAAAAAATATTGATCATATTTCTATCTCATGCCTCATGGGACAACACACATGCTTTTCTTATCAACAACCAAGGCACATGTCAAAGGACTATTCACAAAAGTAATATCAACGTCGAGCTCTACACCAAATATCTGAATAGTAATCGCAAAGACTTAGAAAGGGAGGTCAAGCGGGGGTCTATACACTGATCTATCAAGATGCTGAAGCTTCAGGATCTATCATTAAGAGTATAATCATACTCTATGGTATAGCTAATTCTGTACTTATATATTTTGGTTCTACGTATTATTTTATATCACTTTACTTTGCTATGAGACTACGTAAGAATCTTAAGATAATGAGTGACACATTAATGGTAGCAACATTATGTCACAGACTTAGCTGGTTTTGCCTAAGTCGAACCAGCTAAGTCGTGCGGCACCCTTGCACGTCCGTCCGCAAAGGTCAGCTTCCCCAAAGCCTCCCACGATCCCTTTGGATTCACAAAAGAGAAAATGGGTTAGAAAAAATGCCTCACTTGAGATCCACAAGCAAACATTTTTTAAAACACTTTATAGATAATGCAAATTACAAACAGACTTTGCAAGCTCTGAACGATTGCATGACAAAGGGTCAAAATGGTCCATTATAAATCGAAAATCTCTCAAGTGTCCATATGACACAACCTTTATTTACAAGCCTAAAGCGGCCACCAACCTAACTAAAATGAGACTATTAAATCTTTGACCATCCCTCTACATGTTGTGCAAAGCATGAACATACCAAAAGATACAGACATACATAAGCATTACATCAAACATCCTGTTTAGAAGTTTGTCCGTGACATTCTCCCCCACTTATTCCTTCGACGTTCTCATCAAAGCCTTTGTCGATACTATAACTCCTTGCCTTTGCTGAATTTTCAATCTTCTGCTCTAGTTGCAATGCGCCTCTTGGCTCCCAACTGCCCTCCGTTATTGTTTTTGAGTAGTCGAACCTTTGATTTGCCATGCTGCTTTAACTCGCCAATGACTCTGACTCTAGTGTGGGGTTGGTTGAGTTGTGTTGATCTCTGTTGGTTCTTGCGGATCCTCTAGATGAAGGAAAAGACCATCCTTACTATGCGCCAGTCTCTCAAATGCCTCATACTGCTTAAACTGGGTGGATGCTTGTTGGAGCTTTAACGAGTATCACCTCATAAACTTCTGAAGTTTTAGGTCATTCCTCCACAAAATTTGTTCATTGACTCTTTTTTCACTTAGTTGTCACTTGCAAGTAGATTCGCATCACTTCCGCTTTCAATTGGTATTTCATTAGGAAATGAAGCGGATAATCTACTCTCAGTAGCACTGATTACCGTTGGTGAGAATTTGACAACTATTATCTTTCATTATCTTCGAAGGGTCTTTGAACCTGTGCAGAGCTCCTTTGCTGGATAGATAAGAGAATTGGGGTACTCGATTTCGCCCATTAACTTAAGTGTTGAGAAGGCAAATGTTACTTGACTTCGCCTGCCTTCTCGAGGTTGTACTCCATGCATCGAGCTGGTTACTGGCCTTCGCCTACTCTTTGCTCACACTTCTGAAACACTTGAAGTGTTTGCACTCCTTACGTTGAGTTAGTTATTGTGATTCACCTTCTCAATGCCATCAAACTTATGGAATGCAGAAAGTTTTCACCCCAATTTGGAGTAAGTCTCTAGTAGTTTTGGTCGCCAATGGGATTTTACTATCTTCTACATCAACCAGATCGCATACTCTACTGAGTAGCAAAGGTACAACACCGTGTACTGCCTGCTTCATTTCTTGGTCGTGCACTCTTGCATGACTCGAAATCCTTCACTTTCGGCTATCTTGATGAGAAGCTCGTTGACACTGGTCTTACGAAGTTCTTTGGCCTCTGCTCTTCAGCCTTGTCTCGGTACTTGGAGTTTTCTCTGTATGCTCCGCCTCCTGGCCCCTTTCATGACCAAGTGCTCTCCCTCTATGAGAGCAAGGGATCAATGACTTTCGCAGAAGTCCCGCCTCTGCGGTACCATAGCGTTGCCATGCCCATGGCCCTACTATCCATCGCCTCGCATCTGCATCTCTTTTCTTCACAATCAGTAGATATATCTTTGTGGTACTCCTCCGAGTCCACCTCCATTCTAACTTATGCTTGATTTTGTTTAGCTAAGTCCCTTTGGACTCGTCGTCGCTTCCTCACCTTTTTTGACCCCCTGCTTCAACACCTCTATGTTCTCCAAGCAGCTCCCTTTGGTTGATAGAAAGATAGACTACAACTCCCATACATGGTCTCTGCCATCACGTTATAGGATTTGCACCGATTCTGTTCTCCTTAGCTCTTTTGGTAGCAACGTTCGCTTACTCGACCTTGTCCTCTAACTTGCCAGACTTTCTTAAGCGAATATGGGTTCTGGAGCAATCCGACTCTCCAACTGCTTTGATCATACCTCTACATGATTAAGTCCCTCCCATGGGACTCATTGGTACTTGCATTCGAACTTTTCCCTTGGTGGAACACAACCCCCATATGCTGATGACCAAGGCTTTCATCCGATGCAAAATTCGATGCACGCACGGAAGACCTACCTTTACGGTACCATGGCCTTCACTCCTTGAATCCATAGCCCTTCTTGTCGTCGTGTTGTTCACCGAAGTGGAGCTTCTAGTAGCTCCAAATCATACCTCCGTATGATCTAGTCCCTCACGAGACTATGTTGTGTGTATCGCATTGCCACGAACTGTTCCACCATGATCTACTGCACCATGTCGCCTCCTGGTGACATCTCTATTGCATTCTGATCCTTGTGGGATGAACTCGAATTGTGATTCCTCCATATGTGGCCTCTGCCAATACATCGCAGGGTCTCTTCCACCTTCGATTTTGTTCGCTCCTTTGGCAATTAACCTTCATCCACCCACTCTTAGGTCACACCTAGATGAAGCACTGCTCTAGGATAGTCCATCGCCTAGTAGCTCCCGAAGTCTGGATCCTAAAAATGGTGCACCGAAGTCCACCGACTTCGCTAAAAATGGTGCACCATTGTCTGGATCCTGTGCCTCTACCCCTACCAGCACAATCTCTGTTGCGCACCGCTTCCTGCCTAGCAACTTGAATGACAACACTATGGTATATTCTTTAAGAGTACCCGCCTCCGCGTCCTCTTGCCCCGTGCTAAGGCTTTCTGAACCCAACATCGCCTCCGCAAGTTGAGTCGCCTTAGTTCCTCCATCAAATGCTTCTTCGAGGTGAGGTGCATGTGCCCAAAAGCTCCCTTCGTCTTTGACACCATGCAAGATGAGTCTGCTCCGTCAGAATGAAGGACCCATGGAACAACATGATCTTACTCTTGCCTCTGTAAGAGTTCATGTCCTTGACCTTTGTCCAAGGAAAGCACTATGCCTCCGCTCCATGTTCCATCTTCTATGCTGGCTCCCTTCGTATGGCTTGGGTACTTCACTAAGTTACACCCAAGTTGCTCCGCTCCTCGTTTTTTGCATTGAGTTGATGGTGGCCCTCGCGCCCACCATTCCACGGGTTAGCCCTCCCTTGAGTCCGATCTCCATATCGACTCCAAGTGTGCCTTCATTTGTGTTGCTTTGGGTCGCTCCCCCACTTGATCTCGTAATGCATCCACCAATGCATTCTCTCAAGCGAGATCATGTGACGACTCCTCGCCACTTGCTCGGTCCATTGAGCTTCGTGGAGTTGTTGTTTGTTGAGGTACTCCTCCTCAACATGTGCGATCCGTCCCACATGATTCTCCCTCTGGAGAGCTAGGACTTATCCCTCCTGGATAACTGTCCCATTGGAGCAATATCTTTCTTCATTTCAGAGACCACCATCACCTTGGACTACTCTGATTTGTTGAACAAACAGTGTATTGTTCTGCCTCCTGCAAACGCACTTGCTAGATTACGACTCCACGTCAATATAGCCCCCGTTGCACCACTCAAGGCCTAGCAACATGCTGAACTCGTTGCACACTTCAGCCTCCTACGAACGTATCCTTCATATGCTGAAGAGAAAGTTTCAATGCTTCATGGCGCCGAGTTTTGGTCGCCTTGGGATGGCCACGAACATTCCATCGTCTGCATACAAGCCCATGTATGAGTACCGAATTCTTCGAGTTAGCAATTCCCCTCACCTCTATGAGCTTTGCACAACTCTTTCGGTCGCTGAGCAACTCATTCTACCTTGCATGGTCTCATCCTTTACCAAGCGTCTCGCTTGCCTTGAGCATAATCAAGTATAGTTATCAACGTTGAGCCGTAGCTTAAACTCAACCATCCCAACCTTTGTGCGCTTCGCATTCTTCCAAGCTTGCCTGTTCTTATGGTGCCTCTTATACGAAGGGTTGGCCATTCCTCTGAATGCTAATCTCATATGGCCGCTCCTCCGAGCGACTCATTTTCCCTACATCTCCATGCCCGTTTTTCCCCCAAACGATCGCGCCTGTGCTGACTGCCCTCAACGTAGCCCCGCTAGGTCCCCCACGTTTGCATGCCAAGTGTTTCTATGAGTGCTTGTCCCGCTCTGATACCATCTGTCACAGACTTAGCTGGTTTTGCCTAAGTCGTGCGGTACCCTTGCGTGTCCGTCTACAAAGGTCAGCCTCCCATGGTCCCTTTGGACTCACAAAAGAGAAAACGGGTTAGAGAAAACGCCTCACTCGGGATCCATAAGCAAACATTTCCGAAAACACTTTATAGATAATGCAAATTACAAACAGACTTTACAAGCTTTGAACAGTTGCACAACAAAGGGTCAAAATGGTCCATTATAGATCGAAAATCTCTCACAAGTGTCCACATAACACAACCTTTATTTAAAAGCCTAAAGCGGCTACCAACCCAACTAAAATGAGACTATTAAGCTTTCGGCCATCCCTCTACATGTTGTGCAAAGCATGAATATACCAAAAGACACAGACATACATAAGCATTACATCAAACATCCTGTTTAGAAGTTTGTTCGTGATAATTAGTTGAAAAATCTGATCAAATATTTAGAAATTGTATTATACTATTGAAAGTCATGATTTGCTAGTAGATCTTATTTTTATAAAGTTTCAAGATTTTGATACTATATTAGGTGTGGACTGACTTTCAACATACAATGCATGTGTCAATTGTTTCTAAAAATCTGTTATTTTCTTACTATTAGATCAACCACCCTTTTAGTTCACTAGGATTTAAGAAAGGCTTCCTTTTATTATTTTAGCCTTGAGTGATATCCGATTATTACTAAAAGGATGTTAGGGGTACTTAGCCTTCATTTATGAAGAAGAATATAAGAAGTCAGTATTAAAAAATATCCCTATTGTATGAGATTTTCTAGATGTTTTTTCGGATGATTTGCTTGGATTGCCACCAGATACACAGGTTGAATTTATAATTGATCTTTGTTGAATCTCGTATTTTGATGATGAAACCAATTGATATGTGTTAATGTTTTAATTTACGTTTTGAGTGACGCAGGATGCTTCGATCAAGATGAGACAATTAAAGCAGGAAGAACCATTTTGTGCCGGAGGAATGTCAAAAGATTGGACATCGGGCCGATGGATCAATCAATGTATCGACAGAAAGCTTCGGGCCATGGATTCGGGCATCAGGCCAAGAAGAGCAGATATTGCGCCAAGGATATTCGAGTTGCGGAGTCAACTGGCCGATTGGGCAATAGGCCGCAAGAGAGGACGATGCGCCGAAGAATCGGATGAAGCGTCGATGGACCAATGACATGCCGGACAACTTGATTAATGCTTAGTATTAATTGTCTAGATCGAAGTGTGTTTTTACATGTGCATGATTAACTATGATAACAAGGCATGAAGCAAAATGAAGTCTCGGAGTCAAGGACGCGATTACATTGGGAGTTCGAGAGTTTGTCGGAAGTCCGGACGTTCATCAGAAGTTCTGGAGGAACCAGCCGAGAAGTCTCGGAGCTTGCCAGAGAAGCTCGTCGGAACTCGCCAAGAAGATCGTCGTGAAATCCAGGAGTTCGCTGGAAGCTCGCCGGAAGAATAGACATAGGGACTTGTTTTGTTTAGCAAATGTCTTAGGATTTCGTAGTTAGCACGTAATTAGGCTTGGATTTAGGCCAATCCAATTAGGGGCTAGCTAGGCCTATGTAAGAACTATGTTGGGCCCAATAAGAAGCCCAAACAGTGCCCCAAGAAGTCTCACTATCGTGCCTAAACAGTTCCCCAATTAGCCATACCATAGAGTATGATTATACACTTAATGATAGATCCTGAGGCTTCAGCATCTTGATAGATCAGTGTATAGACCCCCGCTTGACCTCCCTCTCTAAGTCTTGGCAATTACTATTCAGATATTTGGTGTACAGCTCGACGTTGATATTGCTTTTGTGAATAATCCTTTGACATGTGCCTTGGTTGTTGATAAGAAAAGCATACATGTTGTCCCATGAGGCATGAGATAGAAATATGATCAATCTTTTTACATAAATAGCATCTAATCAGAACTTAGTTACTAGGAGCTCATACTTATTGATGCCTTAACTATCTATTCTTATTTTTTTTAGGGTCCATAATGTGATCTCCCATACGCAATAGTGAAGCACCAAAAGATCACTTTTGATTTTTTGCTTATTGCAATTCATTATCCAATTTCTTTACCATTGGAGCTCGATTTAGCACTTCAAACATTTATTGGTAAAATTAATAAAACAACGGACTTTCTAATTGACATATATGAATATTCAAATGAATTATATGATAAGTTGATAACACAATCATATTTGGTAGAAAGGATTAAAGAAAGTTTGAAGGAAGATATATATCTTTAGATGATAGCTAAAGAGATAGCTTAAGGATCTAGACCAGAATTCCTCAAAGCTAAAGATGATTTTATTACATTTCACGATCGATTTTGTACTCCCGAAAGTCATCAAGTAAAGATATAATTATTGGAGGAGGCTCATAGATTAAGGATTAATATCCATCACAAGACTACTAAGATGTATCAGGATTTATGCCAAAACTATAGGTGGCATGGTACGAAGAGATATAACAGAATTTAATTCTAAATATCTAATGTGCTAATAAGTGAAGGTAGAACATCAAGTAATACCATGGTGTGCTAGTTAACATTATCTTGGATAGAAGTCTAAGATTTACTTCTAAGTTTTGAAAAAATCTATAAAAATCTTTGGGTACACAGTTAAAATTTAGTACAACTTTTCACCCATAAACTGATGGTCAAATTGAAAGAATAATGCAAACTCTTGAAAACTTCTTAAGAGCTTATGTCTTGGACTTTAGTGAAAGTTGAGATATGCACTTATACATAATTAAGTTTACTTACAATAATAATTATCACTTTAGTATACTTAATAATTTTGACTTATGATTTGATGAATAAATAAATATAACAAATATGATATTAATTGTCAGGCCAACATGCCAGACCAAACCTACAGATCAACCCAGAGCCTACTAGCTAGGCCTAGTCAATAGACCAGACTATGCCTAGCCCATAGATTAACTTAGTCCAACTCAACATAGGTAGTCACGTGTGATACATATAATCAGTCCATGAGTCATAGGCTAGCCAAATCTGGTGTGGTACATGCATAATCATGTGCATAACTAATATATGGGTTGACTTAACCTAATCCAGTATTTTATGGATTTGAACTTAAATAATGATTGAATTAAATCAAATTTGAATAATCTAGATCTGAGCTAGAATGTGGAAAGCTCATCAAAGTTAAATATTTGAATTCGCGTGGTTGGCAGGATGAGCCGAGAGATGCAGTGCTGCTTGTTTCTGCCAACGAACAAATCTTCCTAATGCGATGAATGCTGCTGAAATGACTGACAAGCTCGGCCTGCACTCACTACGCCACCGCCACCGGTCGGCATTCCATGCTTCTGATGCATAAAGTCATTGCTGAATCAATATAATCCAACTTGGAATTGGTTTTTTCATACTGTATCAATTGTATTCGTTGGCCCCTCCAGGAATATTCAGAGCACATTGTGCCACATCAGGAGAAGGATCATACGAGGGCTTGGACTGGCTGTCAAACAACATAGCGAACAAGGTTTGATTCAACCATGCTTTGAAGTTTTTGACGTCGAGGGAGATGGCTCGATTTCTCACCTTGCGCTTACCTTCTATTTTTATTTGCAGGCATAAATATGGAGAACCATTCCTCGCTCGAGCTGAAAGTGTCAAGGGTTTGTAATCCATTTATTTTTATTTCCTGTGGTTCTAATTTTAGCTTGCGACATCATTCCTACATAAATTATTGTATCTGCTTCGTATCGTACCATACCGACGTTTCGATTCGGGGTCGATACGATACGATACCGATGTACCGAGCGATACATCAGGATGTACCAAATAATTAAAATTTTTTTTCTTCATACTGTAGCACTGTAACAGTGCTACAGTATAGTACCGTAGCACTATAACGGTACCGAACGATCCGCGTACCGGTAACCTATCAGACCGATACATACTGCCCACGGTATGACAGACCTTGGATTATTAAGCATAGCCTAAGTTTTTAAAGCTCGTTTCTAATGTTGGTTTTGATCACGCATCATGTTTCGAGACTGAAGCAGAGGAGGTGTCCCATTGGCAATCATGCAACAACGGAAATTACCAAATAACAATAGAATAAAGAAAATGAGACACGCTATGATTTCATTTTAAGTTGCAATATATTACTAAAAATTAAGAAAATAGTTTGGCACGAGCTGGGCACGATGAAGGCTTCCGACGAACTCGCTTTACAGTTCGTCTCCTTGAGGAAAAATAATTCAGCTTTGCAGGACGAGTGACTTGCCAAGAATCATGTCGTCGGTGGTGAAGTCCGCAGGTTTCCGAAAAGTCCCTCGACCAAAGTCCAGGTTGTATGAATCTGCAAGACCCTCTACCAAGCCAAACTCCGGTGCCCACCCGAGTTCTCTTTGTGCCTTCTCAATTGATGCAAAGAAATGCTGCAACATGGTAAAATAGTTTATCGTGCTTAGAATACACTGCTCATTTCTGCACAAACATTAACTCCTTGATAAGAAAAGGTTCAAAAACATTTTTTATGTAGGAACCCAATTACAGCATTAATACAGTTAAGAATTTTATTGAAAGAATGTGGAAGCACATTCTATATGTGAAAAGAGAAAGAGATTGTCAAAACTATGTTTCTATCAGCTACTTGTCCTTGCTACCAAGTTTCCTTGGTTTGGCACATAAAAGATGGGAGCATTATTAACAAGAACTTCAATAATAGGATTTCGGTTATGTGCAATTTAAAGATTTACATATAGTTCAGCATTATACAAAAATTAAATAGTCTTAAGCATCTTTGCTTTTAAAAAATTACTCATTATGTAATCTTTTTGCTTCACCAGCTTGATCACCAAAGCTTTTAATATGAATCAATACTCAACCTAGCTATTAACTTTGATAATAGTTTCATATATCTTGTCTTTTACTCTCCAGAAATTTAGATTTGCACTATTACACTCTGTTATTGTCTTATTTTATCCTATATTTTGGAACATTTAAGTGGGACTTTTTTCTACAAATTTGTGTTTTGCAGCCCATTGTAGCCCGTTCAGTACTGATAAAGATGCAGTCCATCAGCCTTACATCCTTAAAAGAAGTGTACACTACACTGAATAAATCATAGCTCCTTAAACCATAAGGATTTAAGCTTACCTGATCGCGAAATGGAAAAGCTTTCTTTTTTCCAAAATCAAATTCCTTGGGGTTATAGTGAACAATCTCCGGCTCGGGAAACCCAGCACCCTGCAATTAGATAAACAAACAACAACAACAAAATGAACCCCTAAAGAAACCAATAAAATGAACATGTACCATCAACAGGAAATATTTAATTTCTAAGTTATCAATTACCTTAGCACATGCCCTTGCTAACCCATCAAAGGTTACATATTTAGATCCTGAGATGTTGTAGACTTGCTTGCTTGCTTTTGAATTGCCGAGAACCGTGACAAATGCCCGTGCCAGATCCTGTAATGCACTTGCTTTATCAAAGGCTGCCAACAAGCTGACTTTGTAAATAATCATTGCCTCTAGGATAACCATACCATATTTCTCCAATATTTAATAAAGGAAAAAGAAGTGAATATAGCTCCATAATAACACGATATAATAGAACCCCGAACATCCTCTGATGAAGAACTGCTCAAAACAGAAGCAGATGCTAAATGAAGAGGCATATGGTGGCAAAAGAACCAGGGAATGATAAGTGGAACTGATACACAGGGTGAGATACAAGAACTTATTGGGTGGAGCTGACATACAAACTTCTTGCATAAAACCACACAATAAGCATCATGCTAAATCAAAATCATTAAAGATCGATAGCTGCATATATTTAGCTGTGGATTGGATTGAGGAGTGAGCTTGTAGCATGTGAAATCAAGAGAAGCTGCTTAAATGATGTGATCTTTGCGTGCCATATTAGGGTCCCAAGCATGGAACAAGGACTTATTTAAGATCACTTTGAAATGGATAAAATAATTGAGGGAAAATCAATTAAGCAAGTACTAAAATCCAATCTTTTGAACTAAATATGCATTATTGGGTATATAATTAATAAACTAAAAAAATTGGGAAAAAGAAAACGGCGGAACCAAGAATCTTTTGGAACAATTATGTAGGGAGGCATGGATGAAGCATAAGTTTTACCAAAGGAGGAGACTGCAAAAATAGAACTGACTTCTCTAGTGGAGGATATAGCCTTCAACAAATAGGAAATGGGCTTAACCAATTAATATTGACATGGCAAAGTAACAACTCAAAACTTTGTCATTTCAATTACAACAGCAGAGAAAGCAAGCCTGCAATTTCAACCAATCAAATTTATAGGGTAAGCTGGGACAGATGCTAGATAAAGATTGAGCACTCCAGTTTTTATGGTGGCTTGGAGATGTAAAATTATCAGACTTGAAAGGTCCAATTTTTGTTGTGCATCTACAGAGAGATATAAAGTTGTTTTCTGTGCAATTTTACCAACCTTAACATGTCCAAGCTGGGTGATTTGAACCCCAGAATTGGGGACTGGAATTGGCCTTCCAGCCTTCAAACGATGGAAGAACCATTCTTCCACGGGGTTGTAATTCAAGGGTCCATATATGTAGACTGGCCGTATAGAAGTCCAGTTTACACCCCTGGAATCCAGCAAACTCTCTGTTTCAAGCTTCCCTTTGTGCCTGCTCTTTGGGTCAACTGCATCAGTCTATTAATTGCTTTCATGAGAAATTAGTGATGCCAAAATAAAAACCAGAAACTTAATTTCCATAATGTCAGGCCAAAAAAATCACCTCAAAATGTGGCAACAAATCAGATTTAAGATAAACTCCAGCAGATGAGCAATATATGAACCTGCAAAAATTTCCAACAGGCATGCCAAAGGATATAATAGGAGAATATTAAGATAAATTACCATGGTGTTTAAGAGCATACGAATTAAAAAGTAAACCAAGACCACCAATTTGATGAAAATCATGTTAGATTACAACAAATAACTAGCAATGATAAATAGTCCTTAAAGTAAAGTATTTAATGAACATTTAAGAAGAATACAAATAATGTGTTGGATATACTTTTGCTTTACAATGACATACTATTGTTTCAACATTTTACGAATCAGGAGATTTGAAAGTGTATCCAAAGACAGTAGGTTAATCAACATTGTCAAAACCATTTCACAGCATAGATTATCAACTCTACAACAATTTCACTCTTCCATTTCCCAACTTTAAGAAGAAAAATGAGAGAGAGAGAGAGAGAGAGAGAGAGAGAGAGAGAGAGAAGCTTACTGCTCTAGTTTTGGCAGTGCATCCAATATAGGCTCAACCTCGACAGCTTCACGACCTGAAATGTAGGATTAAATTAGGCTCAACGTCAAATATAGTGATGTTCATAATTCAGGTACAAGCATCTTCATCCTTCAGTCAATTATATCTTGCAATAGTACATATGATGAACAAAAGATTAGGAGAACTAAAAATTAATTGAAGGTTCACCATTAATGTCATAAATGACATCAAAGCCCTTAGCTGCAAGGCTCGTCTTCACGAATTCAAAGTCCTTTCTGTCCCCTTTCAGATGCAAGATCTGCAAGCATGGGTAGCCAAGAAGTAACATATCATAATCTAAAACTAAAACACTACACATATTATTAGGTATATAAACAATTTAGTGATAACATGGGTGCTCATAAGATTGAAACACAACATGGGAACCGGCATTACTTGTCTGATTCCACTTACACGATTTTTGATACTCACTCTCAAAGCTTATATTTGTATTGGGTCATTTCCTAATAGCTTAGACTTGGGGATTTCTGGTAATCGAATAAAACATTCATCATAGTATCAGAGAAGTTCATGAGTTCAAATCCCTCTTTCCCTGTGTTTGTTCTTTCTTTGGGCTCACACCAGATATTCCTAAACTGGTTTGCACATGAGAGGATACGTTAAATCTTACAATTACTAAGTCTTTTCGGATTAATGTGCGTCCGATAAAATCTTCTTCACTCACAAAAATAGCAGGATTAAAAAAGACAGCATTTTCAATCATGTTACTTGAGAAAGTATTAATGAACCATAGAAAGGGCTATATTGGAAAGCTAAGTCAAAGATCATCATGAAGTTCTAATATTGCATAAAAAGACTCCATCTTCATGATGCCCAACCAATGTATGCATGTATCTAGCAAATTCAAGAGATCATTTCTCCTAAAAAGATCCAAAACTTGCCTTGGATTTGAAATCCTCATAGTCCTGATCAGACTCACCAGGCAGCTGCTGGGTGATGGGTGCCTTCCCCCGAGTAAACAACGTCACCTACCAACCACAACACCTACCTTCTTCTATTACATGTCCACTGAAATAGAATAACCAAAAGAGCATCCCAGAATTGCTCTTATTGCAGGAGTCAACGTAGAATCAACAAGAAATCAAAACCTGGTGGCCCTCTTTTACAAGGAGTCTGGACAAGAACACACCAATGAATCTGGTGCCTCCCATGATGAGGATCTTCTTGGCACCTGATGCAGTGACCTGCAGAGCACCCTTTGGCTGCCATGTTCTCCTCCTTTTCTGCACAACATTGAAGTCGGACAACAGCTTAGCTTAAGAAGGCGTCCCCCAAATGGAAGGGAGATGGGTCCTTACTTGGAGTGAGATACTGAGGGCCGCCCCGCTGAACTCAGACAGAGACGAGGGAAGGAGCGGGGAGGATGAGGAGGCCCAAGGAGAGGCCTGCCTTGGTTGCATCGCCACCAGCCTAGCCATGGTCCCTTCTTAGGCGAGCGGAGTCGACGGCCTCGCGAGGTGAGCTGATGCGGGTTAAATTGGTTGCGGAGGTGTTGATGGAAGACATCGGCCGTCCACTCTCGTCCGCTGCCTCACGTTTTGGCGAGGATAAGAGACGAGCCCCCCCCCACCCCCCGCCTTCGCTCGTGTCCACAGCTTTTGGGTGGAGAGACCCCTCTCGACCTCTGATCATCTGCACATCTTTTAAAGGTCTGGTATCAACGGTTGGATGAGTAATGGAAACCCCGAGTTGTCTGGTATCAACGGTTGGATGAGACATTGCACGAATCTTTTGATCATCTGCACATCTTTTAAAGGTCTGGTATCAACGGTTGGATGAGCAGTGATTCGATGCAGGTACAGTTTTAAGCTCCGTGTCTCCCTCTCCTGCCCAGGTACTGTGTTAAACTACTTCCAACACACAAGTAGTGTTTCTATCTATGCTCCAATTTGATCTGCCATGGTCCAAACACAATCACCCTGTTGCAGATTAATTATCCTTGAGGGCATGGATGTCTTGGTATGGAGTTTCAAGTGGACTGATTTCATATAAAGGATTTTGATGCATGACACTGATTGTTTCATGAAACACTGATTTGGACATCCCCATTTCATGAAACATAATTAATCGCAATCTGCCAAATCCTTTGATCTTTTCACAAATCTATATGGGCCGGCCCACAAATCTATATGGGCCTGAAACGTTAGATCCGGCTGAAACGGGTCCAACCCGGACCCATCGAACCGGACGAGAAACCGGTGTTGAAGGACCAATAACAATGTCCGCGAGCACTGCCGTGGGACTCGATGGTTCTGCTTCCTCGCATCCACCTCGCGAGAGGGAACACGTAGCGGCTTTCTTGTTTCTCAATCCGGGCTTCTTCTCCCCGATCTCCTCGTTCTCCTTCTTTGCAAGGTACTCATCTTAGGGTTCTGATCAACTCCTTGTCGCCCTCAAGGAATCCGACATTTCTTTCCCCGATCGGATTCGGCCTTGTTTTCCGTTTCCGTGTCCAATTGGTTTTCAGCGGAAAGACGTCACGATTCGGGACTGTGACTCTCTCTCTCTCGATAAATTCTTTGTGCTGGATGGATGTCAGATGTGACTATGGTTTCGTGCATCTCTAATTGATTCTCTAAGAGCCTCGTGGTTTGTGTCACGAGCAGTGGGTTTGAGCAAATAGGAGACTGATCGAGCGCCGCTTACCTTCGTCCTCCCCTTTCGCAGTACAAGAGATATGAAGCTCGTCCGCCGCGACCTTGTCCCCAACGGCCCCGGGGGCGTTAATGTCTGTTCGTTTGTTCCTCTCTTATTCTTTCACTAGGGTCTGGAACCCTAGATCTCTTTTAGAAACTGAACTTGGATTTCACCTCTAATATTTTCGCTCTTTGTTACTGGGTTTGCGTCGTCTGCAGCTCGTCCCGGAAGAGGATGATGACATGTGGCACGCGTACAATCTGATTTCTGCAGGAGATACCGTTAAAGCTGCGACCGTCAGGTAATTTTTTCTTTCTTTTCCCTTTTTATTTTGGTTTCTTGGTCCGCTATGTGTAATGAGTATTAAGGATTGCAGCTTATTATTTTCTTGTACTTGTGTCGGTGGCTTGATCCCGTGTTTGCAAGGTTGCCAATTTCTTGTTAAACAGTAGGCTTTTCGTTGATTGTATATGTCAAATTGTTCTTGATGTGATGGGTTTTAGAGAACATTAATTGTTGTGCACCTTGAAATATTAGGTCAATTAGCATTTGAACTTATAACCTCATGCTCCAAGGGCTTACTGATCTACTTCTGTATCATACCATCTCTCATATGATTTGGTTATGCAAATAATGTTCATTCTTAGAAAGCATATTCTGGATTTGCTTGTAACCAACTTTCCACCATGTCACAGGAAGGTCATTCGAGAGATGGGTTCTGGTGAACGCAAGTCTGACCGTGTTAGGTTAAAGCTGGAAATTAAAGTTGAGGTATTATTTGGTTTATCTCTTAATCAAGCATTCAATATATCCTGTTCAAAGCTTATCCTAGATACTGTGCACAAAGTCAGCATGTGGACTGTTGGAAGGTCCCTTGATAGTATTGTGAGTGTTAGGAAAGCAACGGGCGAGTTGATGACCATGATGGTGGAAGAATAAGCAGTTTTGTTGGTTCAATCTGTTGTCCGACATTTTGATTTTGAGGATTATATTTGGCATATGAGGGTGTCATCTCATAATGCATGACATCAGCATATGACGCTTCCAAGTCCATGATCTCCTTGGTTTTGTATTTATTGAATTTTTTTCTTATTTGCTAATTTCTTCTGTATTTGTTGTTTTTTTTGTCAGATAAATCTTTGCATCATTTATCTTCTCTTTTGTATACTCGCTTTTAATTTTCTCATTTCTTCTATAAAGTTCAAGTGATCCATGTTGGTTCCTTTGTTATTTGAGTTTATGAATATTTTCCCTAACTTTGAACATTGTGTTTGAATTCATAGGGCACAGATTATGATAAGGAAGGGTCAGTCTTGCGTATAAGGGGAAAGAATGTCCTCGAGAGCGAACATGTTAAGGTAAACTATCCATAATTTTTGTCTTAGTCACCAGCATTCTGGAGTTGCTAACTTGTTTGTACCATGACAGATCGGACAATTTCATACCTTAGTGATTGAGCCACATAGGCCATTTCTGCTAAAAAAGGTATAATCTGAACTATTACCATCTAAATTTTAGCTAATAATTTCTGCATAAGAATGATTAAAACTACTTGTACCTAGATCTTTCATTCTGTGATATGGTTAAGATTTGAATAACCAGTTAATTTATAATGATCAAATTTTAATTTCTTTTGTTTCCTTTCGTAATCAAATGGGGAAAAGGAAATACAGCAATATTCCTCATGTCATTGCCCTTACTCATCAAAATAAATAGTTTAAGCTTTGTAATGTGTTTGAAATATGACATCTTGTTAACTTAAGCACTGGTTGATGTATGGTTTAAAAAACTGGTCACAACTGCAATGCTCTGGTTGGTTCTTACTTGTCCAATAAAGCATCATTAGTAGAACCATAAGCTTGGTACTGCCTATTACTACTTCTTTATTATTGTTTTGTGTTATACCATGGTTTCATAATAGTCTAACAGGTTGTTGAAACGAGTATTGGCTTGTATTTAAGACCTTGCAACGTAGACTTCAATTACATGTAGCATATTTGGATATTTCAACTAGTTGAATTCTAGTGTAATTAGGGGTTAGGAAGATACCTACCAAGCCAATTATTTGTTTAGACTTGATAGAGTTCAAGGATAAGAATTCTCATGTCTAATAGAGTTGTAGCCTGTTCCTTCTTGTTTCCTTATTTGAGTCAATTGAATAACTATACTTTAGTCCATTTTTCATTTTTTATCTAGGTTGAATTTACAGACTTATTTGTTTCAGTCCAAGAGCCAATTTGTGCGTACTGAATATTTCACTATATTCAGTCATTAACATTATTTCGCCATCTTCCAGGTACTAGTGGGACAAACTTGAATAACCGGAAATTTAGCTGATGTGTCGTTTCTGTTTTTATTACAGAAATGTCCTTGATAAAGTAGGATTAACCACTGGTTACTACACTAGTATTTGTAGGAAGGTAGAGAAGAACGGGTCATAGGACCATTATTTCTCTGTTCTCCAATATTTGTGGACTGGATCAGCGACTGGTCACTACACTATTTGAAGTATAAAATCTCTTTTTTCGATCTTTTGGTAGTGTGAGAAAACTGGCCCGACAACCATAATATTTGTAATAATTAAACATTGGGAAGATCTTTTTTTGAAGCTTTAAATTTTTGTGTTTTACTTTCATATATTAGCTGCTGGTTGTAGAACTACAAAAATGCACATTTTATTTTTAGGTCTAACGACAAAAGAATGTATAAGAATTTATAAATCAATTGACTGTTGAATGTCCATCTCTTTTCTCTCGTCAAGTGAGAATTCAACAACCTTTCCTACTTGTTGGTGGCTATTCACCATTTGTGTGTATTGGTAAAGGCATAAAGCTTTTTGTTGGATGTCAGTTGCCCAGTTGCCATAGCACAATCCTTCTCCTTTCCACTTGACTGTTGACAGAAAGGTTCTAATATTACCTGTAGATAGGTAGAATTAAATAATATAGTAGTCCTTAAATTATTTGAGGGTGTTGCCTCAACAAGTTAAAAGGCAGTGGTATCACCATAGCTGATTCCATAAAGCTACAAATGAAGGCTTTCTTTGATTGTTGTGGGAAGCAGTGATTTAAAAAGCGCTAGGTGCCAAGGTCCAAAAGCGCCTCGCCCAGGCGCTCGCCGGAGCGAAGTGAGGTGCTAAAATATAAAAATATATAATATAATTAATAAATATAATTATTTAAAATTTTAAATAAAAATATGCTATTAAATTAAGAAAATCTAAGATATAAAATCAAAATAATATATTATTAATCTAACAAATACAAATACTATTATTAGTATATTGTTAACAGTATACAGAAGGAGAAGAAGGAAGAGGAGTGTAAGGGGGTGTTGATTGAGAAAAGAGGAAGCGGCAACGACAGCGGGAGTGTAAGGAGGTAGCGGCAGGGGGAGCGGGAGCGGTGAGCAGCGATAATAGCAACAGCAGCGAGCAGCAGCAGCGGCGAGCAACGACAACGACGAGCAGTGGGAGCGACAGCGGCAACGAGCAGGGTTAGGGTTGGGTAGCGATAGCTGATATCAGTGCTTTAGTTGGTTCGATTGAACCAACTAAAGCACCGGAGATCGAACCAGACCTAAAACGCTGGTTCGGTCACCTGGTTTAACCCAGGTGCTCGCCCGAAGCGCCCAGCGCCTGGGCTCGGGCGAGTGCCCAGGCGGCGCCTCTTTGAAGCGCGCCGCCTGGAAGTGAAGCGAGGCGCTCGGGCCTCGCCTCGCCTCGCCCGAGCACCTTTTTAAATCATTGGTGGGAAGTCAGACATAACCATTTTATCTATATGAGTATGTTGTTTCTGTCACCTACCTGTTATTTCTGGAGTTAGAGTCTTGCCATAATAATTAAGAGATGGGAGAAGTATCTTGTCTTGTGAAGTTATATCGATAAAGAATGCGTCCTTTGAGTTAGTGTTGACCATCAAGATAATGTCAATATCTTGACCTTTGCTGTATCACTTTGTATGAAAATAAACTTGTTCATCCTTTTTACATAGGGGATGATTCTGCTTATACTTTGTTTCTTTTTTATTCTTGACAGAGCAGTTGTTTTGGTTTAATAATGTAGGATATTTGGGATTCGGTGGCACTCGATATACTTCACCAAGCATGTGGTATGCTCCCTTTAAATGTATATCTTTCGCAAATAGTTTCAGAACTTTCCACTAATTTGTTGTTTGTCGTGGTTGCTTGCAAAATGTTGATAATCTGGATGTCATTTTAGTCATCCATGAATTGTTTTAAGCATATTACTCTAAATCAGATCATGGAATGTGTATTTACTACTTAGTAAACCATGGATCCTTAAACCTTGTTGTACCTATTCCTTGGTTAACGTTATTGCTTATCAAATTACTTTTGGACATGTAGTTTTAACTTTCTGAATACAAGGCAAGGAAAGGAAAATCATTGTATCTTGGAGTTTGAAAGTAGTGAATTAAGTTTGTTGAAACCTTTACTCATTGTTTATCGTATTTTCTCACATATTGTTGAGACCTTCACCATTACCTTTCCTTCCACCACCATTTCTGGGCACAGAATGTTCACAAAGCATTTCGTTGCCTTGTGAGACTAACTGTTATTTTCTTCTAATCTCTCTTAAACTGCAAGAGTAACTAAGATTCTTAGAAGAACAAATAGTGGTTTATTTCCTGATCTTGTTCATAAGTGATCTTACTTAATCTACTGCTGTTTAAGTCCCATTAGAACTCCTGACAGGTATATGATAGCAATTGTATAAAATAACATTTGGACCAGTACATACCAATCGGTATTCATTAACTTGATGTAGCACCAATTGCATCTCGATACTGCTTGGTATATCAGGCAGTATATGGCTGTTTGTTATCTGGTATCTTATTTTTGTTCCTACCAACAAGTTTTCTATTAATCCCAGACTGGATTTCTGAAAGCTGCTTGTAGCTTACTGAGCACACTGTTTATGCCACTGTAATCTGTGCAGTAATCCATCTTCACATGACCAAACTGATCTTCATCACTATTTTAACATATTGATCAATTCATCAGTTTGTATGATTAATTAATTTGTGATGTGAAGTTTATAATATCCTTATTTTTTTGCCAACATTCTTTAATGTTGAGTTATGGATAAACATCTGCTTGTTAATCCATAATCTAGACTAACATGAACTTCACCTTGTGTTCATCTGGAAATATAGGATTTACATTTGCACTTGATGAACCTCTAATTGATTGATTTCTCAGATACCTATGCTCTGTCTAAAGTGTTTATTAATTCCTTGGAAGGATAAGTATTAGTAAATATTTTTCATCTGGTTTCCCAGTAATTTACACTTAAATGTGTTTGTAATTATTTTTTCCCTTGAAGTTGAGGTGAATATTTTCCTTGTAATTTGATACTCATGGTGAATATGTTTCAGATCCTGCTGCAAGTGCCGACCTAGCTGTTTTTCTTATGCAAGAAGGACTAGCCCACTTGTTCCTCATAGGGAAGAGGTAAGTGATACTAAAAGAGAATGAATTGGTCTTAGGACTTCTGTAAATTAATTATTCAGTTTTGTTACTTAAACCACCAGTCAGAATATTTGTTATGAATACCTAAATGTTAGAAGACAACCTTAATTGCTTTTTTGGCAGAAATTTTATAAGATGTTTTTTTCTGAATTACCTTTTTTGTTCTATTTTGTTGCGATTCATTGTTAGTAATTTGAGATGGATAGTGTTGTTACATGAAGCTTCCTTCCTAGTGGCTCATCCTAAATAAAACTATGTGAGCAATGTTTGAAAAGTCACCATGTATATGTGTTTCTTCTGCAGCTACTAAAGACTTTTGAAAATGCACCGTCAGTATTACTTGTATCCTCATGGTTTTAAGCATTTTGAGTAAGTCCACTGAGGCAGTGTTTTTATTGTAATGAGACTTCGTATGCTTTTGATTTGTTGAAACCATGATCTATTTTGCCGAGGGCTTTTGCAGCCTAGGATTTTTGAGTCCTTGCTTTTTGTATGGCTGCTGGGGATACAAAATGCATTTACTTTTTGTATGATAAGTTGGTACGGGACATTGTCCGAGATTGTCTTAAATAAACAAAAAACCAAAGGAAAGGGAGGAAAATCATTGAATAATTGGTATAAACATTAAATCATGCCTGTGGTTTCTTGGTGTATCCTCATTGAGTTGAGAGAGTTCAAACTTCTTGTTATCCTTCTTTTCCTTTTCTTCCCCTCTTTCTCCTTTGTCATATATCTTGAGGGGGATTTTTCCTCACCCGTTGGGTTGATCATAAATGCAGTGAGCTGTTTGATTGTCATAAATTGTTATTACAGGGACAGTAGGACGAGGATGTTTCATTTAGGTACTATGACATGTGCAAGTAATTATATCTTGGATAAGTTGTGTAAGAATAGTTGTTCTGTATGTTTGTATGATGAAAAATAACATGGGACCTTTTGCTTTGTTATCCTCTTTTTAATAAGTGTGACACCATCAAAGTTGTCAAACAAGAACTGAAAATTCCCATACCTTTCAAGGGGTTACTCGCCATGACATCTAGGAATTTTTATAACTTTGATGGTTCTGAACTTGGCTTAGGTAGACAGTTCTGGCATCTAAAATATATTGGTATGCACCATTTCCGGCATCTGGCTTGGCAGAGTGCCCTCACAATCATGTGTTGGGGGGAACAATAAAATAGAACTTGTAGGTGTTGCAACTAGTATTCACATGGGCTGCAGTATGTTTGATTTTGCACATAGGCTAAAAGTGAAATGCTCAGTGCAAGCAGTACATTGGTGCATGTCTGAGGCATCACTATAATATGATGAAGCTGCATGGGTATTCTTGTCTGTTGTTTGGTCTTTTGCATGTGTGAGGCATCACTATAATGCTTTCTTCTGTACCATTCTTCTAGTTATCCATATTCTTTTTTTTATCCCAAAAAAAGAAATCTGATTCCCAAATTTTTTAGTTAGTAAACCCAATTGACTGCCAGAACAGGACCAATAAGCTAGAGAGTGGAGAGAGACACTAAGTTATTGATGCTTACACCCAAAGCAATAATCCTTTTGCATAGAACCATATCTTCTGATGTCATCATTAGATTCATGTGTTATTACAAGTTAACAGTGTGCTATTGACTAATGTAGATATATGGCCTCTTTCTCTCTCTCTCTGTGCACACGAATTACTCTTGTACCTTTATACCTAACTAACCAGATGATTGATCTCCAAACAGCATAACTACAACTCGAGCTCGAATAGAGACCGCAATTCCTCGTAAGCATGGACCTGCAATTGCTGGTTATGAGTTGGTATGCCGTGTACTATTCAGTATGGTTGTCTGTAATTCGATGTCCATTTGATCAAAATTAAGCAAAATTATCCATTTTGTAGGCTCTCAAGAAGTTTTTCGAGAATGTTCTCCAAGTAAGTTTATTTTGGAAAATATTTTTTTTTGCACTTTTGATATGTGTTCTTAAGCCACAAAAGAGAGAGAATTTCATGTAAAAGTCTAGACATTTAGCTTTTTGGCCTGATAAATTATGCATCTTTTATAGGCTTTTCTGAAGCACATTGACTTTAAAGTTGTTCGATGCGTCGTGATTGCAAGCCCAGGTTTCACAAAGGTCCAATCAACCGACATTTCTAGAAAGAGATTTTTTTACGCAACCTGTTTGTCATATCTGGTTACTTCATAATTCTGTTAAACTTCATTGTTTGTTAGTAATTCCTAGTTCAATTTGGTCTAAATTATATGGTTCTCTTAATAAAAAAAAATGTTATCCTCTTCTGGATTTTTTTTTTTTGGTTGAAAGAAATCGAATGAAAAGATGAGTACAGATGATGGATGTGGTTGTTATATTACATCTTGCTAGTTCTGAAAGTTAATTGGTCACTAAAAAGGAGTTTAATGTGTTCTGCTTTAGTCTCGAGGTTCTTGGACCATCTTATTTGCTATTCTTTAGGTGATATAGTTGCAGAAATTTATTTTTTTGTGGACAAGATCAAAGATCTCATCATTCATTATGCCTTGATTATGATGCTTCAAGGTACATGTTTACCTACTTCATCATGTGGAACAAGTACAATATGGATAAGAAAGGAGAAATAGAAAGTACTTGTTCATTTTCTACTATGATGACGGTAGAAAATCCCGACAAATTCATCATGAGATTAATTATTCCAATAAAAAGTAAACTAGTAGGTACTTATTTACCTCATGAATTAGCCTCTTTATCTATTCTTGCATGATCACTCTTGTGTAGGTCTTAACTAACATTTGGTTAGAGAAGTATTGGACCATTAAGAACCCAATAACTTTTCGTCTAGATGGGTGTTGGTCAGCAATCTTGTATCTCATCAAGTGTTAAGTGGTCATAGAAAGAATGAGTTATTACTTCAATTTTTTTGGCAAAGAATTATTGTGGTTTTCCTTGGTTGTAGACTCCAACAGTAACTGAATCAAATGTGCATGTGGAGCTGGTAACTGTTTTGTAGCATCTTTTGTGTAACTTTTGTATTTGTCAAATTGATGAAATAAGTATTGAGGAGTAGGTTCTCAAGATATCAAACTAACATTACCTCGAAGGATGTTAACTAGCATGTCATCAGGCACAATCATATTCTTCCTCTCTTGAGAGAGGCCATCCTTTGATGTCATTTATGAGCCTCTCGTTGTAGAGCATTATGCGATGAAGCAAATCCTGTCTTTTTTGGAAGTAACTAATAATGAACGAGTACTGTTTTTTTGCTCATGTTATTAGTGAATGTTCAAAAAAATAATTAAACTCAAACCTATTATCTAGGACTTTACAGGAGCTGTATATTCCCATGTAAGTATCAGTTGAGGTCCAATGAGGATTGTTCATGGTAATTTAGACTAGAATTGGCCCATATGGATCGAGGTCTTATCATACCTTGATATCTTATTACACACAAGTACATTCAACCAAGGTATACAGTTTCGAATGATACCGCCCTGTACGGGCGGTACATATTGGTCCGACAGTAAATCGGTACGCGGACCGCTCGCTATCAGGCGGTATATATATAGAAGCGACGTCGCCCCGCCTGGGGAGAAGAGAGGCGACGTTGCACATTGTTTTTTAAAATTATATATATATATATATATATATATATATATATCGTATCGCTTGGTATACAATATCGTCCCGTACCATACCAAGAGAAGATCGAAACTCCGGTACAGTATGATATTTCAATCCTTGCACTCAACTGATTCCATAACGAGTGAGATGTGGGATTGTGCCAATGGAGATGGAAGTAGTGTTCATGATAAGTTAAAAATATTATAAGATGTTACCAATCCATTGGAACCAAGGCTTGACGCAAACATGTGTTGGGGATAGTCTAGATTATTTAATCATTTAAAGTAGTTGAATCGTGTATCTCTGATTTTCTACGTTTCCTTTTGACTATTGCAAAAGTGAGTATTTTATGTTTGGAGTGTGTGTTCAATGGTTAATGTCAATTCTATAAACAAATTCATTTTTAGTGTTTGAAAATTAGTACTGTTATTCAATCTTTGTAGTTTGTACCAATTTTGTCATTAATATATGTACACTCCAACTCTTGTTGTTGACTGCATTGCAGGATCAGTTCCGTGACTATTTACTTTTAGAAGCAGAAAGAAGAGAGCTAAGACCAATAATAGAGAACAAATCACGCCTAATTCTTGCTCATTCGAACTCTGGATATAAGTGAGTTCCTAATTCTGTCAGCTAGCCTATTATTTATTAGAGTTAACAGATGTTTGAATTGTTTACAGCAATTACGTTGATTTCTTGAATTATTTCATGAGTTCTTATTTTTATTCAGGATTAGTTTTCAAGTTTGTGGCATTAGGCTTTTCTGAGAATGTAAGCTAGCTTTTAACCTGGCATGTTAATCTGTTCTTAGTGGAGGCATCATCTTTGCTTTGTAATTGGAGTCATTTGATGCCCATATAAGCAACTTTTCTCAAAATAGCTTGTGCATAATTTTTTTATTACTTTTTTAAGTATCATTTATATGATAGTTCACTTCGCATGGAAACTTACAAACAATAGACCATATAATTGTCTAACAACTGGTTAAACCTTTACTAAATCGCACATACCGTACCACATATGGTTGTTTCCATTATATTTTTGTTTGATAGGCCTTTAGTGATTCTAAATTTGGAAAGATTGAATGATAAACAGAATTCAGAAACAAGCATGCAACAGAACATGCTAGATGGATTCAATGGGAGCATTATGAACCAGCACTATGCCTGAGTTGAAACAGGAATAGTAGTGACATTCACAGAGCCAGTATGTCCTCCCCTTAGATTGGGCTGCTGGAGCTGGTTTAGGGGTACAATTGGTCTTGAGGCAAGCAATTAATCTCTGCATTTGTGAAGGCCCCACAATGCATGTACTCAACATACTCTGATTGATCAAGGAAAGGAACACTAGGCCGTACAACCCTGTTGACAAACTTGTAGCAAGCAACCATAATCTATTGATGCTGATCAGAAGAACAAGTGAAGGCTTCGCATGTGGTGCATCATGGACCAGCTTGAGATGTAACCTTTCCTTGCAAGCTTAGCAAATAATTTGTCTTTGTCCTTCATTGTCCTCAACACAAATTCAATCTTCAATTGTTGCAATCTCCAGCTCTTTCTTCTTCTGTCTCTCTGTTTCTTGGGTATTGATAAACCCATCTAGGGTCTTTGTGCTATTAATCACTAGACATAAGAGCTGTAGTATTGCCAATGAAAAATTGGATAAGAGCTGCTCCTGCATTGTAGTATGTTATTGGTAAGTATTTGGAGTCAAAACTGAGCTGAAGGCTTTTGAGGTTGATACTTTGAGTCCTACAGTGAGTGTAGAGATTGACCATTCACCACCAATGGGCATTGTCCTCATATAGCAACTCATCTTTTTAGAACCGTTGCAGTGCAACATAATGTCCAGGGAAACCTGGGTCACTTGTTGGACGTAGTCCATTTCAGATTTCATATTTAGATCAAATGCCATTTTCATTTGTGTAATTTCAGAGTTGTCAAAACTGAATGATTCTTATCCAAGTGAGAACTAGAAGATTATAGTCGACGTCAATTCAAAATGTAGAGATTGACATTTTAAAGAAGTCAGAGAATTGCATTTTTTTTTTTCAACAATATTTACATCATCATAAGTTGTAGAATTTCTCAGGTAGCAAATTGTCAACATTTAAGTACAATTGCCTTTCAGGATCTGGTATAGCTTTATTCTTAATTCAAATAAATGATGCTGGATAGAATTGTCATCATTTCAATGCCCTAGTGTAACTATTGCTTCCTTCAACTCTTAAATAAACTATTTTGGATATTACTTGGTACCTTTACTTATTTTTTTCACCTTTCTGGAGCAGACACAGTTTGAAGGAGGTGTTGGATGCCCCAACCGTAATGTCTTTGATAAAAGACACAAAAGCTGCGCAGGAGGTAATAATGTGTAGAGAACTAGTACTATTTTTTTTTCACTCTCTCTATTTTCCTGATAAGTGCGCTGTGGTTTTTCAATAAAATTTTCATATTTTTCTTCTTTGAATCTTTTATCGAATATTTTTAATCTTTCAGGTCCGTGCTTTGAAAGACTTCTTCACTATGCTTTCAAATGTAAGCTTGCCCACTTGACTTATTGCTAGCATGGATATAAATCACTTATTGAAGAATGTCTCTATAGCTACAGGATCAAGGAACAAGGGCTACACAATGGCCTTACAAGGTCTTCAATCATGGAGGGTTTTCCTGTAGATGAACACAATGTTGTCCTTAAAAACTAAGATTTAAAGGAGAAATATTGAGCATCTAACATGATAATTTCTGCTAAATATGTGATTAAAGTGTCTATATTTACATGCAGAGTAATTCTATTTATAATCATGCCTTTGACATCCTGATTATGTGGACAAATATTATGCTAAATTTCTAAGCTCAGTAACATGCTTTCTTAATGCTGCTTGCCCTAAATTATAGTTTGATGTTTGTTTTTGGAAGATTATGAAATAACAAGTATATTCAGGATACGGCACGCGCTTGTTATGGGCCAAAGCATGTTGAGGTTGCACATGAGCGGATGGCCATCCAAACTCTTCTGATCACAGATGGCCTTTTTAGGTAAAATTTATTTTCTTTACTCAGTTTACCATTATCCATTGGGACATTATTTCTTGTTGTTATTGGTATTGTTTATCATTATCAACTATTTGTTGGAGTCAATATCATGTCGGCAATCTATTGATATAGAATTTTATTGGTATTGTTTATCATTATCAACTATTTGTTGGAGTCAGTGTCATGTCGACAATCTATCTATATAGAATTTTATTGGTATTGTTTATCATTATCAACTATTCATTGGAGTCAATGTCATGTCGACAATCTATCGATATAGATTTTTTGTATTATGTAAATTATGATGATCTAAAATCTATCACATTACATGCATATGATTATTAAATTTATGAAATAATCATTTGATACTGGGCCTTGTCAACTGTTAAGCTAAATAGTGACTTTTTGACAAGCTAATTAAGCAGATATGTGCAGAGCAAGGCAAGATTATTGTTGGGAAAATATTTAAACTATCATCTTTATTAACCATATTTGATAAAAGAATAATATTGTCTTACCTGAGTAAAGAAGTTAAGTTTTTAAATTACTTGCGTTGTCACTCAGAGACAAGCTTGAAGGTTATCAGGTAATTAGTGACTACTCATTTCATCTAAATTTACTGTATGTCCTATAGATGTCAAAGTTTCAGTGGCTTCATTTGGAGTAGTTAGTGTAGCATCACTTTTTTGTGTCATTGACCTTGTTGTGTCGACTGCCAGCTATATAACTTGTTCTATCATGCTGACCCAATCATATCGATGGCATCAAATAGACGAAAAAGTTATAGAAATATGGAAACAGAAAGGGTAAGGACTGACCTCTTCTCATGAGGGTTTATGCTAGCGGCTGATTCCCAGCTTTTATATTGGTTGGAATTGAGGGAGGTTAGAGATCGAGTCTTGGTTCTGCTTTTGCGCCATGACTTGAGGCAGGAGAGGATTGGCTCAGCTCATGTTTGCAATGAGATGAATTGAGGAAGTTGAGGGGTTCAGGTTTATGTTCAGTATGATATATAACATTAAAAATGTGATATATAACATTAAAAATGCTCTTGAGAACGGGGCTGGCTAAAGTGTTTAGGCATTGGGCCAATATTCAATGTAGTAAATTGTCATATCATATATGTTTATACTCTAGAATAGATCCTACCTAGACCATTGAAGAAGAGATTGCAGGATTTGAATTTGAATCACCTCTGTGGATCGGTCATAAATGAACAATATGTTAGATGGAACAAAACATAATAATCAGGTCCTTGAGTGCTTAGGGAACAGAGGAAATAAATAATCAATGGTGATGAAATATATTTAGTAGGCAATTCGATTTGTTTCCCTCTTATTTGATAGTTATTTGAACTTCTATTTTATGTTACTGTATATTGAGTTTGAGATTGCTCAATGTGTTGTATATTTCTTGCTAAAGGTACATCTATATAATTTTTTGTTCTCCAGAAATTCTGACATTGCGACGAGGCAAAAGTATGTTAAGTTTGTCGAATCAGTCAAGGATTCAGGTGGCACCGTACATATTTTTTCTTCAATGCATGTATCTGGAGAACGTGAGTAATGATCTTTGTGGATATATGGGCTTTTATTTTTTCTGTGCCATATTTCTTCTCTTTTATAAATAGCACTTCATTACATCATTCATCATTTTTGGGCTCATGCAGAACTGGCACAGTTGACGGGAGTTGCAGCTATACTGCGCTTCCCCTTGCCAGACTTGGAGGACATCGAGATGTGAGAGAGGAGCTCCTCGAGAGCATTTTGTTCCAAGGCCGCTCATGTACCAAGGATGCTTCAATTTCCATCAGCTTTCTGCCATAGATTTGCTATTGAACACAGTGGAATCCAAGGTGTATTATTTATTCACCTGATGTATAGGGATGCTGTATTGCCAATGACTAGCTATATAATGTAATGTTTAATTATACAAGCTTAATCATAACCGTGCGGCTTTCTTGATGCATCATTTGGTGGTGATGTTTAAGCTATAAAAAATAGCTGCTTGATCGTGTAAAGAAGAGCTAATCAGTAATTCTTGAGTGTAATTTTTGTTGGACTTTTCAGTTACTTCTCATGAATCCTCTCATTGCCTCTCTTGTCACATTCTTTTTTTTTTCTTTCACACGATGATAATATCATCCGGAGTCAAATAAATAAATATTTTTTTTATTTTATATAAATTATAAATATTTATTATAATTTATTTATTCATCAAAATAAAATTCAAAAGTAGTCATAAATTTTAGTAAAAAGCGTAGCGATATCAATTTAAAAATAAAATTTAACTAATTTTATCTGAAGATAGAGGATAGTTTGTTCTTTATTAAAATCTGGTCTAATGTTAATATAAAATTATTCTAAAATTTAAAAATAAAATAAAATATTTTTAATAATGTTGAGTAGGAATTTTTATAAATCAATTATAAGACAAATATATGTATAAAACAATAATAAAACACCACATTCTTAATCATCTTGATCATATTCATGTCAGTACGAAATAATACATTGAAACATATTAAATCTATCTTTCAAATAATATCAATTAACCTTAATTGACATGAATACTAATACAATCGATCTAATTGAACCCAACTTAATTAAAACTTAATTGAATCAGTTTTTAATCCTTATTTGCACAATGATTGTACATGATTGTACAATATAGCGGGCTAGGTTGGGCTAACCCGTGTACTAGTCACGTACATTGAACATGATTGTACATGTACTATATCAAGTTGGGTTGGACTGAGGCTTAGCCTTATTGACTGGGCCTAATTTACAAGCTGTGGCTTTACGAATTGATCTCAGTCCAGATACTAATCAATACCTTCAATTTCGAATTATAACATCATAAAATTATAATAAAAACATATAATCATTAACATTGAGTTATTACATAATAAATAGTAATAAATTATAAAATAAATAATAATTTTAATCAACTATTATATAAATTTAATAAAAATCAAATATTACAACTAGCATCATACATACATATGGAAGATAAAATTTTAGAAACTCTATATAACATAAATAATTATAATATATTATAATCTAAAAATAAATTTTTTAAAAAAATTAGAAACTACATATAGCATGAATAATTATAATATATTTTAATTTAAAAATAAAATTTTAGACTTTTTTTAGAAATGACCATGATAAAAATTTTAGAAACTCTATATAGCATAAATAATTATAATATATTTTAATCTAAAAATAATTTTTTTAAAAAAATTAGAAACTACATTAGCATGAATAATTATAATACATTTTATTCTAAAAATAAAATCTTAAATACTTAAAAAATTTATTTTTTTTTTAAGAAAAAATAGGAATACCTATCTCTCATCACCAACATACAACTCATCTCGCCACTTAGTAACTAACAAATGAAAAGAATCCTCCTCCCCTTAAATTAGAGAAAGTGAACCTAAGGTAATAATTTTTTTTTATTTTAGTATTTATTTAATCTTTATTTTTATTTAATTTATGGACAAAAATAACATCATCCGAATACTTATTTCCTAAATTTTATTTGAAATAAAATAATTTATGCTTAATGTTGATCTCATTAAGGAATTGTCGATTTCGTCCTCAAAAAGTTGCTCGTAATCAGCCCAAAAGAAGGGCTTGGGCTTGTAATCAGCCCAAAACAAGGGATTGGGCTTGTAATCAGCCCAAAAGAAGGGATTGGATTTGGCGGCACGTGTACTGTGAGATGGAAACTTTGCGTGGAACGCCGACACGTATATTCTTGAATCTTGCTTTTAGCCCATGTGAAAAATAATTGAACTGCTTCTTTCTCAACTCCATTTGTAAACGAGCCCTCATATTATCAAAACATTTACTATATATATATATATAAATATATATATAAGGCGTGATGGGTAATAATATTCTTCGTCGAGGAAGAAGGTTGGAGGGGGAAGGAGGGAATTGGATTCTTGAAGGCGATGCAACCGCCTACCCTGCTGTCTCTCACCATCGACTCCGCCCTCCGCCACATCGCCCACATCGCCGATCTATCCGCCATCCCTGACCCCATCGTCCTCGAGCTCTTCTGGGTAACTCTCCTCTCTTTCTTTGCCCCCTCGGCATCGATTTCATCACTAGGGTTTCTTGATCTGGCCGTCCACTACAGTTTCCTCTCTCTCTCTCTCTCTCTCTCTCTCTCTCTCTCTCTCTCTCTCTAGATGGATTTAACGATTAGAGTTTCTTGATCATGCCGGCAGTTGGGGGTTCTCGTAGGCGGATTTGTGTTCGACATACGGAGACCCGAAGACGTGAGATTCCGATGGATGTCGATCTGCTTTTCATGTTTGATTTTGTTGATCTATAGGTTGTTGGGCTACTCCTTAACCAAGTAATAGTTTCTTTTTGCGATCTCGAGTTGACGTTGCAGCGATAGTCCACTCGTACGAACTGGGAGCGCGGATCTTGATGCTGTTTGGGTTTCATGGCCATTTCTTGGCATTTTTAGATCGATCTTACCGTAATAAGTGGAGATGGACTGAACAACCTGTGCATACTATATTTCCTTCTGAGACCCCTGTGATAACTTGCAAGCTCCTTAGGGTAAGCTTGTCTCTGTTGACCCTTTCTTGACCCTTATTGGTGGGAGCGTCGTCCACTGGGCTGCCTTTAATTTTCTTTTATGATAGATTCCTCCTAATACTGTAGTTTCATTAGTTAGCTTTCTTGTAAAGAGGCTTTTACATGAGAGTGTTGAGGGTGATGGATGGGCACTAATTCAATACGTCAGTGTTTTCAGTTCCTTTATTTATCAAGGGAAAGAAAAAGGATGAGAACAAGAAATGGTTATTATAAAGAAGAACAAAAAATAACATTGTAGTTCATCAGTTCTTTCTGTGTTGGAATTTTCGAGTTGTGAGCATCATATGATTGTTGGTTACAAAGACATTTAGGAGAGTTCACTAGAGGAGGGGGACCAACATCCAACTTGATCTAAATTGGAGGTTGAGGTGGGAACTAGGAGGAAGAGAAGGAAAAATGAAGATGACAGTGGGGAGAGATAATGATTAAGAAGAGGGTTTAAAAGCTTCGGACTTGATTTCCATGACTCGAGTCATAGATTCCAACACAGTATTTCACAGTTGGTTTGTACCACTGGTAATTGGGTGGCTCAAACCTGTATGTACCTCTGACTCGCAAGTGCAATGTCAATATTAATGTTCATCTTTGAAAACTTCCTTTCCTTAGGTTGATTGGATGTCACTTGATAAAATTATGACACTATCACTCTGACTCGCAGCCATGCAATTTATTGACCGATAACCTTGTAATATCATAGGGTTTTGTGCCCACAAGTGCAATGTCATGCACACATCTTTTGTCCTATTACTATTGAATTAGTTTGTTAAATCTTTTAACGCAAACCATTTAGCTCAGATGATTCATGCATCTTTGCCTCTTTAAGCATGTACACATCTGACATGACCAATTTTAATTGGACAGAAAACCTTGCAGGCAGGAAAGTTGACAGAGAAGGTGTTGAAGCTATTCATGGCAACTGGCAATGAAGATATTCTATCCTTTGTTCATCGCCTTAATATTAAACCAACCCTTACCCCCGTCCTTCCGACCAGTAAGAATCATGCAATTTACTTTCGGTTTATGCCTGAATTGTAAAAGATAATAAGCATTTCACTTTCATAATTCATATGTCACAGGGTGCTCCGAGAAATTCTAGATCACACAGTGTACTTTTTTTGCATTTAGATTTTTTCATCGTGTCCTAAAAGAGTTGATGTTCACATGGTGATTGCTGGCGCTTCAACCTAACCTCACTGCTTCTCTGATAATGTAAGGGAGGTTATGCTCATTTTCTCTTGATCATTATAGAAGATCCCGACATGGATGGCCAAAAAATCTTCACTGCTTTTCTGGTGATAATTATCAAGGTCTTGCTCATTCCTTTTGATGACTATAGAAGACCCTGACAAGGAATGCCTCCAAATCCCAAGGTGCTACACTGGTTCTGACATGGAACAATTGCACTTGTCACTGTAAAGAATTGTCTATCGGCAATTGTCTTTCGGCACAGCACACAGCCAATGTACAGACATCCACCACATAATTCTTGTGCAACACAGTCTATGAGCCATATCTGAAGATTTTCTCTGTGGATATCATTCAGTTGGGGGATATCTGAATGCTTGGTATCCTGCAGAGTGGACTTGAATATTATCGAAAATGGTGCCCCAACTAAGATTGTGACTATGGTGTCCTGCGGCTTGTGGCTTGGGATGCCATGTTGACTGTTTCACAGAGGGTGATGGTGCCAGTTTCATGGCATCAATGTTGCTCAACAGTAAGGTCATGGGGCCTGCATTGTTTCCGGAACTGTGTTTGACAGGCATAGGAAGGAAGCTGGCACAAGACCGCGGAGAATATATGATGGGCATAGCAGCTTAAGGTGATCTTTATTTGGAACTTGAAATGAAGAGTGAGATGCCATAAGGGGGTTGACACATGGAGTGTGGAAGATATAATGGGAAGGGCTGAAGCCAATAAATGAGGTTGTGTGGCTTATTCCAATCAGTGAGGCTCCACAGGATGTCAGTCACAGCATATCTTTTATTGTTATCGCTATGATGGTTTAGCTGCAGAGGTGGTGGAAATGTTGCAAGCTCCGGATCTCAACTGTCAAGGGTCATAAGGTCGATCGGGCACCTTCCTCTCTCCACTTCTGAGTTATCTGCTGGTCTTTTTACTGCCACAAAATGAATATGGTTGTGTTCTCTAAGAACACTTCAAGTTACACGAGAATGGATTTATGAAGTAGATTATTGATTTGCATTAGCAACACCCGCATGTCGCTGGAATTCACTGCAAGTCATGAATGGCCAACTGTGCCAAAGCTATTATTGTCCCTTTGGGGGGTTCGCATGCATTGTCCGCTCCACAAGCTTGGTTTATTTTTGGTTCTTGTGTTTACCAGAATGAGGCTGGTACTATATTTTTTTTGGAGTCTCCCACCAATTAAAAGTGCAGGTCGGTGCATATATGATGTGTGTGTGTAGTCTTTGTTACATATTGTGATCAATTGATCATGAATAAGCCAAACACAGGTGGTGCAACAACACGGTAGCTATGTAGTGTTTTCATGAAATCAGGGTTCGTTTTAATGCTATTTATCATGTTATTTTCTTTTTTAATGTTTCCATGGAATTAGGGCTTTGATGTAATTTATATTGTGAACGGTAAATTTATATTGTGAAAAGAGAGAGAGAGAGAGAGAGAGAGAGAGAGAGAGAGAGCTGTGTGCGTGACATCCTCTTTCGCCCTAAAGCACATCTGCAACCAACCACAAGTGTAACTCGCCAAGTTCCATATTTTGTAAGCCCAATACAAGTGTAAATTTGCGGAGAACAAAACGGTTTAAAACTCCTATCAAGAGTTCCAAAGACAAAGCATTACTACTCTATTGATCAACCACAAGGATTTCTCGAGCAATGGAGTCCTCACCATTTTATGGTGTGAAGTCTCTACTGAAGTTTCATTTTCATTGGGCCAAATTACATGTGCCTGATGCAGGTTGGAGATACGGAGAAGCTAGGGATATCAGAGTCCTTGGAAGTAAAGCAAGCTGTGGTTTTGTCGGCAACTGAGATGATCTCATATTACTTGTGCTCCACGGAAAAGAGAGGATAGAATGTGATCTTCACGCACTTTCTTTAGCTGAGTTTTAAGATCAGTATGCATCAACTGCCATTCCAAGTGGCATTTTTGTTATCTATGTATGTTCTTAGGCTGCATTATCCGATCTGTAATGAGTTAGTAAAGGCAACAATCTTTCTCCAGTTTCCACATTTTGTGACGTTGAGTTTTTACAGATAGGATTAGCGATTGAATTGTTGGAGGTGGACCAGTTAATCTGGAAAAGATCTTTTTTTAGTCTGTTCAGTGACTTGCACTATGAAACTTGAGATTTTGTGACATGCAATTCTTGTTGGCTATGAAAAGTTCACGCAGCCGAGACGAGTATGTCACACCTAACAAGCAAAAGTTTCCTTGGATGAACCGTTCGTTCGAGCTGCACCAAATGGACTACTCCAGCTTTTGTGCTATCACGCTTACATTCCACAAATAAGGTCGGTGCATGATTTCTTACTGCTTCTTTTATGAATTCTGCATCATTATTCTGTACATTATCCTCACATTTTTATGGAAATTACTTGACGACTTCGACCTCGGAATGAATGACACCTCCTCTTTCCGTCTTTCTTCAGCTCGCTGCAAGTCAATGAAGCCTTGGTTTGGACAAGTCCTCGACTTGCAGAAAATGGAAACACACACTGATGCTTCTTCTCTTTCCCTTCTTTCTTTTGATTATAGAATCAGTCATGCAGTTTTTATCCACACCGCACACAATTTTTCTAGCTTTCCTCAGCGGTGCATCTTTCTTCTTCATCCGCTTAGATATTTTGTCAGAGAGAGAGACATCAACAAGTTAGAAAGATTGGTATTGTCTAACCTTGACCGGCTTCTCGTTGGTAGATCTTTCTGTGGTTTCTTGGATATTTATCTATAAGAAATTGATGGAAAAGTTGGAAAGGTAGATGTTTGTCTAATTCCTCCTTATCCGAATCCAATTCCACGGTGAAAAGTTATGATGGTGATGCAATATTCCCCATCCCATTCAAATCCATTCGTCATAAAATTTTATCTTATTTATTTTCTGATCCTAATATTTTTGAAAAAATTATTAAGTCACATCATGAATTTTTGTGATAATGTATTTCTACTTTCTTCCAAATCCACTAATAGAACACATGTAGAATTTATTTTTATATATTATTTTTATTGAATATTAAAAATTATATATATATAGTGATTTTACGAAAAATCTGTATTGTTCGACACCATCATAATAATATTTTAAAGGCGAAGAGGGATATAATGTCTAAAATTTTAGGTTATAGAAAAAGAATAATAGTAGATATATATATATATTCGTCACGTCAACGGTTTATCCAACGGAAAAAAGATCATCTGCCCCGGTTTCCGTGATCGCCTTGGATCGGACGGTCGGCGCTGGTGCAGTGGATATCGCCTCCGACATACCGGAACGTGCCGTTCCCGTGGGCGGTGCTCCCACGTGATCTATTGCCCTTTTTTGTCCTCTTTTGACCACATTTTTTAACTTCTTTTTTTATTTCCTTTTTATTTTTAAGGTAAAGGCTGCCCCCTTCCTTCGCACTTCCACGCGCGCCACCGCCCCTCTTAAAATGGCTACCTTTCGCTCTCTCTCTCTCTTCCTTCTCCGCTATATTTATTCCCCTTCCTTGCTCTGTAAAGCGATCGCTGCAGTTTTAGCTTGGCGTTTCTTCTTTGGTGCCTCGGCTGTGTGTGTCATGAATGCAACGGGTTCAATGGGGCTGGCCGTCGCCGTGAGGCCCTGCTGCCGCCTAATCGCCGCCCAGATCCTCCCGAGATGCCCCCACCGACACGGCCGCCGTATCGCCGCCCTCCCCTTCTTCCTCAGATGCTCCCGCGGCCGCCGCCACTTCTCCCGGTGCCCCTGCGCCCTCCCGCCCCGCCGATCGGCCGCTGCGTGGGTCCGCGCCGCCGTCGCCCCCGCGAGGGACGGGGCCGCGGTCTCCGACCCCCGCCGCCTCTCCACCTCGGTAGGGCCCGTGCCCCGGCCCGGCGGGGACAAGGACTTCGGACGGATCTTCGTCCAGGACCTCGCGGCCGTGAAGCCCCTCGTGATCGACAGCGTGGAGCAGCCACCTGCGGTGGGGGGGGAGAAGACGAAGAAGGAAGCGGTGGAGGAGGAGGAGGAGGAGGAGGACCGGTCGGAGGTGGCTAAGGGGCGGTTACAGTCGGAGTCGGAGAAGGAGGCGTGGAGGCTGTTGAAGAATGCGGTGGTGACGTACTGTGGGAGCCCTGTGGGGACGTTGGCGGCGATCGATCCCGCGGTGGAGCCACTCAATTACGACCAGGTCTTCATCCGCGACTTTGTGCCCTCGGCCCTCTCCTTCCTCCTCAAGGGGGAGATGGAGATCGTGCGGAATTTCCTCCTCCACACCTTGCATTTGCAGGTAACGCGGATCAAAATCTCATCGTTCTTCTGTTGTCTATTGCCAATTGCGTTGTAGATCTCTCGGTGGAAATCTATTACATTCCAACAAGTTTCTTGGTGATTTCGGATAATAACCAGTTTCTTGGCTCTTTACGTCTGGCTTCATCAGAAGCTGCCTCGCGAAATATGGAAATGGTTAATGTTGATGCTGGTTCTTAGTTGATTGATTTTGTTTTTTGGCACCTCCAAAACATTGCTCCTTTAGTAACATGGTTTTTTTTTTTGGCTGCAATCTGTTGATGGAATCTACTGAATTTTGGAGTGTTTTTGGATGTTTACTATTGGATCTGTTGGCGTTGTTTGATGTGCTGGTTTGGTTGATGATGTTCTGACCATAATTTATATGTCCTACCTATGCTTTAGATCTGAGTATCCTTTATTTTCAGCTATCATAAATCTTCTTTGGGTATAATTTCATTAATATTGCTTTAACAAAATTGATCTCAAGTTCACCACTCGCTCAAAAGAACAACAACTTCAAATTTGTCGAGGGTTTCATTATCGTAATGGTCGGGCAATTTAGTGTTTTATTTGGATTTACTTTGTACCTTTTTTACATATTTTTACTAATCAGAAGCATCAGATGTACAAGACAAAAAATAACTGTTACTGCAATTGTAGATTTTTTTTTCTGGTCTAAAAAATCGATTCATCCTACCAGAGGTTCTTCTGGTCAATCACACATTTCGCAGATGCTTTTCCATGAGAATCATGAGCCTTTGTGATAAATATTTTGATTCGTTGGCTCATCAATACCAACTGTGCTGATTGGCTTTGGTTTATTTTCCAGACTAAATCAAGTCAATGTTCTTCCAATTTCACATCGATGAAAATTTAATGAAACAAAAGTTATATGACAAAATGTTGACAGAAAGATTCTTCTATAGGCTTCTTGAAGCATACAACTTGTGGTTCATTGCCTACACTTTCTTTTTTCTGCATGTTGAACTTAAATAAATATAGGCAATGCTTTCTGATTAAAATTTTAATGCAATGATCTTACATAAATTTGTTACTATCTCTTTCGTCAATTGAATGCTACATGAAGTAATTTTGGTTCTTTCTTTTTTGATGTGCAGAGTTGGGAAAAGACTGTGGATTGCTACAGCCCTGGACAAGGGCTGATGCCGGCAAGCTTCAAGGTTAGAAGTGTTCCTCAGGGAAGCAATGATGAAGTTGAGGAGTTCTTGGACCCTGATTTTGGTGAATCGGCCATCGGACGTGTTGCTCCAGTAGATTCTGGTGGGCATCTTATTAAGATTTCTGGAGTTGTTTGTTTTCTCATTGAAGTAGTTTCAGGAATGGGTCTAATAGTGACTATTGATAGGGTGTCTAATTCATGCCTTTCTTTGGCAGGATTATGGTGGATCATCTTGCTAAGAGCTTATGGAAAGATTAGTGGTGACTATGCATTGCAAGAGAGAATCGATGTGCAAACTGGAATCAAACTGATATTGAACTTATGCTTGTCTGATGGGTTTGACATGTTCCCTACACTGCTTGTCACTGATGGCTCTTGCATGATAGATCGAAGAATGGGTATCCATGGGCATCCTCTTGAGATCCAAGTAAGCGGAGTCTGATGCGACATTTTTTCTTTAAGAATAGCTTAGTGCTTACACATTTGTTGCTTAAAGCTGTTATATGCTGTATTATCTGAGCAAGTTGGAGGCTCACTTTCAAGTTGCCTATCAGATTTAGGTTTTTAATAGTTAATTGTCGTATTTGTGGTATCCTAGTTGACATGGGTAGGGTAGCTACACATAGGATGCATTTTATCCTGAATGCTATTCCTGGACTTGCTTTGTAGGTTTGTTTGAGAGGCAAATTTATGTTGTGCTCTTCCTGACACTCGGTATTTTCTTTCTTGTTTTGAATTCCACTATCAAAACCAAGATACTATAACAAACTGGATTTTATTGTTCATTTGTACTTTAATCTCTGAAAGATGCTTGTAAATAGCAAAACAATTAATGTTTAATCCTCCTATGATCACTTGCATGCAAGTATTCAAGTGATTACCATTCTGAATTCTTATTAGGTTTCAAAATTTTGCCTTAGTTTTACTTGTTTGCTGGTCGAGTTGTTCTCTGAGCTGGAGCATTTCTGGACATTCAATGAATCAAATTGTTTGATATGATTACTATTTATTTACATCAGAAAGAGATCTATCATGTGTTTAACAAGTTACGGTATACAGGCTCTATTCTACTGTGCTCTGCGTTGCTCACGTGAAATGATTGTTGCCAATGATGGATCAAAAAATGTATTGCGTGCTATCAATAACAGGCTGAGTGCATTATCATTCCACATCAGAGAGTACTATTGGGCGGATATGAAGAAGGTCAATGAGATTTATCGTTATAAGACTGAAGAATATTCTCAAGACGCTATTAACAAGTTCAACATCTATCCTGAGCAAATTCCTGGTTGGCTGGTGGACTGGATTCCTGAAAAAGGTGGCTACTTTATTGGGAACCTTCAACCAGCTCACATGGATTTTAGGTTCTTTTCGCTTGGTAATTTATGGGCCATCATTTCATCTTTAGCCACTCCAAAACAAGCTGAGGGCATTCTTGATCTCATTGAAGACAAATGGGATGAGCTTGTTGGGAATATGCCTTTGAAGATATGTTATCCTGCCTTAGAAAACGAAGAATGGCGCATAACTACTGGAAGTGATCCGAAGAATACGTAAGTATTTACACTCAGCATGGTGTTTTTTAATATTAATAATGTGATATTAGTAGGTGTTTATGTTGAGTCAACTATAGAAGTCCATCCACAATGTGAAGTAAAATTTCCACATCAGCTAAAACTATTTTAGAATTAAGTTATGGTCCTTGCTTTTTTTTTTGGCAATTTCCCCCCTATCATCTGAGAAATTGAGATGAATCTTTTGTGTTGACCATGATAAATAATATAACCAAAGATAGCATGATATTTTCTTATGGAATTACTGCTTTCACCTTTTGGCTTTTTCTGTTTGTCAGGCAGCTGTCTCTAATTCCTCGTCTCATGTAATATATAACTAAAGATAGCATGATATTGATAATTGTTTTTGTTGCATTTTCTGTTCTGAGAAATTTCCTATTGAAGTTACGACTGTGGAAGTCAATTCAGTGATTGCTAATTAATAAGCATTTGCACTACCTCGAACTGTGTTTTATAACATGTCATCCCACTCTGAGGTTTGAGCTTAACCTTTTATTTAATTTCTTTTAAACCATGCACCATCTTGGAAAGATGTTGCAATCTTATTTTGTGGAAAGCCATACACTAGTGAACATAATGTAACTCAAACTGGCACATGATGACTTTGAGGGATTTGGATGTATGCTAAGAGATCAATTAGCGGCAGTAATCACGTGGGTTTTCTTGCCATGCTTACCTACCTAGGCTACGCCGCTATGGTACTGGATAGTTTGGAAATATGTACTTTTTATCAATGAACAATATTTTGTGATAATTATGGAGAACAATATGAAATATTGGCTAACATATCTAAACCAGACACACATTAAACTGTTTGCATATCTGGATAATCTATATTGTTGAACTCAAGATAAATATGTTACCCTCATGGGAAGATAACCTAAGATATATCTGCAAGTTAGTTGGCTGTGACTTGTCTCTTTTCTATTGGCTAACAAGAAAAAAAGAACAGAAAGTTGTAGGTTTCTTTTTGTCAAGTCCCTCTTTGTAACAATAATAACTTGTTTTGCAGGCCTTGGTCATATCATAATGGTGGATCATGGCCTACTCTGTTATGGCAGGTATTATAGCCTTAACACGGAGCACTCTCGGACTCTCTATTCCTTCCAAGCATTTTACTTAACCAAATATTCTGATGTTTCAGTTCACGTTGGCTTGCATCAAAATGGGTCGACCTGAATCTGCCCGAAAGGCAATTGCCATAGCTGAGAACCACCTTTCAAATGACAGGTGGCCTGAATATTATGATACCCCAACTGGAAGATTTATTGGAAAGCAGTCTCGGCTCTATCAGACATGGACAATTGCTGGGTTCCTGGCATCAAAGTTGCTGCTGGAGAATCCAGAGCTGGCTTCCATACTAACATTTGAGGAAGACCTCGAGCTTCTGGAGGGCTGTGCGTGCAGCCTGGCTAAGAGTCCTCGTATCAAATGCTCCCGCCGTGCTGCCAAATCACACATCTTCGTATAACTACATCAAGATTTTTTTTTCTTCATTTTTTTTAATCACCATACTGTATGTGTAGAAAGAAATAATAAATGGAAGGGATCGTCATCCGCACTTGGAGAGATTGGAGCCCTTCTTGTTTAGATAAAGACATTATTTATTTGCCCACTTGTCCCATGGGGTATGCTCATTATTTTTGTTGAGCTAGCACTGATGGTGACAGTGTGGCCTAATGGTACCCAATGTTGGGCTATGTAACAGGAAGTCAACATGTATATTATTGATGACACATTGATTCACCACTGCTACCTGACATAGAATTAGATGGTGATTAAGATTTGTTTCTAACAGCATAGTGTTGTTTATTGCGTGGTTTCAACTTGAAATTTGTAGTTGTGTGCTTATACCCCTAAATTAATCCTGCAAAGTAGGTTTGTGATTCATACCATGAAATGATAGAACAGGTTCTGAACTATGAAATCCATTGGAATGATACAGAGAGGATAGCTGAGTTGTGCAGCTCTTTCTGTTGTTTCAGATGATTCTGCATGAACTCGTTGTTGATGCACAACTACTTATTTTCTACTTGAGTATTGTCTACATGTAAAATGGGCATGCAATTAAGTTCAAATATTTTCGGTAAATCCCTGTCTTCTATGTGTATGCCAACTTACTAAGTGGCTCATATGAAGTGCATGCAATCCACCCAACTTAAATATCTAGCTTGATTGAACAGCATGAGCTATCCCAAGAAGAAGAGTGCTAAAACAGAAGCAGCAGCATCAACCAGAAAAAGGACCTATAGCCATGATAAAAGACTTATTTCTCATATATATGTTTGGAATGACATTGTCTTGTTTCAGAGGTAAACCATGAATCCCACTTTACCCCAGCTTGATATTATCAAGCACTTTTGACAAAAGTTTACTGCCCAAAAACAAGGCTTCATTCCTCCTACCAGTGAGCAAATCACTACGCTCAGTAGGTTTGGCGATTTGCTTACTAGGAAGAGGAATGAGTTCATGATGCCATTTTTGTACTAAGAGGACAATCAATGACTAAAAGAGGTGGTTTTACTAAAAAAAAAAAATTATTGGAGGTTGTTTTAAATCTTGATAGTGAATTTGCTATGTCATCATTAATAGGAAATATATTGTCGGCTAATTATCATTCGATGATAATTATTCCATCCATCTGTCTACGTGAATAAAGATCCAAAACAGTTAATCGTAAGCTTTATTCTTGTCTCTTACGATTCGATATAGAAATTCATTTTTAATATAGAGAAGGAAAGAATTTTTTTTACTACTCACGTCTGCACAAGTCTCGAGTTACTAATTTGGACATGAAATGGATCAGAAACTTCTTTTGATCTCGATCTACAAGCACATACAAAGTTTAACATTTTGAGACACTTCAAATAATCTTATATATATATATATCCAAATCATATTAAACTAATCGAAATATCAACGATATTTTCTCCTAACAATGATGAAATCGTCAACTAAGATAAACAGGGAATAGGGAGCTTAATTCGGTTTAATTTAATTTTATATTAATTCGGGCTGATTTAAAACTATTTGGTTTGGTTAGAAAATTTTATTCTAAAACCGAACCTAAAGCCGAATTGAACCGGGAAGTGGGAACTAAGCCGAACCGCTTTCTCTCACGTGGATCGAAGGCCTACGTGTCACCATTGCGGCCTATTAAGTGCGCCTGTTTCGTATGCGCCTCTTTTAGGGTTCCATCTCGCCTGCCTTCGGAGCGTTCGCGATCGAGATTGCGATCGTCAGCAGTGGCGGAGAGCCCCTCTTGAGTCCCCTCGCAGTCGGAATCGAAGCTTTATTGTGGATTCCCTGGCGAATTAGATGAGCTCGTCAGAATCCCCTTATGGAGTCCTCCCGACCGACATCGTCACACAGATCCTCGCGCGGCTGCCCGTCTATTCCCTCTTCCGATGCAGGTCCGTCTGCAAGCTGTGGAACCGATTGCCCTTTGAGAAGCACTTCGTCGACCTCTACTTCCGGATCGGTCCCAAAGACCCCATCTTGCTGTTGGAATTCCCCGAGTCCAGCGCCTTCCTCTCGGTCGACCGATTTCGAGGGGTATCGGCCTTCTCCCTTGGATTCTTGAACGATAAGGTCAAGATCAGGGCCTCCTGCAATGGCTTGCTGTGCTGCTCCAGCGTTCGGAATCGTGGCGTTTACTACGTCTGCAATCCGGTCACCCGAGAGTTCCGTGTGCTGCCGAGAGCGAGGGAGAGGCCCCTCACTCGGTGCCAACCGGAGTACGAGGCTACCCTCGTCGGCTTGGCGTTTGATCCCGTCTCTTGGAAGTTTAATGTTGTTCTTGCTGGATTCCATCGTTTTTTTGGTCACCGGCCTCATGGCGAGTTCGTCTCCCTGGTGTTCGATTCGGAAACCAATTCTTGGAGTCGATCGGTTTCGTTGATGCACGACGAGTTCACCCACATGAATCGCTGCCAAGTTGTGTTTTCTTGTGGCTTACTGCATTGGTTGACGCATAGCTGTTCTTATGTGCTTGCTTTTGATTTGAAAAGTGGAGTTTGGGGGAAAATCTTGCTGCCCGATGAAGTGCTGACGACAAGGTCTGGATCCAGGGTTTATCTTCTGGAGCTGGAAGGCTCGGTGTCGGTCGTTCAGATAACTGGGGTTTGGATGAGCATATGGGTTTTAAGAAATCATGACACTGAGCAATGGACTTTGGTTGATAGAGTGCATCTCCGGTGCATCAGTGCGTTTGCTGCAAGCATATTTCCTGTGAGCCAGTCGAGAGATGTTGCCTTCATGGCGACGCAGAAGAAGATTTTGATATACAACTTGAAGGGCAAGGTGTGGAAGGAGGTATATGGTGCAAATGGAACTGTGACATATCCACTGTGGTTTTCATCTTATGGTTTCAGGAGCACACTTTTTCCTTGTCATCTTTAAGGTTTGGAGTATTCTCAAAGTGGTTTACATGAGTTGTAATTTCCTTTTTATTCAACTGTATGTTATGTACATAAAAGAAAGACGAGTCCTAAAAGGTTTGATGTGTATAAATAATTGCTGAATTGTTTGTCTTTGTTGTGCATGTTTATCATCTTCCTAACAAATTTTAGCTCTACACGTTCTCCGGATAGTTCATGATGAGATTGGTTTTTCTACCGAATACTCAAATCAACCAACTTGCGAGGTCCATGCAGATTTTATAAATTTAGGATAACCATTATTTTAACAATCTGCTGTCATTTGGTGTTTGTTCATCAAATATTTTCCTGTGTTTCCAAGGATCATCTGACTTATATATATATATGTATATGTATATACATATATGTATATGTATATGTATATATATATATGTATATATATGTATATGTATATATATATATATATGTATATATAATAAGAAATTTATTTTTTTAAGAAATATGCCAACATATTGTTTATTCTTTATTTCTTCATATTGCATTTGTAAGCTCACCTGTGTTAATTATTTGTTTCTCACTCACGTATCTTGTTGTTTTGCCTATCAAGAACATTGGAGAAAATGATTTCGCTTGAATATGATGAATAATTAAAAGGCATTTCTGAGTTGTTTTTAGGTCTTTCCTGGTGCTAGAAGTATATAAGATCCTTATCGTGCATATAAAATTTGCGACTAGCACACAGCAAACTTTTATCTCTATTGTTGCAGTATCAACAAATGTCTCTTTCTTGAATTATTAACAAGTTTGAGCGTCTTTTGTTGTGTAATCAGCGACCAGATTATGCCATGCGTTTGGTCAATATTGAGTTTCTCTTACTAATCAACAAGTGATATGCATGACATATTATTGCCCAGAGATTGTCACACAAGGCATAGTCATCATCCATATGGTATTGCTCTTCGTCATTGATATTTAAGATTCTGTATAGCCATTATATTGACTTCGTCTTTTTCTTACATTGCTTGTGCTTCATAATGTATAAAAAGCTTGTGTTCATCGAAATGGATGTGTGCGGTTATAGGAATAGAATAAGGATTTCATTTGGCATAACTCTAAGAATGGATAAAATGAGCTCGATGTCTAAGATGATATAAATATGTTTGAATGAGACATCTATCTGTTGTTATATTGTGGTTCAATATAACTAAGTATTAGTGGTACAAGAAGTCAGACCTGAAAAGATCTTGTTATAAATTATAAATAAGCATAAAATATTCTTGATTTATTTAAGGATATTGCATTGTATAGAATTCAATAGTAGGAAATCATCCATGTAGCTGACCCCAATATTTAGGACATTATGACTTGGTAGTATACACTGCTTCTCTTGCATTCACAGATACTCTTACATTACCTTTCTAAGCATAGGTGAACATTTGGGCCCATGTAAATTTCAAACTATAAAGCATTTTGTGTTCAATTTTGCGAATTTTAAGTTCATGCACACTCGACTTGGGGCCATGCGGATGACTATTTTTAGTTCCATTTCTTAGGGATACAATTTGAATGTTCTGTTTTAAAATCTTTGCTAAGGGAATTTTTGTCTACAGACTGAAAAGATTGTTGAGTACATTTGAAGATAAACATAGGATTTTATATATTATTTTCAACCTTAGTAGTATGTATTAACCTATTAATCTTCTAGCTAGCGTAATTTTGGAAGGTTATACAAGCAAACTCGTCCGTTGGAAAATTTGAGAATTCCCAAATCTTCCCTAAACTCAGAATGGTTGGTATGTGGAATCTCCATATATGTTTGTTGTATTTTAATAATAACACCGATCTTTATGTACATCAGAATCTTCACAGTTTTCTCTAAGATTCTTCCTTCCACTTCTTCTAATTGTGGATGTTGGTTGAGTGCAAAATTCTTATATGCAGAATTATATCCGAGCTATGATGGAAAAACTTTATTATAAACAAAGCAACTTATCCAGTGGATATGATTCTTGCGAGGTTCATCTTCCTGAGCTATGATTTGTATAATTGTATTGTGTCGTGTGTGCTTCTGACCTGGGTTTTTCGGAAGAAGAATATGTGGGAGGAAAAGACTAGGAAGTTTGTGAAGGTGCAAGATGAAAATTAGTGAATTTGTTGAAACTACTACATATAGTTTGCTAAAAGCATTTTTAATAAAGCTTTATGATAAATTTCCTTTGCTTGATTAAATTTAGAATTTTCAGACAACCACCTCGGAATTTAAGAGCATTGTATCATTAACACTGCTACTCTTTCCATGTTTGCAGCCCTTTCTTCTTACTTTGATAATTACATAAATTACAGCAATAATGATGCATGATAAAGATTATCTTTATTGTAGTCAATAATTTTGCTAGGTTATCCACTCAGAAACAGATCCTCATGTTGTTTCAGGGAATAAAGGGTCCGTCCTGCTGATGTGACCGTGACAGTGGAAGAGTTCTTCGAGTGGTTGCAGAATGCAATGCAGTCCGGCATGTTTGAAGCCAACAGCCAACAGCATAGCAAATGAGAGCCCTTCTCCCAGAATTGGCAGTTGCTTCAAGAACAGCTTCTAACAAGAAGAAAGGTCCTATGAAACCCTGTAAAAAACATGACCACCTTATCCTATTAGCCATAACAACACTCCTAATCCTGCTTGAACAGATGATTACTTCGACCGGGTTGCGTCATCTGCAGTCACTGATGCTAAACTATGCTAGTGTGGAAATCCAATCCAGCAAGATTTAGACTTTATGCAAGTCTAGTGGTTGAAGATTTATACTTATGTTGTAAGGTACTGTTGAGAATCATTTTCTGGCTGTGCAACAAAGGATGTCAAAGTATCATGAGACACTTTTCAGTGTTAGACAGTATGCATGAAGTTGATCTGTGTCAGACTAATGAGTTGGCTTGTTTCTTTTTGAAGTATGTATTCAGAGCAAGTTGAAATGTATGGTCATTGGAGACTTTGCCTGTGGTGATGATGGAATAAGCAATGAAGTAATAGAGTGCAGTGAGACCAGCTGCAAACAAGTGTTTTTTGTTGTCAAAGAGCACAGAAATCCATCAAGATGCTAATGTTTTTTTGGTTTTGATTTCATGTACAAATAAATCCAAGCTATAGGTAGGTTTTCACTGAACTTGAATTTAAATACATGAGAAATGTAGCACTCCACTATGCATCAACAAATGCCAAATCATTAGAAGCACACTGTTTGGAATGCTGTCAAATCACTACAACCTTCTTGCGGTACTTATATATTAGTTTCTCGCGTTAAAGAATACTTGCAGCACTTAATTAAGCACCCGAGTAAAGAGAGAGAGAGAGAGAGAGAGAGTTGTCGGCATTCTCTGTGCATGATGTACATCATCACCGGCCCTTGTCATCTGCATCGACGACGCCTGCGGTGCCTGCGAGCATCAAGTACTTGTCTTTCCGGGTGAGGCTGGTGCAGTGGAAGCCCAGAAGCCGTCCGATCTCGCCTTGCAGATGGTTGGCCATCTGGTAGCTGCTGCAGACCTCACCGGCGATGGAGCCGGTGGGCACCCTCCCCATGAACTCCACCTCGTAGCACGGGAAGGGGTTCATGAGGAAGAACAAGGGGTCCAGGAACTTGAGCTTGTTGGTGCTGGTGCCGTAGAACATGGTGACCGAGGTCTCCGACGCCACCGGCGTGACCTCCCGGCTCACCTCCGTGAACAGTGGGCTGAACCGGAGCAGGTACGGCTCGCGGCACGTTGTCCCCTCGGGGCACACCACGACGAGTTCCCCTTCCTCGAGCAGCTGCTTCATCCTCCTCTTGTCCTCCTCCCTGTTCCTCGTCAGCCGGACGGTCCTGATGGGGGAGATCCACTCGCTGATGCGGCTGACGCTGTAGGTGGTGGCGGTGACGTTGCGGCGGAGGGCGGCGGCGATGACGAGGGGGTCGAGGAGGGTGCGGTGGTTGGTGATGTAGAGCCGGCTGCTCCTTGCCTCCTCCTCCTCCTCCTCCTTGCGGGGGGAAGGAGAGGAGGTGACGACCCGGTTGCGCATGCCAAGGAGGGCGAGCAAAGGGATGGAGAGAACGTAGGGGAGGAGGATGAAGCTGAGGGCGCGGGCGGAGGCGAGGAGGAAGCCGAGGGGAAGCCACACGAACATGCACAGTGCGGCGAGCGGGGTCGGCCTGAAGGCGATTCTGCCGTCGTGGAACACCAGCGGCTTCGGGTACTTGGAGCTTGGCAGCGGATGCCACCTTCTCTTCTCGGCTTCGCTCACCGAGTACACTTCCTGAGACCAAACCCCAAGTCATGAAACGAGCACGTTTGGCTCGAGCCATTTATCTTACTATAAATTGGGTCCTTTTTATCTTATATAATGTGTTGCTGTGGATAGCATAGATTTTGTTGACCGACCTCACAATGGGAGAAGAGACGTTGCTTGCGAAGAGAATTGGGATAGCTTCCGAATCCAACAGCCCCGCCTTTCCCCACCTTCTCATCTCCGAGCAGCTCCTCCAAAGCCAAGCTTGCCTTCGTCTCCTCCTCCTCCTCCACCATCAACCCGGTGTAGTACCCGCCGAACACCTTCAACTCCCTCCCCAACACCACCTCCACGTCCAAATACCCCTGCAGAAACTCTTCCACCATTACGGTTGGCATGGAGCTGACACACACCCTCCTCCCTCCTCTCCTCACCACCTCAAACCCTTCCAAACCAACCTCCTCCAGGAAGAACTTGGGCAGCACAGCTCTGCCAACCCTAAATTTGTCCTTCCTCAGTCCTAGGAAGCACACCATGACCATGACCCTCAGCCCCACCTCATGGCTCAGGCAAGAGATCAGAGGGCACAGAATCAAGAGAAGCAGCCCCCTCAATAGCCCTCCTGCCTCCAGTGCCACCAGCATGAAGTATGGGAACGTGGAGGATGTCCTGAGGAGCCCTCCCTCCATATCACAAACTATGGTTTTGCCGGACAGCTTTTCCGGCGGAGGATGCTTCTGTGTCCTCCCATAGCTTGCGTAGGAAGTCCTCAGCCTCCTTATCGAGAACTTGTAGATCAAGTAAAGGGACTTCAACAAGGACTTTGAATTCATCCTCTCTCTCTCTCTCTCTCTCTCTCTCTCTCTCTCTCTCTGTGCTGAAGCTATGTACTAGTAGTAGTCGTATGGATAAATATATATAAGAGTGAGCGAGAGAGAGAGAGAGATTGGCTGGTGAGGGAAAGTGACAAAAGATGAACACTCCCCGGAAGCAGTCTTCTCAGGGGCTTTGGCCAACGCAGCCTACGGTTGGAGCATAAGTACGCATCCGTCATTAGAGGGTGAAGGTGAACCGGCTCAACCTCTGTGTAGTTTGGCCATGGCCACGGATCCTGGAGGGACAACAAGAGCACAACCGGTGGCACCACAGAGGCCATACATTCGGTGGATCAATCGACTGCGACGGGGGCATTAACTAGCAACGCCCGCCAACCAATCCGAAGCCCTTTCAAGCACGCACAGATTGTGGTTGCTTGCCTCCATCGACAATTCAAGTTCATTCAATTGTCTTGTTCTTCTCTATCGAGCCATCCTCATCGACATGGAGGCCCCATGCAAGCGAATGTGAACCGGGCGGCACCGTCGTTCTTTCGATTCGCATTCCCATTCCCATTCGTTGATGCCAATCTTAGTCGTCAATCTAACGTGTAAAAGATGACCCAACTTGATCAGCCCTGAACTCGAAGAAAAGTATTCTCCCGGCTTTGGATCTCTGACTCGAGCGAGACAATACAGTGGAATTCCCACGAGATTAGAATCGAGAATGCGTCTTATGAAACGCTCCATACAATATAATAGAATATATTTACCGTAAAGATGATTAGGTTGGTCACATGTCGAATCTCGATTGATTGATTGATTGATTGATGAAAAATACATGTCATATCACCTTCAAGGATTACCACCACATATGAGTTGACAGTCGGATCACATAAAACCATTACATGCAAAAATATGACTATCTAGAAGAACACGTAGACCAAAAAATTAGGATCATTTTCTTCCGCATACCACAACTTTCAGAAAAAAAGGAGAAGGAAAACCTATCATTATGGACCAACCAGGACTTAATGTTTGATGCCTCTGTTTCTAAGAGTAGCTCCATTGTTGCAGTAGTCCATCATCAGCTACTGCTGATGGCCTCTGAGCTGATCTCAGAAAACTACAACCATCTGCCATCTTAAAACCCTCTCACATCATTCCGGACGGTAAGACTGACTTTACCCTAATTAATTACAAGGAAAAAGGATAGTCAATGTACTACTGCTCTCATTAATATGATCAACCGCGACTCCACTGCTCATAAATTCGATTGCTTGTTTCTCTCAGGAACATGTTTGGTTCTGTGGTATCTACATGATCAAACATCCATCAAAGCCTTGGGGGGGTGTGCACGACAACGAATGGTAGCGTGGCATGCCAAGCATCCTTTTCCAGCAGCGTTCCTTGTCCCCTGAAGTGGGCGACTCTACTCCACAAACAGATGTAGGAGAACATTTGAACCCTACAAATGTAATGCTAAAACGTGTGGGTGTATGAGGTCCTCAGCTTAAAAAACTCATATAATGGAACATGTACATTTGCTCATTTTGACTCTATATATATGTACATGAAAGAGACATGGAGTGGTCAACCATCCAATCAATCAATCTCATTGTCTGACCTTTCTCTTTCATGATTTAGATGTCACATCGTTTTTGTTATGCATCATTCTCAGACAATTAATCATACACCTATTAGGTTGTCGGATCGATGTAGTATGAAACGATTCCGGGGGATTGCTTGCGTCGTCACCGAGGAGACTTCTAATAGTTGGCGCATTAAGTGGAAAAGGTGCGAAGTTAATGCCTATAACGCCTCACCAGTTCGATCCTCCTAACAATTATCCGTCACGTTCACACAATTTAGTTGTACTTAGGCCTTTGTTTGTATGTTTGTGGTTGGGTAAGTCAATGCTGTAGCTGCATATGTTAGACACGCCAGCACCGAGCGAACACCATCCATCGTGTCATTCAACAGGGAGGTCGGCTCTATAAACGTAGACCACCGGAACACGGTTGGAACCTATAAACCGAATCGGAGGCGAACTGAATCGAAACCGGTCAACGGTTCCACGATTTCGAGTCTCCCAATTCGATTCCAAACCCATTGAAAAAGAAAAAGAAAATTAAAACACAAATAGGTTTCATAGTGTATATTAAAAGAAAATTAAAACCCAATGGGTTTGAATCTTAGCGGAACCATTATATATTATTTTATTAACAGTTTGAATTGAAACCGCTTCAAATCGGAATAGTTACTCTCGAAACCATGATCAGGTCTATATATAAGGATGCAATTCCAACTATGTCATACAACACCTAGCAATAACACAAGGTTACCTACTCAGGAAATGAAATTTCTCAAATATTTCCTACACGTGCAAGGAAAGCAACATTTCATCTATACATTAAATGAGCTAAATCAATAAAAAAAAATTGAAATTTCTCAAATATTTATATTCTATTGACACTCGATTATCACAAGGGATTGATTATATCTCATTCAAGTGGACCAAAAAGTATAAAAGAGATAAAGCAACAAAGGTTAGTTACTACAAAGGGTCCTAACATCATCAATGTCATTTCTTCACCCAGAGAGAACTAACTAGGTTGAACAAAGCATTGAACTTTTAGAACCTCTTCATTCCAAGAAGATCAAGAAGAAATCTACCATTGGACAAGGACCTATTGGTAAACAAAACAAATAGTTAACTTGCGTGTGTTGAGAAACCAATATACCTTCAACTGCATGTAAAGAATATATGATCTGATTTAATAGGCAGGTATCAATCACTTGTATCTGGGTAGCACCATGAATACCCCCAGTCAACGAAATGGCAAACCGAACTGATGTGACCGTCAGAGGTGGGTTCTCAGCAGTAAAGCACTGTATGTGAAGTGCCACGGATATTAAGCCAATTAATGGGTTTGGTTGGGCACAAGTTGGCCCTCCTGCCTGTAGTATCTCAGCAATAGTTCTAACGAAACATGTTGAGTTGCTTTGAAGGAGCCTTCCTTTCTTTCTCAGAAACATGTAAGCAACTACACCTACAAGCACCATTTTTGGCTGTAGATGAGTTGACTGTCTCGCCGCCCTATTGGCTCAATTATCCAATGAAAGGTGGGGTAAACCTATCACTTCATTACATAAATAATGTACAAGAACAAGAAACAAAAAGAAAGAAAAAGGAAAAGACAGGAGTAAAACAAAGAGAAAGAACACTTCAGCATTAAGAAATATGCAAAAGTAACTCTAGTTCGTTGGTAACTTTCAGTTTGGACAGACCAATAGAGTTAAAGAAACCTTTATGATTGTGTCCATTATTGAGTTGTGTTGTTCATAATTTTCTCACATTTATGTATATCTTAATGCTATTTTTACACAATGCATCATGATAAAATTTTGCTTATTTGTAAAATCTCGAGATTTTTACATTTTCACATTTATGTCACTCAGCAGCGTATTTGTTCATAAATTTTTGCTTATTTGCTAATTTTTTACATTTATGTCACTCAGCAGCCAGTGCTACTAAGGCACTTATGATATATTAAGCTAGAAACCTGTGAAAAATAATCCCCAAAAAACACCATAGGAAAAGGAATGGACTATGCACCTTTGATCTACATGACAAAGTCTGCATAGTGCAACTTAACCACACAAATTTGATTGCCAGCAAAACTAAACCTGACATCAAGGAGGGACAAGCATATGGAGGACTGATTGCTAATTGAATTTGTTGTTCCAACAAATCCTTTCAACTTTACTATGAAGCAGATTTCCAGAGAATAATTGACATATGGCAGAGAATTAGACACTGTATTCTGACACTGATCAGTATATCACCTGTATCAGTAGTAGGAAACAAGTATCATCACAACAGAACCATAATTATCAGAACTGGACATAAACATGGTTTCATCCGACTGAAAAAGCTGGGAACCGCATCCTCGGCTAAGAGCCAATCCCGTTCAGATATGGTGTTGTACATGAAACCAAAATATCAGCCCAGTCCAACCAGACCATGTTGGTTCCAAAATGCCACCAGAATAACTAGAACAAATAGTTTTCTTGATTATGAAGAAAAGTAATCTACATTTTTCAAGATTCCCCCTCAGCCAACCAATCTTTTACCTATTAAAGTCAGAGTTTAAATTATTCTACAATTTTTTTGTAAATTAAGCATACAATCTGATCGATTTATCCACCAGTCCGACCAATAACCCTAAGCTTGATGACTACTGCCAGGTCCAGTTCTAGTTATGATGACTACCAATAAGGTGTCATGACTACGTGATGATTAAGTTGGACCAACAATAGCAAATTGCGGTTGGTGGAAGTTGAAAAAATGATGGTTGACCAGAGAGGCCAAATGTATGCTTTGTTGACTAATTTAGCAGTTTAAAGAAAAATATACAACAACAGTTGGTGGAAGCAGCAATTTACAGCCAGAGTATGGCAAGTTTTGCCGGCATGGTTACATTTCTTACAATGATTCTTTTCAGTTCATTGATGATAATTAGGAAAGTGTTGCAGTAATTTGACAATCAAATCCAATTGAATTTATTGATCATGCATAAGATGTGAGGATGGCTAATAAACAGCAGTCAACAATTCTTCTAATTACATAAGCACACACTTGTTTTACCTTTGAAAGTTCTTACCAAGAACAGCCATGATGCCAATTGTTGCTGTCCAGACAAATGCTGCAGAGCTTGACAGACCAGAAGCTACATGGGAGTACTGCAAGTAATATTAACCCACTAGAGCACAGATACAACCATTGAAGACAACTATGACACTTCAGATAAAAGTTGACGAGGAATGGCACCTGCAGGAGTAAAACCACCAATAAGGCTGAATGGTAGACCGATATCTGCTAACTTTGACTTAGCAAGTTAATAAATCCCTTTGTACCTGCAAGATATATCTAGTCAAGGAATTGAACCAAGTCCTAAAGTAACATTGACAAAACCGAAGCATCACCTTGTAGTTTTATGAAGATTAAATATCGATGGTGCACAAAAACTGTAGCAAAGATTTGGATTGTGTTCACATGTGATGAAACAAATAATTGATGCCAGCTAAATCTCATCCAATAGACCATTCAACCAAAATGCAAGATGCAATTGACATCCAACATCTTAACATAACCATATTTGTACAAGCCTCATACCACCTATTTGGGACTGGTTGTGAATCCTAACAGTTGATTACATACGTGCAGAAATGTATCTGTGAATTTACAGCCTAGTATACTGTTCTATCGTTGGATATTTCCATCAAGTATCCTTTTATATCTGCTTGCAACATCAAATAGTGGTACAAGATTAGTGTCAACAAGAATACATGCAGGATCCTACACACCATTGCACTTATGCCAAGTTGTACAACAAAAATACAGGGTACCAAAACTGATGGATCATAATGCAAAACTGCAAGGACAACATAACAAGATGGCTTGCAAGTTCAAATAAAATGGCATCACCTTTGGATGGACCATGACGGACATGAATCAAGTTGAATAGATGGAAAGAATCGTAAACTGTTGACTGCTTCCTCCAATAGCAACCCACATATAAGACAACTTCCTATTAATATCCCAAAGTTCAGTTGCAATCAAGCAACCAAAGTGATCTTATCAAATTTACCTTTAAAGAAAAATTATTGACCCTTACTTGAACTCACAATATTTGCTACATGTTTTTGCATATCTGCAACAGCAATGTTCCACTCTTCCTTGAAGGGAAAAAAAAAAGATTTAACCATTAATGGTCAAGCATTGAAGTCAAACAGAAAGCATGCTGCAAGCAAAAGAAGAGGTGATGAGTTTCTCAATGTATAAGGGATGATTGGTCAGCCTCAAACAGAAAGCACACAATACCTTATCCTTGCAAAACAGTTGGTAAATACTAAATACTTCACTTGAATACAATCAGATACTTCACTTGCATACATTATCAATACGATGAAAATTTCCTATTATTTTTATTATATAACCTAGAAAATTAGTATGAAAAGCTGCACTAGAAAAACCATAGTCCAAGCAACTTAAAGCTTGGACCACATTTGCAAATATTAACCTCAAATATATCAAGGCCAGGAGCCAGCAAAGAAGATATAAGCAAAAGACAGCAAGAAAACTACTATTGAAAGATGATAATGCCACAAATATAGTGACAAGTGCAAGAATGGAGAGAAATATAGAAATAGGATTGATGATCTTACATTTCATTGGAGGAAGAAGGAAAATAATGAAACAGGAGAATGACAAATGTCTGGATCTCAGTTCTCATGCTAAGGCTATATTACCTTGACTCCTTTCATTCAGATAGACTGAAGCGAAAAATATGAAATTGCCCCCCATAAGGGAAGGTAGCAACAGGTTAAAAGAAATAATTTAACCAAAGGTGTAGAAGATACTAACATGATTGTCAATGATGATTACCCAAAGGCATGAACTCCCACCAAGAGAATTACCTAAGCTAAACAAAGTATCGGGACCTAGAACCTCTAAGAAAAGATAAAGACAACAAGGAACCACTAGGATGAGGCACTGTTGATAAGAAGTTTTAGAACATCATAGTAAATAAGCGAGACCTCCAAAGCTTCAAAACCAGCAGTCTATCCTATGACTAAGTTATAAGCAGTCTATCCTCAGACTAGGAATCCATTAAAGCAAATTCCTAGCATTCTAAGCAAAATTGACATCTTATGTCAGACAGGTACAAAATGCATGTTCTTCGGTTAAAATACATACTATCTTGGCAACTATTTATAGACTAAAAATCATGATTCGTCTTATCGGTCCGCACCGATGTACCGATCAGCTGTTGGTATGGCATGTACCGAGCTATACAAAGCTGTATCAAACATACCAACACATGGTACATGGGGGTATACCAATGTATCGCCCATACCAGTCCCCTATCGGACTAGTATATACCGCCCATATCGAACGGTACACCATGGTACGATGAACCTTGCTAAAAATAACATGATAGTTTTTTCTATAAGCAAAGTTGTCCATTCCAGAATTCAGGATTCTCAATCTGCAATAATATCAGTCTTTCCAACATTGTCAGAGAGGCAAGTCATTACATCTAAACCTGCATATTGGTTTTTCTAAGTTTAACCAGAACAGAGATAAATTCACAAGAGAAACAGATTGCTTAAATACATGGCAAAGTCAACCATTGATGCCTTCAGATATATTCTTCAAATCTGACAAAACAAGCATACTCTCAATTTTGTTAAGAAGCAAATCATGAACCATGAAAGCTATATGCAGCTTTATTTTGATACTCATCTGGATGATGCAATAAACCAAAGATATTTGTGATGATGGGATTGAAGGCAAACAATCAATTCAAGAGGAGAATTCAGTGCACAAAGCACGTTGATGAGTGAGATCAATTTTTTAGTGCATACAAAACAACCAAAATATGTTGATATAAGTTCCAAATACATGTTCAATCTTACCAAGATGGCCATTGATTTTTTCCAAAATATGTTGAAAAGTATACCTATAGCCTATAGCAATGGACAAAATGATTAGAACTACTGGTTTCTTACTCTGCAGATGTGCTGCTTATAAAAGCCACACTCACTCAAGTATTTGTGCAGAGCATACCCCAATCATCTTGAGCAGGATACATATACGAGAGAGAATTTCTTCAAAGGGTGCTACAGAACCCATCCAAAAAACTGTAAAAGAAAAACTGAAGAACAGCTCCCTTAGCTCCTGGAAGCAACACATCCAACACAAATGCATGCATCCAACACAAATCCATGGTCAACATTTTTCTTAAACTGATTCTGAGGGGAGTCGCATACTGCAACACAAATCATCCATCAGCTATCACAAAGAATAACAAAAAATTTCATAGTTATCAGTATTTTAGACCACAAATAAACATCAAGTGAAATACACTATTGTTTTTTAGGCCAAATTTCAATTAAGTGCCTAATGTCATTTTGTTTCCAAAGGAATTCCTAAATTCAATTTATGTTTTCAAACAAATCCTGCCATACATGTACTCAAAGACCTTGACGGAAAGCTAATCTGGTTGTGCGATAGGATTATACTTGCCAACCCTGATGAAAACATCTGTGTGAAACATTTTCAACAGACCCTATATGATGAAAACACTGATGAAATAAAAGGGCACATCACAATTGCCCTTATATGTAAACTGTGAACTACTATGGGTATATTGTAACTACATCAGCTTTCTGTCAAGGTCTATGGATGAAAGTTGACTGATGGACTGAATTAAAACATCAACTGAAATTTAACGAATCAGTTGAGAATAAACTGATGACTTAGCTAGGTGCCAACTTCATCCCCGGAAACTGCAACTCCTGATGTCTTTCGGATAGGTACCACACCAACTGATGTTTTGTATGAACTGTGAACTGTCTATGATTTAATACTGCTTCCATAAAAATATCAGGAATTAATTGAAGTTTAAAAGCCCAATTGAAATTTGCTCCAAAGTTCAAGGATCAGTAGTGTAGGTTACCTACATATCCGTAAAATACAATACTATTCTCTCTTAGGTACTAAATACATCCCACCTAGCATTACTTATAAACCCAACAAACCAATAAAAAATCTCCAAACACAAAGATATCAAAATTTTTGAAGGCAAACCATGAACAAAGAAAAGAGATGTTACAAGTTGACCAATTTTATCCTTATCAATGACATTGCTTGATAAACTTGAATATGGGGTTCTCCTATAAACTCTTACAACCTCATAGCCCTGAGGTTTTGGTCATGTTACAAAGGAAATGCTCCTATGAGTTTTTCTTGTAGCATTAAAATCCAAATTCCTGTTCAGTTCTCTTAGATATATACAGAAATTCATTCTGTTGACCATTCCTAAATTTACACTATTGACTAACTTTACAAAATAATCACCAAACATCGCCTGATCATAGATTGTGTAAGTATGCATTTCACGGCGTGGCAAAGACAAATAATGTCCCAGAAGTTTTAATACACGTTACTTGCTTTGCTGTAAGCAATCCAGGAGTCAACCCTAGAATGAAAATGAATGTGTATGTGTGTGTCATATGAACTTGTATATTTCAGCTAATCCATATAGGTCATATAGATACTAACATTGGATGTAAGTATAAACAAGAACAAAGAATAGAAGCATATAATCTATAAAAAATTAGAGAAAGAAAATTCCTGTCGTAGTACCATAATTTCTTCAGGAAGGAGGAAGCCATAAATCAACAACATGTAGGTTCAAACTATGTACAAAGTAAAAGGTCAAATGCCCATGAGATAGCCGAGGGTAAAGTGCTTATGATGCCATGTCACCGGTGTTTACCTCAAGAAATGGTCTAAATACCAGGTGTACCACTAACTATGACCCAATATTTACGAATTAGATGAAGGACCAACACATGGGCCAGGCGACCTCCATATCATTTTGCATTTCTCTACAATATTATGTTTTGCTATTCTAAGTGGTTATTTTAAACTACCTGTCGGCAGTTGTTGGCTCTCAACAAGTTCAAGATGGTAAAATAATTAAAAAACAACAGGGACGACACCATCACCGCTGCCACAACCTCCACCTCCTCTCTTTTTCCTGCACTTCACCTCCACCCACATCGTCATAGCCTTGGATCCACATCCTGCCATCGCCAGTGCTACCTCCTCTTTGTGTGGTCATCACTGACAAGGTTTAAAAGGCTGCCAAGAACAATATGAATGGAGCAGTAAGTACTAGTCCAATAGAGAATCGGATCATGACCAGCCCATTTCAAGCGATGCAGGCCAGTTCAAGAGTTTTTTAATTAAAAAGCCACCTTCTCTCAATCACTACACCAAACTCTGCGTCCCTTGCTCATGCCTGCACCTGTGCCCTAGGCCACCCTTCGCCAACCCATGGTATGCAATTTTGAATGGTACCACCCGGTATGAGCGGTACATACCGGTCCGACGGTGTACCGATACGTGGACCGCTATAGTGCTACAGTAGAGAGAAAGAAATATTTAAAATTAGGTATACCGCTCGGTACACAGTACCGTACCGTACCAAGCCAACCTCGAAACATCGGTATGGTACGGTATTACATACCTTGCGCCAACCCATAGGTCAACACTCCTACAGATCCTCTTCGTCTTCTTATTCCTCTCTTACTCTCCTCCTCTTTCGCCTCCTCCCCCTTTGGTGGTAGCATGTATCTGTGTACCATGTGCTAGTACATCAATAGGAACAAGACCCATACCAGTTTGGCCAATGACCAGTATGGATCCAATACTAGATATTTTAAACCATGGTCACTGTCACCCCCTTCAACGGCATGCACAGCCATCTTCTCAGCTTCCTCCAACCTTCTCCTCTCGTCCTCTCTTCTCTCCTTCATTCTCTTTGATCCGTGCCAGCCAATAAGGGACCATACCATGCATCAGCATGCCCCCATACCAGGACTGACTGGACAAGGGTCACAGATCTGAACTTGAAACCTTAACCTCAAGTAGTGATTTCTTTGATCACCTGATATGAAGCATGTACACAATGACATGATATAGACGAGCCAACACATCAAAACTAGTAAAAGACATGACAAAGCATGGACATAGCCATTAACACAGATTTTACATGTTATATTTTTTTACACAAGTTAAACAAAATCAATGATATACAAAATTTATAGAAGGCACAACAACAATTTATATGGTTTATCAAATTTCACCAAAAAAAATTCCAATGTGTATATGAAACATTGTAGTAAGTACACATCCTAGTCTATGAACATTTTATTGTGTTGAAGACTTTTATAGATTGATATAAACATCCTACATACATGCAAAACATAAAGAAAATATGAGTTACACAAGAGTCCTAATATGTTTTGAAGTATTTGAAGCATGTCGAGAGGTGTCTGACAAGTCTCAGAATGGCATAGCAAGTATTTTGAATTGTTCATGCTTCATAGATCACCTACAAACTAGTTGGTCGCACTCTATTATATACTGCACAAACACTAAATCTAACTATGAATCAAGATAGCACAGTTGGTTCAATAAATATCAAACAGACAAGAAAATAAAAGGTCTACATCTAGGACAATTTGTTTAACATCATCAATGTGAAACTACAGCTTTTTATATCACAAAAAAATAAAAAACAGCTGCCCCACAATGTGTAACATATCAAAGCTCAAGTGTTTAATTACTAGAGAAATAATGTAACTATTTAATGCATTTCAAATCATACAAACACAAAACTCAGCTCTGCACCAGTTCAGGTTAAGATAGGATTCCTTGCAAAGTAGTGTTATTCCACCTTGCAAAGTAGTGTTATTCCTTTTCCTTTGCCCACAAAGGATAGGATTCCTACCACATTTAGAAAATCAGGAAAAAAATCAGGAAATATAGAAAATTGATATTGGTTTCTGTTTCCTGTAAATCATAAAATGCTCAAGAGTGTTCAACAATCACAAAGAAAAGAACTCTTTCTTCAAGCCCTTTTAGCTAAGAAGGATAAAACAAAAAAGTACAATCGCATACTCAGCAAGTCTATCAATTTGCCCACAAGACACTTTTGGTAGCACACAGTAAATTCACATTCGCTTTAACTCAAAGGAAACTGAACTTCAATTTTTCTAGTAAAGGAAAGCGGCTAAACATGAAGTCCAAACTCAGGAAACTATAGGAACTTGTTAAGGCCTATCCATGTCGAATGCCAAAATGGGAAAGATTTACAAAAACAGTCTACAGTTGTCAATTTACAAATTACAGACCCTCAAAGTGTGGTAGTATATTAAAAGAGCCCAACAGTTAAATCTTAGATTTTACAGATATACTCTGCAAACTGATGTTCATCAATAAGAATCTATCTTAGTTCACCGAAGTATCTGCATCTAAGAAAATAACAGAATCACAGGCATAAGGACAAGTCAAAGCATGCACTTGGTGAAATAGCAGTAAACCTCTAGTTGCACTGCATGTGAGACCATGTGAAGAGTACTTCAACAGGCACTTGAAAAAGGCATACAACAATCTAAGCTCATCTTGCAGCAAACTCAAAACCATCGAAACAAATCCCACTTGTTTCTAATGTATTATGCTGCATAGCATCATCGACATTCACATCTTGTGTTTGTTTGGTCCAAGGAGCACCATGAAACATATTCTCCATTTCAGCAATGAATCGGTCAAGCCCATGTTCAAGAATTTCAAGGGATTCTTTTGACAGTGCACTTTTTACCGCAACAGATACTGCTTTATGACAAATGCGACTGTATCGTGAGATCAATGACTCTTGGGCACTGGAATCAGCTGCCAAATGAGGTCCACAGTATAATGTCCCATCTTTTGCATACTTTGTCCATCTCTTCAAAATGTACTGAGGAGGGAGATAGAGAATGTTATTATTGTTAAGAACTTTTAATGCATGCATACACAAGATGCCCATTGATTCAAATTTTTTACAGCTACATTTAATTGTAATATTGGATGGATTAAACTCAACAAGCCCAGTGCATTTTTGAGGAATAGAAACTCTAAAAGTATAAACTGTCCCATCCATAGCAATAGTTTCACATAGGCAAGCAAGTTGGCTCTTGTACTCGTATTCAAAATCCACATATATTGTCCTTGTATATGATTCTGCTGCTTCAGCTAGAACAGGTATATCAACCAACAAAACAGGTTTAGTTTGCCTAGATTCATAATCTTCAAAAAGTTCCTTTTCACGTAGTTGAACTAATGCCTTGAAATATTGTGCAATAAATTTGGGCAGAGGCAGTTTCCTGTAGAAATGAATCTTGAAGAGATTGTCCATGCCTTCAGCCCATTGTTTTGTTGTCATAGTAGCACAAAATGAATTAAGGTAAGCAAGAGCCCATTTTTCTGTGGCTGCATATAGGTCCTTCAACCATGCACTATTTCCAAGACAATGTTTAGAAATCAAGCTATCCCATAATTTACATAAAATTTCTTCAGAACTACTTCCAAATATGCAATCCTCAAAATCTTTTTGGAAGTTGGATTCACGGTTGGACACACCATGAAAATGCTTTGGAACATTTTGAAGTATGTGCCATAAACAAAGTCGATGGCATGTATCAGGAAAAATCATAGTAATCGCTTTTGACATTTCAGCACAGCGATCTGTAAAGATTGTCTTTGGCTGTCTACCAGACATAGCGGCCATAAAAGTTCTAAATAACCAAATGAATGATTCTATAGATTCATCCAACAGCAATGCAGCACCAAATATAACAATTTGCTTATGATGATTTACGCCAATAAATGGTGCAAATGGTATGTCAAACCTGCTCGTTCGATAGGTTGTGTCAAACAAGACTGAATCACCAAAGTAGGCATAATCATTTATTGACCGTGCATCCGCCCAAAAGAAGTTGGTCATGCGTTCCTTTTCATCTATTTGTACAGCATAAAAAAATGACGGATCTTCAGACTGTTTATTTTTCAGAATATCTAAAAGGAACTGTGCATCTCCCTTTTCAAGATCCCGCAGCCTTGTAGCACTCAAACAGCTGTTTTGGTTCTTCACAAGCAATTCTCCATCTCCCATACTCTGTACCTCCTCTGACTGAGAATCATACATCAGAGAAGGTTTTACCCCATAATAGTAATCTGCTTCAGTAAAGATTGCACGTTCAACAGGCAATTTCTTTCTATGTGACCGCAACATGTGAATCTTATTTGGGCTTGCAAGCAGATGATTGTGCTCTTCAATGAGCTTATTTACTACCCATACATTGCTACGATTCACTTTGAACTCAATACGAGCCAAACATTTTGTTCTCTCCAGTGGACGTGGTTTCTTAGTCACATGAGTGCGATGCTCTTGACGAGTACCTTCATTGCTACAGACATAGTGCCTATCTCGTATGCTATTATCTCTTCTTCGGGAAAGATGCCCCTTGCGCACACTGAATCCCTTTTTCTTGGCATATGAATTATAGAATTCATATGCTTCCTCTTCCGAATGAAAAACCATACCAACCTTAGGTTCTAACTGTAAAATTTCAGTTGCCTCAGGAGCAACAGTCACTAATTCATCCACATTGCCAGTATTTAAAGATCCATCCAAACAAGTTATACTTCCTGATGCATCTCTGTCATCAACATTTCCCACTGAACTATCGATGTTACTGGAAATTTCCACTGCTCCAACAAGGCCATTGTCATTTTCTACTAGTCCACTAGTCATAGTGGCTTTTCTCATTGATCCATCCATTTCATTGGTACCTTCTCCAGACACATCAGCAGCCACAGCCACACTTCCTTCTAGTGATATATTTATGGCCTTGGTGCTCCCAACAGATGCATCCACTGTTTTGATATTTTCTAGGGGCCCATCCATGGTGGTTTAATTTTCTACAGTTCCACCAGTATAAGACTCATTAATAGTTGACTATGCCTTCAAGAAAGAATACTCATCATAACAATATACCTTCAAAGCAGGTGTTCTGTCTACAACTTCTTCAACTTTATCTTTGCCGTAGATGTGTCCCTTATGACTCCCAGGGAAAAATAGCAACCCTTGTCTGAAATTGTATCAGTAGAAAGCAAGCAAAGGTCAGTGATATAATTAAGAACTCAAATTAAGCAGCTAAAGGAAACAAGTTGGTACGGTAACTGTAGCCAAAGGCTTGAAAGTTGCAGCGTTTTTGTAGGTCACTTAATTAGCAAAACAAGCATTAATAAAAATCATATTTATGGCAAAGGCAATGTGATTTGAAGAATCATCAAATGATTTTCTGTAAAATCACATATAAAAATAAATCTACAAAAAAATTAGGCAAACAAAAGGTAGAAAAGTTGTTGAACATTCACAACAACAACTAACAATTTAACAGCAGAGCAATTCTGTCAAAATCAAGGTCATATTTTCGTGTGTCGGTAATGTACCAATCACGTCTCGAACCAGTACTGTATCTGTCCATACCAGTGTACTGTACCAGTTCTGAGTTTCAAAAAAAAAAAGTTTTTAAAGTTGAAAAAAATAAGCATCCAGTACAGAGCCTATACACCCCATACCAGGTGGAACTGACTCTATAACAAGCGTACCAGATAGTATCGCCTGATATAAGTCTAGTATGGACATAATGACCAGTTTGCCTTGGTTAACCTATCAGACTGATGAATATCATATGCACCAAACCGTACTAAATGTATTGTGAATCTTGGTCAAAAGCAAGGTTTGTTGTACTGATACATACCGCTCGGTACAGGCGATACATACTAGTCCGATAGGGTACCGGTACGTGGACCGCCATCTACCGAGCAGTATCGGTCACTTGACCCCGTATCAGGCAGTACGGGGTCTGTACTAGGCGGTAACGATCGAAATCCGAACGTTACCGACATGTACCGATCAATATGCTTGGATTTTGATCATTACTGACCTATACCGGGTGGTAACAATCGAAATTTGATTGTTACCAGTCAAGGGCTGAAATTGCCCTATTTTAAATGGTTAATTTAATCGTTTGAGACTTAGAAATGGGTTTTTAAATCCTTTTCTCTCTCCAATTTCAACTTATTTCACTCTCTTAAACTCTTTTTCACTCACATCTCTCTTATTTTCACATTTTCATTCTCTTAAATTCAACAAAGCTATAATTTGTGGATTGGATCAAATTTAGGAAGCTAATTTATGAGGTTTAAGAGGAAGAACACTCTAACCAAGAGGTATGCGTTCTCTTTCTAGAGGAAGAACACTCTAATTTGTGGATTGAATCATCGTATTCACAACCGTCGTATTATGGAGAATCTTACGGCCAACAACAGTACGGTGACAGTTGGCCATACTTCTTCGAACAATAGTACGATAATCGATTTTACGATACGAAGTAACAGATCAATAGCGAAAGTAGAAATTCTGACATTCTCTATGCTCCACACTAACACATGCCACATTTATCCTTGCCTCAAGAGCCGCCTCGGACACATGTGGTTCACGACGATCAGACTACGACCATCACCACATTGATGCACCAATGACATACGGTTTATCAGTACACCATATCGTGAGATCAATTTCAAAATTAAGTCCGACAAACATATCATATTGATATACAGATACATAGGATCGAGGATCCCGATCCACCACCCGTGGAGTCCCGTCGTTCTTTTTGGTGGTAGAACCAAGTATATCTATCGATTGATTACTTAAATTCATTTGAATATTGAAGTTTAAGTTGTATAAAAAATACCACAAAACTACTCAAAGCTTGAAAAAGATATGTGACACTATTCTTTCCTAATTTACATTATTTTGTTAAAATTACACTAAATTTATATTTATTTTTAACTTAAAAATCTTAATCTAACTTTTTTTTTCTATTTTTAGGTTTTTTTAGAGGTTTTTTTTATGATTTTGAGCGTACCGACGGGTACCATCAGTTAAGACAAGGAGGGTGGTATCATAGTAGGTAAGACATGATGTCCTACATTCAAGTGGAGATGCTAACCCCACTCAGCAATGTAAAAGAGAGTGCACACATTCATTTCTTATCCAGGAGCATCATATTAACCAACTTATAGGTTCTTATGTCTGTACCTAAAAATATATGTATATAATGACAATTATGTACATTCAAAGGCAATTAGCAAGCACAGATGGTTGCAGATATTGATATTTGAAACATACTAAAACAAAAAACATATGTATCATGATAACGAACACCACTTTCCAAGTCAGAACAAAAAGTCAAAAGTTAACAAGTTCAGAGTCCATGTTCACAACTGATCAATTTGGCTCGATGTCAATTTGTGGCATGAGACAACACACCATTCATTTCATGATAGAACCTTCCCATACTTCAGAGAACACAGAAATTAAGTTCAGGCACTCCACAAAGAGTTCATGACAATCCATATCAACACATTTGATACAAATAAAACCTGTTCACAATTTATGGTTACACAATATATGCATTTTGTTCAACAACCATCACATATTAAATTGTGTCCTGTTCCTGGACAATCCAGATCAATTTATCAGACATGCATAACCTTGTTCCTAGATCACAACAATCCATCAGAAAATTTGACACAATCAGAACTTGCTAATGGTTGAAAATAATCCAAATTCCATAAAAAACATTGGACACATATCATGAAAAAAACCAGTAACTTGAGCGATTGAAAAACATTTATGATCCAACAAGATGCATGTACATCATACAGCAACCACCATGGTTTAAGAACGAGAATTGAAAAGATATATATAATGAGACTCCAATATAACACGACATTTATGAAAAAGTTCAGCACAAAAAATAATTGATATAGTCAGAAAAAGGAATCTATGTTTCAAAATGATGCAATACGTAAGGCATCATCTAAACAAAAATTAGCTGATCAAGACTAAGACAAGATGTTGATAATTTAACCACAATTCAAAAGCAGAAAAAAATATTTGGCGTCGCATGTATCATACAAAGTAACCATATATATAATCACTAATTCTGCACGAAGAAGATGTTTAGAACAATCATGCGGCAATTACACAACGTGAAAGAAACTTGGTTTTGGTATCAATAGATCGTCGTCACGATTTAAAACCAATCATCAATAACTAAAGCATGATTTCAGCACCGAAATTGTGCATCCCACACAAAACCTAAAACTCACTTCAGAATAACAATCACTAAATTTATCAAAATTATAAATAGCACGAGGCCAGGGACGAGGAAGGGTTTCAGGAAACGGCTGCAATAGGTCGGGGAAGCGGAATGCTTCGGGGAACGGCTGCAAGAGGCGCGAGAGGAGTAAGGGTTTCGGGAGACGGCTGCTAGAGGTCGGGTTAGAGGAGGGGTTTCGGGTGACTTCTTGCAGCAGGTGGCAATTGAAAGATACCGAAACGAGAAAGCGTTTCCAGGAGCTTCGCACAGGTCGCAGAGCAGCGGAGACGAGAAGGGAGAGGGGGAATGGAGGGAGGAGGGAGAGGAAAAGAGAGAGCTAGAGAGAAGAGGGAGAATACCTCGCTTGGTGCGGGATGGCGATGTCACGGTCGGCTTCTTGGAAGACGGTTCGGTTAAATACCCGTTAGGGCCGGAATCGGACTGCGGCCTACCCACTGCTCAAATCGGATCTGGGTTGGACCGCTACGACCCAATTCCGGCGGCTCACCCACAACCGGATCCGAGTGAAATCGGACTGCTACGACGCGATGCCCGCGGCCCAGCCACTTTCCTCGAACCGGATCCGGTTACAGAACCTATCTTGTTAGAACCGAATCAGGTTCCAGAACCGACGGTTCCGATTTTGTCAAATTTAGAACCTTTCAGATTTGTTTCGAATCGGAGCCATCCATTTAATTTTTTGCTTTTTTCCCAAAATATTCCTTCGATTATCAGTTTATTAACTTGTTAAAAATGATAAATTCATTATTTGGAAGGCATTTGATCATTTAGATTTTTCTTTTATTTTTCTATCCATGTGGAAAGAATAAAAATTATTTAGCGTATATCGGTTGTGCGCCTCGGATCTGATTTCAAATGATGTTTGCAGCTGCAAGACAGATCAAAGTTCTTTTGATCAGTGTTGTCATCTAAGATCTGCAAATGCAAAATACCATCACTGATCTCTTTTTTCTCTTATTTTCTTTGTGTCGGTGCGAAAAGATGAAGGCAGATACAAAAAGTGTTCTTTGTAGAGTTATAGAAACAGTCACAAACAAGGAAACCAATCCCTACAAACTTTCAAGCTCAAAACACAACTCAGCAAAATATTACAGGTTTCTATATAGCCTCACAAAACCTTGGATTTTCCTCGTCCTATCGATAGGTGAAACCTTAATCCTGTTATCTATCAAACAAAAGAACCTCGGATCGTAGGCATGAAGTGAAAATTTCCGAGATCATAAAATCATACGGTGACTGATCAGAATACCATGCAGCTAGCTACACTCTACTTGGAGTCTGCGGCCAATGGCTAATCCCGTGACAGAACAAAGTGTTCTTCTAGAGAGATAAAGCTTGATGCGTTGTTCGCAGCTGGTTCGAAAATGTCGCCTAGCAGTTCATTCAGGCTTGTTCCTGTCCTTGGATCTCACTTTTGCAGCACTTTGCATGGTATCGCTGGGTGGTGCAGGCCGCTGAATCTGAGACTGGGTGATGTACTGCCTCTGCAAATCTTTAAAGCTTTCAATGAGTTCATGGAAACTCGGTCGATGTTTTGGTTCGCTGTAAGGGAGAGAAAAAAAAGAAAAAAGAGACGGTTAGTGGAGGCTAATTAAGAAAAATGCAGGAGAAATTGTATTCAAGATATTTAAGGGCAAAAAAACAACCTGCGCCAACAACTCTCGATTATGAATGCCCATTGTGGATCCAAATCTTTCGGAAGATCCAACCTCTGATTCAAGAATCCAACAGCTGCGATAACCTGGATTGAGAAAAACTAAAGTGTGATAGAAATTCAATTCAAAATTTGAGCCAAACTTGTTAGAAATGGTGAAACAATCAACCAAACAAGCATCTCCCGGTATCAGTGTTTGATGGCATGATATGAATGACTGAGACTATTAACAACTGGAGAAATAGTATGATACTACACAAAAGCATCATACCAAAATGAATATGTTCTATGTTTCCACCAAGGTTCGCAATACCGTACCGTACCGGTATTTCGACCTGGGCTCGGTACCGGTACGGTACGGTATACCGAGCGGTATACCCAGGTGTACCGAGTACTGTCGGTCCGCGTACCGAAAACCTGTCGGACCGGTACGTACCACCCGTACCGGGCGGTACGGCTCGGTATGGCAGACCCTGGTTTCCACTATCAACCAAGAACATGTGTTTGGATGACAACAGAACACGGGCTTTCCTGAGTTAGAATAATAATTTATGATAAACATACGATGGACTAAAATAACTTCAAATTCATTTTGATAGCAAAAAATGAAGATGTGGTTCATCCGGTAATCACACTAGTTATGTTAGTTTAGCTTTCATGCATTGAACATCATTAAAAAGCAATAGAAAAGTTATATGCCATGATCATACATCACGATCAAAGGTATGAAGAACTTCTATAATAATGTAGACTGTCAACAAATGGAAACTACTAAAATGTAATAATAACCTGCATTGAGTTGAGATTACACCAGGGAACTTCCTCAGTGACAAGTTCCCACAAGATCACTCCATAGCTGTACACATCCGACCTATTTTTTTCACAGACCAAAAATAGAAGATCACTGAAGCAGCATGTTGATTACCAAAATAAAATATACACTAAGCCAAATTAACATCTGAACTTACTTCTCATCTGAAGGTTCATTTCGAAGGACTTCTGGAGCCATCCATTGAGGCTAAAAACCAGGAACATAATTCAGCATCACGAATAATTAAATGCACAGAAACCATCATCAGCAGGAATGCATTATAAGCTTTGTCAGCAATATCAATACCGTTCCTCTCCCAGTTTTGGTGGTCAAGAAAGTCTCATACTTCAAACGCGAAAGACCAAAATCACCAACCTGTTTTCCATAAACAAGTTAATAGAGGATAAGGTGTTTCTGTCTAGGTGAGAGAGACCAATGATACATGCAAGGCAAAAAGCCAACCTTAACGGTCCAATTCTTATCGACCAACAAATTTGATGACTTTAAATCACGGTGGATGATAGGAGGATTGCAATGATGAAGATAATTCATCCCCCTTGCCTGTCAGAAAGTAAGACTTTTAATGATGAGCCAAACTCATATGCAACATGTGGAAATGAACAATTTCTACAAAAAAAAATAGCAGATTTAAATATCTTGCTAACAGACAAATAACTTTATCAGAAATCAAACAGAATATACATCTGGACTTGGATGCAAGAATTTTTCTATGCAACTGCTACTAAAATTTCTGAGGAATATGCATGCATTACATTCATTTTTAAGGTTATATGCACGAAAAGTCACAACATGAATTAACAAGTAAATGCTGAGATCATCTTTCATCAACATACTTCCCTTTGATATTCACTTGGAGGCATGACCCAAGTCCCACCAACTCCTATCTTCTCTATGGCCTTTGTTAGAACTTGGAAGACAAACACCTTCTCCGGCCCCATAGTACAAACACCTCCCATAATGACATTATTGTTGGGTCCAGTCCATATGTGGGCTTGGACAATTTGGGCCATAAGCCCAAATCAACTAATTGGAGATTCGAGAGAACGAAATTAGGGTGAGATTAGAGTAAGAGCGTGCAGCGTGCAGAGAAAAGAGGAGAGAGAAAGTAAGGTTTCTGAGTTTTCTGCTTGACGATCGGTGGCCAAACGTTGTCAGTTTCGGCCCAAATTTATGTGGAGAATCCTTGCAGCAAACTCTACAATCCTAACGGTGTTGATCTGCAGTTTACCCTCTCTAAGGTACTTTCCTGCGATATCCACTCTGTGAGACCTAGAATTCTCTCTTGAGGAGATCCATCCTACATGATGAAGATATGCTATTGTTGAGCCAAGATCTATGTTCTTGATGTTATTCCGATCCTCTAGTTATTCTAGAGAAGACCTACTGTAAACCTGTTATCATTATTATTGATAGTGAAAGTTTGAGGTGGACTACGGTCCCGTGATTTTTCCCACATTGGGTTTTCCACGTTAAAAAGATTTGGTCTCTCTGTGTGATTGATTTATTGCTCTATTGTTTATGCTGTGCTGATTGATATTAGCATTTTGATATCAAGTTGGTATTTTGATGAGGAACCTATTTTGATACACAAAGAGGGAAAAGAATTATTCCGTATTAACAGGTTTCTTCCCAACAATTATAATTTCAAGAAACATATGGTTTCTCCTGGTGCTTAAAACATAGCCGTTCACCAAAGCTTGTTCTTACTTTTCCAATCTTTCAGCTCCTCAACTCTGCCACCTATTTTCTCCCTCTAGCTTGTTCCTTCTGCTCCATCCTGTCCTCACTACCCACCTTTAATCTGAAAGTCCCACCACCTACCAAAATGTTTGCCCTAATTTCCCAACTCCCATACTATCTGGGAAATCCAAAGTCAGGACTGGTTGGGGAATTTTCTTTTTTTTTTATTGAATTCAGAAACAAATTAAAATAGTTAACCGTATGGATCTGGATGCTGCATCATTTACTGGCTCTGAAATGACACCTATACCACCCTTTTTAATGTCCATATGCATGCATATAGTAAATTGCGGTGCCTGTGATATCTTGCATTGTTTAATGTGAATACAATTAGACTTAAACAGGGATACAAAATCGAAACATGTACATCTTCAAATAAGGAACTACGCTTACAATATCTAGAGCCATGAGAACGCGCCGTCTCCAGTCCAACTTTGTTGTATTTCTTTGCAGTAAACGGAACAAACTCCCACTACATTTAAAATGGAAGAAAAATGTAAGATTGGATGCTGATTAATATGTTTTTTCCAATATTATGTCTCTGTCTAAAGTAATGAACACCTGAAAAGATTCAGAACTGTAAATCACAATCCTGTGTAGATAAAAATGGGACGAGATAACTAGGGCTAATAGTTGCATCCAATTGTTGAATTTCCTAATATGTAGTAACAAACTAAATTAGTGACACTATCATCAACTTAAAACTATTATATGTGCCTTTACGAATATCATTTACAGCATAGGATATAGGGTTGTGTTTCACTACAACCTGACACTGAAGAAAGCTTCTTTTTTTTTAGCTTGAGGCAATTATGATATCGCTGCCATGTTCATGGCCATACAATTATTGCAAAAGTCAAGAAATGACAAAGAAAACATATATACAAAGTTATAAACACCAACTACAATCATGATTACCTACAAATAAAATTCTAATTATCAACTTTACAGGGGTTTTGTTATGTTCTTGGCATGATATGACCGAGAAACCCCATGTGCTGGCCAAAGCTGGCCTGGTCATACTACAGAATAGTTGACACTGGCATGACTCAACAAAACCCCCTGGTGCCATACAACAATCTCACAAGAATACTACAATGACACCACTTGGTGTACGCTGACTTTCTGTGGATTGGGAGCTCTCCGTTGAATAACTTGCTACTAGAAATTTGAGGCAAGATCATTTGGTTTCCTGATTATAAAGGACAGACATCATGTTGCCTAATTTCCTATATATGTAAGATCATTCTATGAATATTAGAATTGAATTCCTGTTATGAAAAAGCTGGAATATATGCACATTTTTGGGTAAAAGAAGCTAATATTCACAAAAAAATAATGTTTACATTGTTTTTGTTCGACTTTAGAAAGAAAATGTTGAGTACTAACCGTGGAAGAAACTCTGTCACAATACAAAGACGATGTGGAGAAGTAACCGCACCCATAAAAAGCAGTATATTTGGATGCCGTAGCTTCTTCATAAGTGACACCTTAAAAAACAAAGCATCGTTTGGACTTTGGATTGCAATGGGAAAGGGAGACATTCATCACTAAATTCAGAGAACCACAATGGACCATAAAGTTAATAACACCATGACAAGCATATATGAATACTAAAAGCAGCAGATATTTGGAGATCTAAAATACAATCTGGAAAAGGATTCCTTAATTCATTTCAACATTGAGACATTTTAGATTGCATGCTATTAAGTTAGAGCAACCGATGACTAAAAACTTATAAAGTTTTCTTATCTTTCCAAGTTTTCATCTTACAACATACACCAAAAGAAAAAAAGAAAAAAAAAACAAAGTTTCAACATTCTACCTCTTGTCTAAAGGAAAGCATCACTTCATCAGAAAGTTCCTGCATTGAGAATAATTTAACTGCCACATCCTGCAAGAAGCACGATACAAAATTTTAATCCATAACAAGAGGCACATAGCAGTTTGAACATCATAACTATTAACGATATGTCCAAGTCATCATTTAACAAAAGACCTACTTAAGAAGTTGAAAGGTTCATACTCAAAAATAAAAAAGATGAAATTATGCTCGACTTTGACCATACTTTTCAATGGTACCTTCTTGGGAGAGGACAAATTATATAAAACATGCCAGAGGCAGCTAAGCTGGGAATTAGCAAATCTTTCATCTTTGTGCAACTTGCTGGCCACTTGATTTCTATTACTAAATTGGTGTGGATACATCATGAACACTTGGATAATGTGTATAAATGTTATCCACTTAACTAATGTTGAAATATATATTGACCACCAAAAAAAAAACCCTATAACCACCAGCATTAGGAAAATATCAGATGTCTAGAAAGTATCTTTTCAGAAGCTTATAGAGATCAACAAGTTAAAATCATTACTTATCAAAGAGAAAAATGCATGGTTGATTGAGATGAAATGATACAAATATTCTAGTTTGTTTTCTTTGGAAAAAGCATATCCCATAATACATTGAATATCAGAAGAACTTGGTTCTAAGAAAACATGAGTTCCTAACCTGAAAATAAAAAGCTCTAAGCATTCCAAAACATGGTACTCCCCTTGAAAGAAAGTCATCAAGTTATTGAAGCAAAATTAACACTCAGCCAGTCAGATAGGAATCATGTCTTTTACCATGAAAGAGTTCATAAAGACCCATAGACATGGAATAATATGTATATCACTTATAATACTCATCTCTAACTTGAAACATTTGTTATATGTCTAACCCATCATTCCTGAGCATCAAATCACCAGCAGTATGCACAAAACATCTACGTGGTTGAAAAACAAAGTACAGACAAAGTTCAGCTGCATCTAGAGAACTCGCGAACAGTTTATTTAGAGGAAACTAATTGAAAAAAAAAAAGCAATACTAGAAACCTTATTTTGGAGTTGACTTATATGAAAGAACAGGAGAAGCTTACCGAGCCATACCACTGAGCATGATATACAGTTCCACAAGAACCTGCAGAAACAGAGGATATTTACAGTGAGAAGTAGTAATGGACAACAATGATGACAGCATTATTCTCTTAACTAAGTCAGTTCTATTGGTTCGATCATTCAGCAACAACACAAGTTAGGCAATAAATAGATGATTAATTTTAACAGATGTAGGTGTTAAAATAATTACTTGGTAGCAAGCATCCACCAAAGAGATGATCATTGCATGAGGACATTCAACCGAGGAATGTTGCAGAATTTTGTTTTTATCTTTTCCATTAGGCACATCCTAAAGAGGTAAGACCAGACAATCACTACTTTTGTTTGTGATGAACAACCAAACTTCATCATTGCAAGTCTCGACTCATTACAAAAAAATAGGAGTCCTTTAAAGGGGGGTAATATGAGATTCAAGTTTCAAACACAGTGAGTCGAAGAGTGTCAGAATCAAATTTCTAACAAGTTGAACTCTGTCACTAGCAAAAAAAGTCAAACTCTGGCATTCATCAGTAACAATCAGATAAGAATTGCAATTGGAAGATGAAGAGACTGTACTGGTCTAATAGTCACATGGTTGGAGAAAGAAAGGAGATCAACAAGGAACTGTAGGAAGTATGCTTCTATGAATATAAGCCCCCATAAAACCCTCTTGGAACAGTAGGAAGTATGTTTCTATAAATATAAGTCCCTTAGATCTATGTGTCTATGATTATATACCCCTTAGATCTATGTTTCTATGAAATATGAATATAAGCCCCTTAGATCCCTCTCCATTTTTTGGAGCAATATAGTTACACTCCACAAAATAATTATTGAACAAAGATGAAGACATTCAAGGTTAAGTGTTCTATCTAGCTCAAATTCCTAAAATTCATTGCTAGTTTCTGCAAATTTAATTTTTTGGGCGGACAACACGATATTCATCTCATGGAAAAACCAATAATAGAAATGGAACAAAACACAGGACAGAATTTTTTTATATCACAAGATAGGACTTTTCCCAAGCCTAAATTATGCAACCATGGTTCCAAACAGTTTATAAACTGTACAAGAACCCTTTATTATGTAATAAATTTGTATCGAGCAACAGATGTTCTTAAAGTGTAAACTAGATCTATTAACATAAAAATAATTTGAATGGCCAGATTAAGAAATTCATTTTTAAATAAGTTCTAAATCTATATGAAATACCAGGAAACTGAGGCCTCCTTTACTAGCCAAGGGCAGCTTGATTTATGTATAGAACAAGCAGCACATTATTAATTGTCCAACTCTCTTATAGAAGCACAACAAACTGTCTTGGTACTATGAACATTCAACACTAGCATAATATGTCAGGTGATGTCTCTCACTATATGTCTTATCCTATGCAATGCACAAATTTAACAGCCCAAGCACATAATGTTCAAATAGCAAACAATCAGGATTTGAATTTGGAATATCAGCGATAGCTATAAGAAACATCTCACCAATTCTCTGCATAATCATAGGACAATTATAACGTGATGCACAAGCCTTACAAACTAATGGAGCACCTGATAACATAGATTTAAGACAAGACATTGTGTTTTATAAATGCTAGTAATTTTTTTCTACAAAATTCCTGCAACTGTGGGGTATACCTCAAGGAATTGATTAATAAACGAGGCTGCAAGTTAATGGCTACTGGATGATGAGAATAAAAGTGAGATGTCATATGTACTGATGTCCGCGAGAAAGGCAACCATTTTTTTGTCTCAGGAGATGCTAGCAAAAGAACTGGTGAAAAATTCCTTCGAAACATTAAGAGCAGCATATAATTGTTCAAGATACATGGGACAATAAGCAATGAATTTAGTCTGACTGCTGGCAATTGTCTAGACGATAGCCAGCAACCAAAAGAGCAACCAAAAGAATGAAGATATAAAAGAAGCTGGAATTCGAATTCGATGATTCAATTGTTCTTATCAGCATGTTTGGATTAGAGTTTAGAACAACTTCCGAAGCAAATATAATCATGTTATTGCAAGAAGACGATGATTACCTTGTCCAATATGTTCTCCAATTTTAAGGTCTTCCCATAAGATCTCATAATCTAAGCAGTCAGTATCCATATCCACTTTCTGAACAGTACTGCTGCCAGTGCTCCCACAGCTGCTAACACTACTTAAGCTCGCATTATGAGAGGAACAAGATCCAGAAGCCTCTTTATTGCCTGTCAGATTGATTTCAGTCAATTGATTTTCTGTTCTTGTACCAGATTCAGATGGCTTTTGAAGATTGTAATCATTTTCTTGATTATCATGCAACCATGGCCAGACAAAGAGATTCTTTGCATCATTACCGTCTTGCTCATGCCCTTTCCAAGGCCATGATATCCCCTTTTTGGCAAATAATGCTTCTGTCTTACTGATGATCTTGTGAATGCCTGTTTTTCCTTCATCTTCATCATTATTTGCTTTGGTTATTTTGCCAGGAGATTTCTCCTCCACTACAGCAGAGACCTCTGTTCTAGGTGTGCTAACTCCACTTGAAGTACCATCCTCCTTATGGTCTGAGGAAAGTGCATCATGATCAGAAGACTGACCGTATCTGGTTCCAATTTCACGTTCCAAATTGGTTTCGCCTGCCCTTATTCGAGAACGAACTTTGCAAGTAACTTTAGAAGCCTGTTTCATTGATTTTAAAAATAAAAAAAGAATAAACTAGAAAAAAATTAACAATATATGCCAGATTCTATAATGAAGAATGATCCCAAGTGATCCTATGACATATGATGCCTATTGAACTATTTTGCTTCATGAAATTGCAACGTTTTACACTCACCAGGTTTGTGATTTTGGATGCAATAGAAACTTGGAAGGGTTGCTGATCCGAACCAAGCTTATTTATTAAATTTATTCTTGGTCGACTTGCATTGCTGCAGACAGACGCTCGTGGCTTGATAGAGATTGGAGGGGATCCCACGTCCTGAAAGGACCTTGAATCACTAGAAACACAAATTATGCCAACCAAACTATCATCATCATCATAAAAGGGAGTGTTGGTGGCAATAGCTAGAAAACGTTCTCCAGACTTGTTCTTCACAGGAAACTTCCCTGTCCAGCTCTCCCCCATGGTTGTACGGTGAACCATGTTACTAGCAATGTTGAAATCACACACATCAACAAGCAGCTCAATTGCATCCCGACCAAGAGCTTCAGACGAAGAATAACCATAAAGACTTTCTGCTGATCGATTCCTACAAAAATAAATAAGATAATCTTTGAAGAAGACCCTTTATGGATTCCTAGCTTAACATTTCAAAGACAAAAGGATCACACACTTGTGTGTTGATCAAAACACAAACCTAACAGCAAAATATTATTAGCAACAGCACAGCATAAGTTGCAAAATACTGGAAACATTTTAAATGCCACAAGAAGAATATGCAGCATCGTTCATGATATAGAATGGGCAAAACAATTGTTGCACCATGGAATACAAAATGACAAAGAAAAGTTTCAATTAGAATGACAACATCAGATCCATGTTTGAAAATTTTAATATCACAAAAATGCCATTGTCTGCAAGTAACTCTCCACAAACACAAAATTCATGTATACCCATGTTATAACACCCCCAAGCTTAATCTCACTTCCAATGGGGAAAGATATAAATTAACCTATGAGGACTTGATAGATGTACTATTATTAATTTGGTCTTAATCATTTTCAATCAATGGTTCAGACTCAGCAAGGTTAATGAGGCACTTATCCTATTGGACCATATCGTGACACTTGCAAACCTCAAGAAAACCCTTACATGTCCCTGATTTTAAACCCTGATTGATGCCAATACCAGATTTTATTCTCAACTCGATCTAAGATAGATGGGCCTTGATGTGATCTAATCAGGTCTATTATCAGCTGCATGTCTCATAAATATTTGCTATTTTTTAGTGGGACATAGAATATCAGAGTGCTTTGCAGCTATACTCCAGAAATTTTCCCTTTCCAGCCTATAAATTCAGCACACCAGAGGACAAGCAGAAGATACAACAGGTCAGGGTAGAAAGAAGAGGAGCATGTGAGGTTGCAGATTCTAACAAGTGTCCAATCCAGGTATTGACAACCTTAGTCTGCAAGCAACTATCACGCTTGACAATGATTGGCAAAGGATTTAAAGCTGCAAGCAGCAGTTTCCATTCCTTTCTTCTCTAAGACTCCATGCATATTATTTTCCTCATCAGCTATTTCTCCAACAGAACTAGACAATGTGGAAATCACACATGAATGAAATGTTCAGTAACCGAAGTTGTACGTCATAAGTAGAAACACAAGGTATATGCTGATTGTTCCACCAAAATCATGGCAGAAGACAACATATTCAATTCTAGTAAAGCTACTGATATTGATCAAATAATCCCAGCATATCAGGTGAAAACTAAGCATAGTGCTTTTTCCAGTTGCTTGAACAGTCCCATACGCTGGTGGATCTTGAACACTACCTCTCCTTGCTACCAATTATACTTGCAATTCTCATGCAATTTAATAGAACATCATAGGCTAAACGATACTTTTTAAGTACCCGCAATAAGGAATCATATGAAACTTCATTGATCTAGGATGGATAAAGAGCGGGAAGAGGAGATCAAAGAGCTCATAGACGAAAGCAAGTATGCACAGCTCACCAATAAATTATCCTGCCCTCGAGATCGAATATATGAACCGACTGCCCCATCGACTGCAAAATGTTCAGGTACTGCCTTTCCGAGAGAAGCATGCCAGCCGGACCGTCGCTGGAGCCGCTCGTCCCCCGGATCTCTCGCTGTAGACTCGACGAGTGCCCCGAGGAGCTCGATCCCTTCTCCCAGGCAGGACTGGCCTCCTCGAGACCTCCACTGTTCCGCCTCTGAACCAGTACCGTCGTCCGCTCCGGCAACACGGACACGGAGCGGGACCGGCCGCGGTCCGACAGGCGCCCGCCGCCGCGGTCCGACACGCGCCCGCCGCCGCCGTCCACATGCATCATCTTCGACATCTCATGCTTCAACCGGGCATGCACCGCCTCCAGCTCCTGGATCTTCTTGAGCAGCTCTTCTGCCGGGGATTCCATGCCCCAAAAGCGGCTCCTTTTCGCTTCAAAAAAGGAAGTGGAAGAGGCAACGGTGGCAGGGGTGAGCGAGGGCGAGGGTTCATCGGCTGCTCTTGAATCTCCGAAGCGGTGGAGAGTGGGTCTTCTGCTCCAAGAAGCCTCCTTTTCTTCTGCACCTCTCCATTTTCTCTTCTTAGAAGGGTAATCGCCTGCTCTTTCCTTTCTATAATCTGAACTCTTTCCTTAGCTTGTAAGTTTGCTGCCACTAGGAAAGCATGTTCAGGGGGGCTGCTCCCTTTGCTGAGTTCCAAAAGCCACATTTTTCCCCCTTAACTCTTCTTGCCTTGCTATGTATGCCAGTTCATGGCCTAATCTTTTCCGTCTCAGCAACTGGAGTTGGAGGCAAGCGAGCTTGTCGGGTCGTTGTGTTCTTCTTATCCGCTCAATTGCCGGCATGGATACTTCCGACGCAACGTTTCATTCTTGGGAATCTAAACATTGTTGCTGTTGCGGTGCAGTTCATTTCCCATGACTGCCCTTCTTTTGCCTTCCTTGTCGGCGCTCGCTTCCAGTTGTTTCGACTGCCTCTTGCAGTCCATGTTGCTGCTCCAGTTCTCACTTTCATGCTTGTCATTTCCCTCGAAAGAGAGCAATCTTAACACATCACGAATCTTCCATCACGACCTTATCTTCCTTAGGATTTAGTCCTCCACTAACCTCATCCTCGGGGTTGTGTTTTGCTTGCAAGCATGTCGGCTTCTGGCTCACCTTTCGGTCGACTCATAGAGAATCAATAAGCTTTGTGAAGCTTCACATGGCTGCATCTTCTTCTGTGATTCAACTGCATTCCTTCCAAACAGAGAAGAAAAGAAACTCCAATTATCTGCCTCTCTTATTTGTGTTGATGGAAGATCAACTGATCGAGGATAAAAATTGTACATTGATTCCATCAGCTTCACTTGTGCTCATAAATGCTTCAGTAGATCATCAGTATCAACATCAGCATCAATAATGTGTCAGGAAAATTGATTGCACGGAAGCAGCCATCCACGGAAGACGACAACTACAAAGGTGCAGATAGTGAGGCATCAAATTGCTGATCTTTCAGAGCAATTGCCCTAAAAAATAATCTTCCAAAGATGCTACTTGCTTGCTCATCCGCGGACAGATTAAATGTCACATACAAATATGTACGAATCATGCTAGATTGATTTCTCCCTCTTATTATATATTATGGGCCCAATTCTTTAAAAAAATTATTTTTTTATTATTTATGATAGATCATTTTTTTATTCTCGCATAACATTCCTCTTGAACATCTTTATCATTTTACCTTTGGGTTTTCAACATCGTCGTAACTATCTTCATCCTCATCGTGAATATCTCTGCCCTGTTACATTATGGGCTGCTGTGTTTATCTTTCGGGAATCACCCCTACGGTGATACTATCACTTCATTCATCTCTATTTTGTTTCACCATGATAATTACTCATAAACCCTTCAGATTCTTAACTCTCCCGACGTATTCCTATCCGTGCCTCCACAAGGGAGTCAGGAGAGGGAGGTCTAAACGCAATTTTCTCCTTCATCCTATTATGGCCACCTTCGTCTCTTCACAAGACTTTCGCTAACTTTATATGGTCGGTTTCACTCTATCGAGAAAGCAAATTATATTTTTTCCTTTCTTGTCAATGGTCTTATCATCTAAGAGATTTCTTCATTATTCATTTTAAATAACGATATCATATATGAAAAAGTAGATAGTCGAATCTTACGATGAAAACCAGACAAAGACGATAATCGTAGATGCCCACCTAAAAGAACGAAGAATGTGATGACGCAATGGTTATATTATTTTTTTTAAAAATAAAAATATCTAAAAAAAGAAAACTCTAAACTCGAGGAATATGCGATAAGTACTTGTTTGAATATATATAAAAACACAAGAAAATTATGGTAAACACTGAGAATGGGAATTGTGACGGCAAGGCTGCGAAGTTTGGCATGAAATGTCCCTTTCTTTTTGGTAATTACAAAAATCCACCTTATACGGTGCACGCCGGAGGGGTTTTTCCCGTCGAAAAATAAAAGAAAAATCGATCAAAAATTCAAAAAAGGGGCACAAACCATTTTTATACGGTGTATGATCGACACGCCCAAACTCAGTGGATAGCCGCCCCCGAAATAGGCCAACTTGATCAAGACGCCCAAACTTCGCCACGCAAAACCTTTGCCCCCCTGCCAGCCGTCCATCCTTGATCAGACGGTCGACGACCCCGAAAGTACTGCGAACTTCAGAGCCCTTTCTTCCTCGCCTCCACGGTTTCTCCATGGTGCCGCCCCTTCCATCGTATGCGGATGAGCCGAGGACGCGAGAGAGAGAGAGAGAGAGAGAGAGAGAGAGAGAGCCTAACGGTGGATTTTGCTTTTGAGACCCTAGAATCCTCTTCGATCTCGACCGGCGAGGCTGCATGAGTAGGAGGGGAGAGGTCGGTCGCGGCGTCAGACGAAGGTTCTTGAAGCACTCATGGCGCCGTTCATCGTCTCCTCCCCGTGGACGCTGCCTCCGCCTCCTCCCGGCTGCGGAGTTTCGTCTCTCATCCGGGGTTCTGCGAAGCCGAACCCCCGCCGATGCGTTGGCCACCTTCGACGGTTGAGGCTGAGGCCCTCCGGCTGCCCCATTCGCAGGTGATTCATTCGGGTCTCCGATGGGTAGCGTATTTATGGAATTGGTGAAGTTGCTTCTGTAGGAGATAGTTGTAGCCGAAAATTGAACTTAGATCGCACTGGAAGCTTGGATTATCTTGGATGAAATCCTTGGAGATCCGTCGTTTTAGCTTGCGGCAGCCCCGCTGTTTCTGGGTCAATTAGGCTTCTTCGTGACAAGGTGAACGTGCTGTTAGTATCGTATAAGTTGGATTAAACATCACATCCATACAGCAGATTGTCTGTCGTGCGTTATGGATTCAATCGAGGTTTTACTAGTTATTGGAAGGCCTTGATCATAGTTTAATTGATTTATGGGATTTTTATTGCGACATCTGTGTTTGTTGTAGAACAATGTCTTTTGACAATCTCCAACAGTAAGCATTTCGCCTCTGTGGTTAGTGACATATGGAGATGATGAAATCAATGAGCACGATGGTTTTAGAACCACAGTAAATGGACAATCTTGGGGAATAAGGGAAATGATACATGGATATGCTACTAGCAGTGTAGGGTCTTATGGTGGAGTGTAAAGTTCTTACATTCCTGATGCTCATGAAATAAGGAAGGTTCTTATTGATTTTAGTTCAATTACTTGAGTGTTTGTAACTGTAGATGAGCTAAATTACTAATTAAATAGCTATGGACATGACTGCAGAAATTTTGGAAGTGGAAATAATTCAAAATTTGATTGTGATATATCTCTCCAGAAAATAGAGGATGTTCTGGTGGTTGGTGAATTATCTCATGACATAAACAGAGCATAGTTGCATAGTTGATGTCGTGTACCTAATCTCCTTCTTAGTATTTAGATGAACAGGACCCAACAGAGCATACATATATATACATATATATAGATATACATATATATACATATATATACATATATATACATATATATATATATATATACATATATATATATATATATATATATATATATATATATACATATATATATATATATATACATATATATATATATATATACATATATATATATATATATATATATATATATATATTTACATACATTACTGAATTCATATTCCATGCACATATGGGAAGATTAAAAGCATATCATATGAAGACTTTGTGGGCATCATTATAATCTGATTTATTAACCACTGGATCTGATGAACATTGGAATTATTGTATCAGGTTGGATGTATTCACTTCAAAATGCTTTGCTGCAAACACTGATGTTGATGGTGACAATGTAGCAGCTGAGAATACAGTTGCAGAAAATCCTAGGCCTCTTTCATCCAGTTGCTCAATATCAGTTCATCTGAAATCTGATATTCTTGATTCTATACCTTTAGATTTGTCGAGCAAAAAGACAGATGCAAACCATGTCTTCACAAACCTACATGTATAGTCTCTCTCTCTCTCTCTCTCTCTCTCTCTCTCATTCTCTGTGTGTCTATCTGTACATCTGCTTACATCAATTACATATTTTAAAGCCCTGGCACTATTTGATTATGCTTGTCGGTTATTCATCTTCAGTATTTATTAACTTGAAACTTTTGGAACCTCACTTTCAGGTTTTATCCAAAAGAGAGCAAGATGCTCTAGCAGCTACTCCAACACATCCTACAAGTTTATATGGTAGGTTCAATCTTCAATTAAAGAACAAATGCTAAATGTCATTTCTTTCATGATAGGATAGAATTTGAAGTTTTGCACCTTATATATCCATCTTTATCTGAGAACAATATATACAGATTATGTTATTTTTTGTTACGATCAATAATCTCATTGTTGGTAAAGATCCATTTGTTGGTATTTTTATATTGGAGTCAAATTTTAAATCTATGCTATGTTGACATGTAGTTTTTAAATGATCCTACAGGATTTAATTTAAAGTAGAAACTGGAATATGTGTGAACTTTTATATTCTAAAAGGCAAAGTCTGATTACATCATAGTGTTTATTACAAACAGACCTATTTTGAGGATACAACTGCTACTATCAATCTAACACAGGTTGAACAGTTCCACTAGAGAATCACAAAATTACTGAACCTTCCCTCTGTTCACAATATCCCATTTTGGTAACCAATCGGCAAGATGGTTTCCTTCTCTCAAAATGTGTGTGATCTTAACATGAGCAAACTCTTTTAGGGACAGATGTGTTTTGAAGCTAAACACATTTAGTCATGTCAATCCTCTCCTCTGAACTCCTTCAAAATTGACCATTGGAAAACGCTCTTCAGGGGAAGGTCACCAGGAGAAAATAGAAGAATTCTGATGTTCTGATACTTTCCCAGTTGTTCCATTTTCCTTCAGGTTTTGACTTAATATCAAAATATTCTTTAGCATGACTGCATGCGTAGCAGCAAGAGAGTGTGCCTGATCAAGGAAATAAACTTCCTTCCATATATTAGAACATTCTTCGCTCTTCAAATACCTCGAAGAAGACATGCAGAGGCCATTTTTGTTTGACATGAAGCAAAACAATGAGCAAGTATTTATATCCATGGCATTAAAAGGCACACCATGGATACTCATGAACCTTTTGATAGTGCTCAGCAAATGGCAATTGAACTTTGGGATAAAGTGCGACCAACTGGTTCCTCCTCACTTACACCTTAGGCTTAAACCATTCACATTCAGCCAAGTAGGTGAAAGGTATTTCCATGTTAGGATCCTCTCCCAACAAGCCTTACAATAAATGATCTCGTATGGTTAGTTTATTTATATCCATTTCAAAGGTAAGGAACCCTCCACCTAAGCACCCAAGGAAGCAAACTGCTACATATAAGTCTCTGCCACACTTCTGCATGTTATGCATGCTGCAGCCTGATCTTTCGAAATATCATGCATAGTCAGAGGTATGTTGAAAATCCTCATATATTTTGGATGAGCCAACCTTGTTCATGCAGTAAGTTCACCAACTTCCAATCAGAGAAATGAGCTAGGTTCTTGTGATAGAGAATTCAAAATCAAACATATAATTAACTCCCAGATATTCCTTATCACTGGAGTGTTTAGTAACCAAGGGTGTCCTGGTTTATCTGCCTTTCCAGTATCAAATTGAAATACAAGGAGAATCACTGTCACACCCAAGCATAATGATAGGGCTGCCAAGATTCTTTGCTTTTATGCTTGGCTGATACATATCTGTTCCAGAGACTGAGGATCTAATACAAGTTTTGCAGACAGCATTTCTCATCGGTTTAAGCTGTGAAATTCAGAGTCCCTCAAAATCCTTTTTGCAATTCCCAGATTCGAAAAATTAGACCATTAAAATTTTCCCCTCCGCAAGAGATAACCTTCGTGCTTCTTTCCAAGTTCATAGGAGATTGTTTGGAGAAAAACAGGATGCAGAGGATACCAAAAAACGATAAGAATATAATATTCATGCAGTAAATTTGTTGTTGAACTTATTAGATATTCCAATCATCTGATTAGATAAAGGCCAACATCTGAGCTAATTTTCTTAGCTTAGCAGATGTGCCAGTTGGAACCCATCTCCTTTAATATGACCATCCCTCTTGTAGCTCTCTATTTATCAACCTAGAGAGTGATTGGATTCCCAGTAAACAAATAAAAGAAATACAGGATTTTAATGATGGAGACATCTTTTGAGCGTGACATTGTGCAGAGGAAATACACTCCAAAAACCAGTAACTTCGAACATTACCCCATATCACTTAGTATCTTCTTAGAGAGCCTGGATGCTTCGAACATTACCCCATAACTTCGAACATTACTCCAAAAACCACGTCAAGATTTTCCAAATACATTATTTTAAAAACACTATCATGCTTCAGAGAATGAAGACCTGAAGTGCTAAAAATCTATAATCACTTGTACATATTTCAGAAATAAATGCTCTATGTTTAATTGAGACCATCTTACGAAGAACAGGTGTATCATGGTAGCCAATCATTTTGTAGAAATTGTTGCACAAGTTGATAGCCTATTAATTTTTGTCTTGGATGTATTTTCAATCTTTAGAAATAGAAATCAGCTTTGAATGAACATTTGCATGCTCATGGCATATGTGGCATATGAATAGTAGTGAATAAGCATTTAATGCCAGAACATTTCTTACTCTTAATGGTAGGCCAAAAAGCCTTGTGAAACAAACCTTTGCAAAACACTCGGTGTTTGGATAAGGTGAGTATTAGCGAGATATCTTTGTGAATCTTGTAAACCTAGATCAAGCCATCACAAGATGTCTGAGACTTCAATATTACATATCACATGCTACAGAAGTAAGTTCTTGAAAACTACAATGCCATTAACCCATCTACAAAACAAAACCCTCAATAAGAATAGTCCAAATAGTAGTGATTCAGTTTCAGAGAATATGTTTAAGTTATTGAACAAAGGAATATGTGATTCATGTAGTAAGCCGATATCTCTAGTATATGCAGGCAGTCTAGGCAAATATTAAAAGAAATTGCAATGCAGTCATTGAATTTTGTCTTTGAATTGAGCAACATAATTCTTTATGCAACTTACCAAAAGAACATAATATTTTTATGTTGGCAGCAATTTTGTCAGCATTGATATTAAGATTTAGTTGTTTATGACTCTAAAGTGCAGTTCTATATGCTATCTCCTTGGTGGGAAATTTAGTCGAACAACTCTGGAACTTCGTTTGGCCTGCTGCTGTTGCAATTGTTCATCCGAGTCTTCTGCCTGTGGCTGTTGTGGGTTTCTTCACAAAGGTATTGAAAATTTTGACTTTTCCTTGAATATTCAAAGAAGGTTGTGACTGACACATTTCATTATACACAGCTAGCCATTTTTGTTGGGGGCCCATTGGTTGGTAAACTTATGGATTGTTTCCCTAGAGTTCCTGCATATCATAGCCTAAATGTTATTCAGGTATTTAGGCGTCCTTGGTACCTTTGTTATGCTTTAGGTCTTCTCCTTTGGCTAGTAATAACTATGAGCCAGGGAATTTTTCCTTTGAACTTTATGGTTCCTTGTTTTTAAACTTTTTGTCAATGATCTTATTATGTCAGACAGCTGCTCAGTTGTTATCAGCTAGTATGATCATATATGCACTAAATAATACCATAAAGCAAAGCTCTACATCTTCTGTAATTCTCCAACCTTGGTTCATGGTACTCGTTGTGGCTGGGGCAACTGAAAGGCTTGCAGGCTTAGCATTGGGGGTCACGATGGAGCGTGATTGGGTTGTTATGGTAATTTGGATGATTTGCACTTGTTGAGTTAACAAAATTGTGAAAATCATATGAGCTAAATTTCTTCTTTGTTTCCCCTGTTTTGCTTCTCTGGAAGTTAGCAGGCAGAAACAGGCCAGTTGCACTTGCCCAAGCAAATTCTGTACTTAGTCGAGTTGATCTTCTTTGTGAGGTAAACATTACTACTGTCATGTAAAATCAAAGATTCCAATTCTACAAAATTTTCATGATTTTTTTTTCTCATATATAGACTGTCTGCAGATAGCTGGTGCTTCACTCTTCGGCATTTTGTTGTCAAAGTACAATCCAGTGACATGCTTAAAACTTGCTTGTGGTTTAACAATATCTGTGCAACCTATTCTGGTAAGTTTTCCGTATCCTTTTATGAGTATATTAATTGCTGATTAGAATTCCTTCTTTCACTCATTTTGTGTTTATTTTGCAGGTTATCCTGGGTCATGTTATCAATTCACTTTCCAGTGGTGTTCTTGATTGCTCAAGATCTGGCGTTAAACCTGTTGGTTCATCTTCTTTGTTTGATGCCAGGAAGATCGGTTGGACTACTCATACTCTATGACGACTATTTCTCATATCTCAAAGGTTATATTTATGGATATGTCTAACACTTAGAAAATATGCAGTTGAAAATGGACTAGATGCGTTTGGACATGGCTGGAAGGAATATAAGCATCAGCCTGTGCTTCCTGCAAGTTTGGCATATGTGCTTCTTTACTTCAATATTGCTTTAGCACCTGGTGCCATAATGACCGCATTCCTAGTACATCATGGTAATTATAACTCTTTATTAAGAACCCTACACTTCTGGTGGAGATCCAACTTTCACATGATTTTTGAACCCAACATTTTTTTACACAATTAGATTCTTATATGTTATTTAGTCTTAGTTTTAAAATTTAAATTATTATTGTCTGAATTCTATCACCATTATATAACACATCTGTGTCTAGATAAGACATTCTGTTAATTAACAATGTAAGATCTGAAAGTAGGAACCACTGCTACATTCACAAACAAATAGCCTCCTAAAAGGGCATGGTAAATCATTATAAGCTACACTAACTAGACATTCACATAGAAATAAATCGGTTTTGCTGCATCGAGTGCTAGCTTTTGGAGGTTATGGTTGTGCTCGTCATTAATGTGACCAGAAAATTTGTGCTCATTCAGAAGCTGTAAACAGCCTATGTATTTGCACTCACTTGAATGAATGTGACCCATGAAGTAAGAACGTCTATGATGGTTGAGTTGAATCTCTTATTCAGAAGCAAAAATGTTGTCACAGCAACAAAGATAGTGTCCCAACTATTTGGGTTCTGCCACACCTTTTGGTGAATGCATCTGCCTCCACAAGTCTGCTGACAAGGTTGCAAATAAAGTCCTTGTCTGAGGGTCTAGAGAAGCTATTAGGAATGCAATAACTTTTCTAAATAAAGTTCGCCTTATTTTCTTCAAATGACAATGACACAAGGGTTTATGTTCTCATTCATTTAGTTGGAGATGTCTAAAAACTCCCAATAGTCATACCCAGTGATGATCATGACCAAAGAGCCTCCTCCTGGCTACTAATAAAGTTACTTTTATCTATACATAGGTTATTGTCTTTTTGTCTCTTGATGAAGTCAGCTTTTCTGTGTTCATATTTAATCCACCAAATGAATCTATTGACTCATCTCCTGTCTGAAAGACTCTTAATACCTACTAAAATTTAATCTGGGTATAAAAATCCTAGGGTATAAAAATCCTACTCTTATTGTTCATAACAAGAAAAACTTATAAGTTAGGAGACATAGGGAAGTTTCACATGGTTCAAGTTTGCCATGTATAGAAGCGATCAGTCTCTAACAATGATTGAGAGGGAGAGAGAGAGAGAGAGAGAGGCATGGAGGACAGGGTGGTTGAGGAGGTGGAGCTGAAGGTTGAGGACTGGTGCCATGTTGTGTGGCAAAGGAGGTAGTGACCTGGGCAAACAGCAAAAGGAGAAGAACCAGCAGCACAAACAGAAAAGAGAAGAAAAAAAGGTTTAAAGGTACGGCAGGTTACCAACCGATACAGCTCAATATCAATCATCTTATTACCTGGTAAGCTTGCCTTTGGACCATACAGGGCCAATCTGTACATTGGTCAGCCATTTGACCGGTTAGAGCCAGTCCAAATCTAGTGGTATGGTTGAAACATTAATCCTTGGTGTCGAAACCATCCGGAGGCTAAAAGCCCTCTATGGTTGCACCTATGAGATAGTCTGACTAGAGAACATTAATGTAGCTGCGGTCGTAAGTCACCTTCTCTTGAGGTTAGCAAAATTAATAACTTGAAATGGAATTACTAAATCACCTACTTAGGGATAAAGTTGGATTTTTTTTCTGAATGTTTGGATACCAAATGCAGGAATTTATGGTTGTCCTATAGACATTCATTGGGATTTTTTTTCCACATGTTTGGATGCCAAATGCAGGAATTTATGGTTGTGTTATAGGCATTCATTGGGATGATTGCTGAGCCATCTATGACTGCAAACTGTGTCTGGATACCAAACACAGGAATCTTTTGGTTCTGCTATAGACATTCATTGGGATGATTGCTAACCCTGTTTGTGGTTGAAAACATATTTGGAGGGATGCTGAGATAAGGAGGCCATTTATAATCTACAGTTTATTACCAAGGGATAAAGCTGATTTGCCGACTGGAAGTTAACTATTGGTTTTGATAGTTGCAATCACTGAGATGAATGCCTATGATGGCCATCTACTCATGCGTAATCATATGAACTTGCTGAAAACAACCTTTTTAAGTCTGTAAAACGATGCTTCTCTTATTTCGAAGATTGAAATGCTATGGTAAATTATGGCCTACACTTTAAGATAGTCAATTTTGCTGTATTTGGAAGCCCCTGAGAGCTAGGAATTGTCATGGCAAGGTATTATCTACTGAGAGTCAATCATGCTTGCTCAATTGAATGTAAGGATACATGATAGATGAGTTGGGTCAGATCTGTTTGCTGTTTAAATCGCAGTTTTGAGAAACTTTTGCTTGGCATGAAACAAACTGCCTCGCCATGGATGAAGGCTTTACCGTGCAACTAACTAAATGGATCCTAATTTGAAGGTCAAGCTAAGTGATCCATATATTCAGATTGTTGTGGCTCCTTTTATGTTTTTTTCCTTGCATCAGCATTGGTTACTCATATTCTACTCAGTCATTAAGACCTTGTTCTTGCTACTGTGACTTATTTTTGGTTTTGTAGAGAACTTAAGATATAGCAACTGCTAAGCTTATATAGCTGGGCTTTTGGTCGGATATTTTGATTATATGCATTTACCACAGTTGCATCCATGGTTTTTGCAGGGATAAATCCATCAATTATTGGTGGATTCAGTGGATTATGCTCTATCATGGGTTTTGCTGCGACGTTCATGTCTGCAAGTCTAGTAAGACAGCTCGGCATATTAAAGGTTGCAATTTCTTCTATGGTATTTTGATTGCTTTCAGACCTCTTTTCTAGGAACACCATCTAAAAATGTATCTCTTGTACCAGGCAGGAGCTGCTGGATTGATTTTTCAGGCATTTTTGCTCACATTAGCTGTTTCTGTGTATTGGGCCGGTTCTATTACTCAGCAAGCTAGACTACTAATTTTTCTCTCCTTGATTGTAAGCATCATAGTATCTTTTCCCTTGGTAATTCGTAAAATTACATAGCGTAATGATATGGTTCTGCCACGTTTGTTTTTTGTTCAGTTAGATTCAACCTTTTGCAGGGAACAAGGATTTTACTGCATGGTGTTTTTTTTATCTTTGTTTTCAACAGGTAGTGTCACGATTGGGCCATATGTCATATGATGTTGTGGGGACACAGATTCTTCAAACGGGAATTCCTACTGCCAAAGCAAATTTGATAGGGATAACAGAAGTTTCAATGGCCAGCCTAGCTGAACTTCTGATGTTTGGTGTAGCAATAATTGCAAATGACGTTTCACATTTTGGTTTTCTGGCTACACTATCTGTGTCCTCGGTTGCAGTAGCTGCCTTGATTTTTTGCTGGTGGTTAGCTAATCCAACAGATGGTCAGAAAAAGCTCTTCAAGTTTGATGCTCCACTTTAATGCTTGTGAGTTCTCTGTCACATTTTTGTTATCTCAACTTCATTGAGCGTTGTTCTCTTTTACTTGTGTGGCTCTATCTGTTCCTACTGGTTAAATATGGATTGAAGATTCTCTGAATGCAGATTGTAGCAGAGTTATGTTGGAGTCTGTAAGGCAGCAAGCTTTCTTCCTGCCTCTGATCTCCAGTCTGGCATTTAGTTATCACCTGGAGAATTTTTTAGGTGCTTCAGCTGGGAATGAAATGACTGGGCATAAATTTGGCTATGGAGCTCCTAGACAAACATCAACCAAACACTTCCAATAGCTGGAAATACACAAGCCTAAATGCTGCTTCACATTCTACTGAGTACTACTATTTGAGTTCTTGAGATTAAACTTAATCATGTGTTTGTTCAATGATTTCAATCTTGATTTCATAGAGTTTTTTCTTTTGAAAAAAATCAACACATTTTGTTATCACAATTGGCCATGTATATATAACAACCTGAGTAAAGTCCTTGGTGACCAAAATAAATACACAACATGTCTCACTCTCCATAGAAATTGGAGCAGTTTGACCAAAAATTTGCTAGAGTATATGCTATGTTAACATGTGGAAGTAGAAAACAGAACAGAAAAAAAATTCAAGTAGTGATCTTGTTTGCAAGTTGTACTGATATCAGAAAATTGTGATTAATCTTGTGCACTTGATTAATTTTGTGGAAAGGGATCCAAACTTTGTCATGTGTAAATTCTCAGTATGATTTTCAAACTTTGAATTGTTTCTGATGCTGTTGGGCTCTTTCTTGGTTAAACTACTTTTTCTCTTGAGCTGTTCTGTGCTAGAAAATACTGGAGGGTTTCATATCTTCACAAGCTGTAAGTTATTTCATTGTCTGATAAATGTTGCTAATGTTGACATGATTTTTTTCTGTGACTTGAATTACCAATGTGAATAAGGCTGATACAATTTTATTATCGTAAATAAGAAAAAGTATTTCTAGGAGCAATTGTTGATATAAACGCAGTGCTGACATAATTTTATTTTTACCAATAAAATATATTACATTTTTATTCAAAAATAATATAGCATAATGTTATCCTATGGGCTGTGCTATGACATGATGCTATTGTCGAGGTTGGCCACAAACGATATGTATCGTGGCTTCCGATGAGCTGTCCCTCTTTTATTGGGTGACAGAAGCTGTTTGCTCTGTGGCAAATAACACGCGGATGTCCGATGTTCGTCAACCAATCTTCCTATATAGGCACGAAAAAAGAAGGGGTGTCTTTATCATCACCACGCTGGTTATTTGGGCCGCCTCGTCGTTTCTCTGCTCGCACAGCTCTCTTTCATCGCTTCGAGGAGTGAGGACGGCGGCCGATCGGCGCGGTTCTCGCCGTGCAGCGGTGTGATGGCGACCATCTCATCCTCGTCAACGTCCAGAAGGAGGGCCACTACGAAGAGGGCGAGATGCAGATGCAGGAGACCACCGGATCTCGTATGGATCACATTCTCCCCAAGTTCTTTTCTCCCCATCCTTTCGCGTCCCTCTTTCTTCCTCATGGTTTCATTGGTTCCATCTGTGCTAGTCGCGAGAAACTTTTTCGTTTTAACGTCTCCTCGGTGTTAATCGGATCGGGATAAATCGAGGGTAGCCTTGGTTGGGCTGCACGGAAGAAACCCCAGCTGGAACGAATTGTTGGATCGGGCGCTTAGAGAATGATGGTTGAACTGGAAAATCATTTTGTTCTTTCAAGAAAATTGACCAAATTATAATGGGCTAAGAGATTCAGAACTGAAAACCCTCAGGTGCTACTGAAGTGTTTGAATTGTTTGCGTTTTAGCCTTTTCTAGATTCTACCTCTAGGAGTTTCCTTCCGTGCGGTTCATTTCTCGTGATTGTTATCACACTTTCATTCTATGGTGTCGGCCATAACCCTCTACCTGTTTCAGCAAGTATTCAAATCTCTGTATTTAGTTGGTGTTAAATGAAGAGTTGGTTCTAAATGCTAAAAGGTTAGTGACACTGATAAGATTATATTTAGTTTCATCGGTTGAAGAATTGGTGAATGCTTAATAAAAGTTCAAATTTGACTCCTCTCCCATATGCCCCCATGTATGACTGCTTTCTGTCATGCACATTTTGCGGAACCCACACTAGAGCAGACAATTCTTCAGGGCTAATTTTCAGAGAAATAATGATTTGTGTGGACCTTATCAAATGCCATCTACCGTGAGCCACGAGGAACTGTCCATGGGGAGAAGTGTCATTGCTTCTAGGTGGACCTCGCCTGGTTTTGCTAAAAAAAGGTAGACCGCGGAAATGAATTGCATTTGGTCTTTTATTAGGTCTTGGTTCTCCAACTATCCTAGAACTGAATATGGTTTTATTACACAGCTTTAGACACTAAACTCTCAGCTTAATACTAATGCAAATCAAAATGTTTATTTATCATATATTTGTCTTCAATATTTTTTTTTCTTTTCATGTAAATTTGTGAGGTGTCTAGTTTAAGTTAGCAATCATGGATCCACAAAAATTTAAGAAAACCAACTTTTTTGAAAATTAAAACTCTATACAATTTTGATTTGCTGATTTTGAGATGGCGAAATAAATGCACACAGGATCTTTACCCTGTATACGTATCCACATTTTTGGAGGGTTCTAAAGCATTTTTGTTCTTTTAATTGGCCTTGGTGCACATTTTCTTTCACTTGGTTCATTGTTTACATACTGAATAAGGAAAAGGTTGTGACATACTAAGCATATATCGAAAATGATTGTCTCAGGCTAATGGATCTCACTTTCCAATTTGCTTTATCTTTTTTCATATCTTTATAACTTTTGAAGTTGAACACATAGTGTAAAATATATGGTACTGGTTGTGGCAGTAATCTCACTACTAATCCATAGAAATCTTTAGCTGGTTTGGTAATGGTTTTATTTGGCTCTGCAGAAGCATTTGTCCACACTAACAGAGTTATCTGACCCTGGTACCCCAAAGAAATATGCGGTGAAGCCTGATGCTGAAAACTTGGGACATACTCAGCACTCTTTCCAGGCAAAAGGAGGTGATCTATTTCTGAGTTTTTTACAAACCTGTTAATAGAAAGATGATTCTTTGCTAAAAGTTAAGAGACTTACTGCTTGTAACTTTTCAGATTGTTATTGTGATGAAGATCCACAGGAGAGAGGCTGGTGAAAAGATATATGAAGCTATCGATAGTATTCCTCTAAGCTGTTTGGTCACTGGGAATAGAGGGTTTGACAAGATCAAGAGGTCAACAAGATGTCCTTTTGCTACTAACATTTTGTTTGTCCAAGTGGTTAATGAGTATAGCAACTGTCCATTTACTGAATCATTTGAGAGTAATTAGTAATCCTCCAATTTTTTTTCTGTCCTCAGGGTGCTTTTGGGTAGCTTAACTACATGGTGAATAATGCTACTTGCCCAGTCACAGTTGCAAGGAGTGCTGATCCTGAAAGTTAAACTCATCTGTTTTGATCTTCTGCAGCAACCTTGCCGGTTCCCTTTGATAGCAGATAAAAGATTTCCTCAACTATACAAGGAAATTTTCCTCAACCTGCAGTTGAGGAAATATTTATCTGCTATCACTCTTGGGCGCATATTTCATGCAGAGCTCAAGATCACCTTCCCCCAAATAAGAAACTTGGTTGTTCACATAAACTTGTTTGACAAGGTTGTACTTGTAAGTTATGATGTCTATACACTAATTTCCCATTGGCCACAGTTCTGCTATGTTCATTTCTATCGTTGCATGTTAAATCTCTTCCTCCCTCATTGTTCGAATCCTATGTTTATAGAACTTCTTATACAGGTGTTGTTGGTGGCCAAAGTGTGAGATGCGGAACATGAAGATTCAAGCTGAGCATGTGAGCTTAATTTCTATGCCATGTTCTATTTCTTTGTTTCATCAGTGTTCTACTCAATGTTGCAGCATAAGATTCTGTAGTTTCCGCATTGCATGTTCTGTGCCAAATGTCCAACTCCCATGTTTTATTTCGTGCCAAATGTTTCTTATATTTACAATATTTTTTCCCCATGTTTCATACCTTATCAGGGAATTCACTATGAACAACATATAAGAACATTTTCCTGCCATTAGCTCCATGTCTTGCTTGTAAGGGTGAACCATGTCATTGAGCTCAGACCGACCAAATGTGTTGTGGTTTCTGAGAGAAATTGGGCCTTTTATCTTTCATACTGAGGATTACAGTTCCCTTTTTATATTTCCTAATATTCTTTAAATTAGATCAAAATATTTTCTAAACTGGATCTAATACACCAAATTTTATCCATATGTCATAGATTCTGTTGACGAAAATATCGTATGTGTTGATAAATCAATGTGAGATAGAGTCAGAATGTGTTAAACTCTATGATATTTCTATCAATAGAATCGACGATGTGAGGAAAAACATGATTAAATATTTTATTTTAGAATCGACGATATGAGGAAAAATATGATTAAATATTTTATTTTCATAAATATAAGGATCTTAATATAATTTTTGTAAGTATAACGATCGAAATGTTAAAGATAATTAATTACCGAAGATATTCTATAATTAGCTCGAGTTTAATCGTATAAATAGATATCTTAATAATTATGTTATATCTACCAACATTATTTACATCCAAAATCTATATAATCCTGCGGGGTTCTATGAGGACTTTCGATGTCCATTTTTAACCCTAAAAAAAAATGCCCCCTTTGTTTTCAGGGATAATCTAAATCAAGTAAACAAAGTGCACGGAAAAAGGAGAGCCGGTCAAAAGCGTAAGAAGGGAAGAAGAAGAAGCGGGGCCCATAGGCAGAGAGTCCATTTCGAGACCTCTCTTACCTACCAACGGCTACCATTCACCGTGCGGATCCTGTTTCCGTGGACGAGCAACGACTCCTCCCTCCAATCTCGTCCATCCCCTCCTGTTCTTATTCCTTCTCCGCCCCCTCCCCCAACACTGCTCTCCATTCTTCCTTCAGCAGCTCCTCACGATGAAGCCAGCACTGGCGCTTCTCCTCCCTCTCTCCCTCCTCCTCCTCCTCCTCCATGCCTTCCCCCGTCCTGCCACCGCCCTCTGCGTCCCTCGCAACTCTTCCAACCCGATCAACGTCGCGGCCCTCCCGCCACCTTCCGTCACTACCACCTCAAGCCCCGCGACGCCCTCACCAGCCCTGAAATCGCCTTCATCGCCCTCAAATCCGTCACAGCTGCCGCCTTCCAATACCACCCCAACCCCTGCGACACCCTCACCACCCTTGCAATCGTCGTCACAGCCGTCGCAGCTGACACCCTCACCACCTGCCTTTTCGCAGCCCGCGGCCGCGGTCGCCACCCAATTATCCGCCCGCCACCCGCTTCTCAACCTGCTCCCCTTCGCCGGCGCCGTCAGCGCGCTGTGCGGCCACACGGACTACCCCGACGTGTGCGCCTCGTCGATCCAGCCCCTCCCGCACCCGCCCGGCCTCGCCGGCCCCGCCGCCCTCCTGAAGCTGCAGCTGCAGGCGTGCCGGGAGCAGGCGGAGAAGGCGCAGGCGCACATCGCGGCACTCGTCAGCCTCCCCGGCACGAAGGCGCGGGATGCGAGCAGCCTCCAGGACTGCGACGACAACTACGACGACGTGATCGACAACCTCGACGAAGCCGCGGCTGCCTTGGAGTCCAGGGACAAGGGTACGCTCAAAACCATGCTCAGCGCCCTCGTCACCGACTTCTCCACCTGCGACGACGGGTTCGCGGAGATTGCCAAGGTCTCGCCGCTGGCGGTCATCGACGAGATGCTCACCAAGTTGGCAAGCAATTGCCTGGCGATCGCGGCCTTGGTCTGAGCGGACCTCCCTGCTTCGGAGTCTTCTTCCTGCTCGCTCTCGTCAGTCCGTGCGTGCGCACGCGCAGTTCCATTAGTTCCGAGTAGTGCATGGAGAAGAGCTGAGCCCCGATGAAGAAGATGAAGCCTCTTCGCTGTTGTAATTGCGCAGTGGGGTTTTGTTGCTCTCGTTTCATGAGGGCTACCTGCGGATGGTAACATGTTTTGTCACAATACAATTGTAGTTGATCTAAAGAGCGAGTAATTATATGTATACAATATTTTTATTTTCTCCATTTAACGAATATCAATATTTAAAAAAAAAATTATTTAGTAATGACATCAAAAGTAAAAGCTCATAATTAATTTAGTAATGACATTAAAATTATATGTATACCTTATTGTCATATAGTCGATACCTTATCGTCGTTAAAATGATATGATAATTAATTTAGGCTCAAAAAATTACTTACTCCTCTTCGTCCAATATCACTCTACTCATAAATATATATATATATATATATATGTTTGTGTGTTAATTTTTTTTTAAAAAGTCTCTGTGCTTGAATTTTTTTTACGGAGCTCTCCAACTTTGAATAATTATCAAATATTTATTATTTTTTTAATCAAAATAATCATTTTACTTTTATTAACCATTACTATCTATCATGTCGATCACTCTCTCTTGATTATCTATGTCTTTTATGCACAGGCTGAAGATGCTTGTCCCTCTATATACAGGCTAATCTCATTGATTAATCCTCTCTATGCATATAATATCTTTGAGATTTAGCGAGAACGATTAGAGTTAGCATGACTGCTTATGTCCACATCCACAATACTCCTAGGTTTAGTAAGGATATAAGGACAATAATGGAGATAATATAAAGAAGAGGAGGCTACGATTTATTCAATCAAAGTATGAGTAAAACGTTATATTAATGTGGCTATAGGCGTGAAAAATTTTCAAAGTTGGAACGTTCTATGAAAAAAATTTAAATTTAAGAGCTATATATATATATATATATATATATATATATATATATATATATATATATATATATATAAGGCTTTAATCGGGTTTCGGATCCGGGACGGGTTAACTGATAGGAATAGAACGGGATGGGTTAAACGGACCTGTTTGGGCCGGGTCGACACGAAGGGAGCTGGTCTACACTCGGCCCTCGCTGACTGGGCGGCTCTCCCTTCGCCAAACTATAACAATGGCACAAAGAGTTGGACGCCTGACCACAACCGTGGAGGAGAAGAGGTGCCCACGGACGGTGTTTTCCCGATGGACGAAAAGGCGAAGAGGACACGAGAGCTGCTCGCCAGCTTCTACTCCACCGACCCCTCCGCCGGCGGTGGCGCTGGCGTCGGCTCCGCCGCCTCACCCCGGAAGATGGCCTCCCCCGACTCCATCAATTCCCCCTCCTTCGATCCCGACGTTTACATGAGCCTCCTGGTACCGGATCCTTTTTCCGCTTCTCTTCTCCCTCTCTCTTTGGGTTCTTTGGTTCCTCATCCTGTCTGGATCTGATGTCGCGAACGTATCAAAAATCTTGGGCTCTTATTGCGGTATTTGAGTTGTTTGACTCGTATTCCTTTCTGGATCTAATGGCGCTGTAATGCTGTGGAATCATTTGATTTCTCTTAGATTTCCCCGAGAATTTTGAACTCTCCCATACGACTTTAGGTTCTTTGACTCGTATTCCTCTCAGGATCTAATGGCGTCGTAATGCTTCGGAGCCCTTCGATTTATTGTAGATTTTCCATCGAAGTCGTTAGGGATGTTGGAATTGTAATTGATGTATGGCTTATGGTGGTGGTGTCGGAGCCGCCTCTGCCCCTGAAAAGACTGCCTCCCTAAACTCCGTGAACTCCTTCGATCCCAGCAGTTACATGAGCCTTAGGCACCGGATCTCTCTACCTTTGCGGGATTACGGTCTACTTCTCGTCCTCTGGATCTAATGGCGTCATTATGCATTGGAACACCAGATTTCCCGTATTGGAACCGTGATAAGGTTGTGAATCCGAATTTTTTTACGGGATTCAAAAGATCTTCATATAGTGGATTTGATTTTCTTGATTCTTGCCCTCATGTTAGGCTCACTAGCATTCAGCAGAGTTCAAATTGTCAGTGACCTCTCCTAAGGAGTTCTATTAGGCCTCTTGTTGGTCCTAAGAGTATTCCTTCAAGATGTTCTGAACCATCATGCTGTTCTTAGAGTCGATATGTTCATCATGGAGCGTTTGGTCTTGACTTTTCAGCTAATACATTGTGACTCTTTAAGCAAGCCGCTTTTGTCACATCGTGAAGAAAACCGACACAACCTTTTTCTGTTTTTGCATTTGGAAAGGCCACTTAATTTTGTCCATGTTAAGAGATACATAGACTGGGACAGACGAGAAGTTTACAAACTATCGAAAGACATACAGCTTCGAGTTTTCTCTTTTTATAAACATCAGAACATAATATTTTTTATTTCCATTTTGTAACACTTTATGTTTTAGTCAATTAATTATTCACATTTTGAGTGAAGAGTAATATTGTTGGTCTAAGGTTGATCATGATTGCGGTTTTTTCAAGTTTTAGGTTCTTTGAGGTATATGATACCACTCAAGTTAGATAATCCCAAAAGATTTCCTAAGCAACTGGATTATCGATGAAAGATCTTGCTATTGAAATGCTTTTGATGGAATAAACTAATTGCTATAATTTCAACGAACAGACTATGATTTCAGTGCCATTCATAGGATGCTTTTAAGTAAGAGAAGCTTTGTGTATTAGTTAGTCCATCAACTAAGAGAAGCATTATTATGCTTAACAAAGCTCATTGGATCAAGAACTGACAGAGCCGGGCAATTGTTACCTGGAAATATAGCTGAATAATTTGTTTGGAATGCTGCTGCATACTATTGTTTGATATGTTAGTAGGACAAGAGTGTTTCATCGTAATCCAGGATGATTTCTCAGATTGGTGACTGTTTTTGATATTCAATGCATACTCTTTGTGGGTCCTTATAAATGCAAGTGATAGGATTTTGTGTATAAAAGCATAACATAAGATTGAGCTTACAGATATTTATATATAATATATATAACTCTCATACTGCAGGAGAAGTAAAATGCGAAGCTAAAATTAAAGGTTTCAAATATAATCTAATGGACAATTTGCTTAGATCATGATCTGTGTGCTCTCTATACGAAATAATGTCCCTAGTAATGTTGACATCTTAGAAAATATGCACCGTCTGAAAAAAGTGCAAGAGAAGAACAGGGGAAGAAAGTCCACGAAACAATAGAAAACAACAAATCCAGCCATCAGGGGATGTGGGCACATGAATGACACTAGAAAAGGAAAGAGAAAGAGAACCATGGAATGAGGTCAAACCAGGTGAAGTGATAAGTAATTTTTATCTCCCTAACTGACACAAGGTCATGCATGTAGGCAAGTATTACTGGATTGGTAAGAGGATAACCTGAATCATGATATTCTCAAAATTGATGGCATTTTATTTTGTCATAAAGCTCAATGTGTTCTAAATCCTCGGATTCAGGAATTCAATCGTTCACCTTTTCAAGAGATATGGTAAAGCTTGTCTCATCATGTATGTGGACTCAATTTAAAAAGTGATGGCCACTACAAGTGAACATAAGATGATTGCTACATACTCAGGTGTTATGTTTAACAAAAGGATGAAATTGTGTAGGCAATCAGCTTTAGTTTAGTGGTAACTGGTGTTGCATGATTTGAGTGAACAAGTATATGTGGTCTATGGTGGAGGAATCATGGTGGAGGAATGTGATTAAATTCAACATTTGCACTCTTGATGACAGAGATAAATTGATTTGTTGTGCAAAATGCAACACCACTGTTGCAACTTCATTCACTAGTTGCATAATGATGCTGATTTGATGGTACTTAAATTTTGCAATATGATATCATATGATGAATGACTTCTATGATTTCCTTTGTGCTTTCTGTAGGTTCAAAAGTTAAACTTGGAGGGACTTCTTCAGAAGCATGTTGAGATGGCAGCTGAAATCAAGAATCTTGATACTGATCTGCAAATGTTAGTTTATGAGAATTATAACAAATTCATTAATGCCACTGACACTATAAAAAGGTAATGTTACTCATTCGCTTACCATAATCTTGGTGTTACTGTTATATGGAGTTACTATATGTCCATTTCTTATATTTTTTGCTGAGATGGCTTATTTAAGTTTTATCCTTCCATGAGAATCATGTTAAGCACACCTGGAATACTTTTTTACTGAATTGTGGTCTGCCTAAAAGGACAAAATTGAAGCACCCAACTGGAAAAAGAAAGTTTATACCAAGCTTCTAGTTGGTGCCGAAGCAAAAATTTCATGGTTATGGTTGTCCATTTGCTAGTTAAATGTAAAATTTCATTTCTTTGAAGACTGAATAGAGGTGCAGTCGTACAAATTATAAACTATTTTGAAGGTTACTGATGCTAGTTCAAAATTTAGAGGGTGTATGTGTAACATCTTTTTGGGGCATAAAGAATATTGATTGAGTGTATGATTTCCTTACCAAATTTATTGAACTTGTGTTCTAATCCAAACAATATTAGTAATATTCAACACATAAAACACATGCAAACAATTATGGGCCAAGCTAGTTTTGGCATAAATTTGTATTTACCTATTAATGTGAGCTTACAGAAGGCGAAGAAGGAATCTGAGTGTATATTGGTGTGCCTATAAATGTAGTTTTATGCCAGCTCAATATTTAAGAGTTAATAGTTGCGGTCAAACATACAGGATCTGAAAAAGAAAAAGAAAAAAAGGAAAAAAAGAAAAAGAAGAAAGAGAAGAAAGAGAAAAAAAAATGCAGGATCTAAATCACTACTGCACTTTGGAAGTCCGGTTCTTATGCCCCCTTTTGTTGACAAGTTGTCTTCACACACAATCTTTTGTGGCTTCTTGTAGTTTTAGCAGACATGTGAAGTCAACTTGATTTGGATATTGCATCAACTTTTCCATTGTCTGTTTCTCCTTTCTCATATATTTTATTTTCTTTACATCATTTATTGGATTCTGAAGCAACACGAATAGGAAGCTTGATCAGTCTCATATTTTGTGGGTTTACTTTAGTTGTTTACTTGTTTTTGTGTAGTTACTGCTATATATAAACTACTGTGCATTTGGAAACAATAATGCTGCACACTAGCTTACTAAAGTTACTTGTAGAATGAAAAATAACATTGTTGGCATGGAGGCAAATATGGAGCAACTCCTTGCTAAGGTATGCCTTTGTTGAAATTTGGGCTGAATGATGACTTTCCATTTATCCAAAAGAGCTGATTTATTCCTTTTTGCTGCAGATTACATCGGTTCAATCCAAGAGTGATTTGGTGAATACATCTCTTTTTGAGAAGAGGGAACATATAGAGAAATTGCACCGTACTCGGAATCTTCTTAGAAAAGTTCAAGTATGTTTTTGAAGCTATTAACTTTTACTAGTAGTTTGAAATTAATTTTCTTGGCTTGGAACTAGAAGTTCTTAAATGTATTGGCTATATAAAATTTTCTTGCACTTGATAATTTCATATTTGAGTGGTTAAGGTGTTAAGTGATAAAAGTATTCAATGATATATCTTGCTTGATGTATTTTTTTTGCTAACCAACTTATGCACTATGGATACAGTAAATTCGATGAATTTCTTTGCTTTTTCTTTGTGTCATCTTTTGCTTGAATAAGGTTTCTGATAATGGTCATACAATTTATTTCATCATCACTGACTTGTTAAAATCTGTAGCTTTCCTTGGTATATCTGCATAAATTCTTTGGCCTCTTTTAACTTACGTGTAGCTCATAATAGTAAACCAAGCAAGAATTATGTTTTTTGGTGTAAATTGTCTCTTTCTTTATAATTGTTCCATCATTCCATGTTGAAAAAAAAAGTGATGAATTATGTATAGTTGATGAATTGCTTTTATTGTTTGAGGCTTTAAGTTTTGCTTATCGTAACATAGAGTGCTTAGGTTACAGATATCTACATATAGAAAATGAGATTAGCTTGTGCAAGTATCTTACCAGGTGCATGAACACATCCATAGCTTTAACATTTGTAATTCATAATTGACCTGCTTGAGGTGTTTGAGAACATGTTCATGTATGTTTGTTTTCTATAATTGCAGTTCATTTATGATCTTCCAACTCGACTTGCAAAATGTATCAAGGCAGAAGCTTATGCAGATGCAGTGAGGTTTTTCATTGGATCTAAGCCTATATTTGAGGTAGAATTTAATCTTTCAATTAATTCATATCATTTACTGTTTACTAATATTGCGTTATTTATTGTCATTAACTTTGGTTGATATTGTTTATGGCTGATGTTGTTGCAATTGTCTCTGGTTTACTAGGCATATGGGGATTCATCCTTCCAAGATTGTAAGAGAGCATCTGAAGAGGCAATAGATTTGGTTATTAAGAACCTTCAGGTAACTCTATGGACTTTATGTTTACATTGTTAAACTGAATTAGTATACGGATCTATCAAGAGACCATTTTCTTTTAGTACCATTCATCTATATTTTCTATGTGAAATATTGTGCAACCAAGGCCTGTCCCCGTCTCAAATTGGAATCTGAATTTTTCAGTGAGGAAACCACAATAGTGTGTAAAGGCTCAGTGTCAGTAACTAACTGAAAGTGACCAATCATTTCACTGATAACAGAAGAAAAATCACTGTGGATGGTCTATTGCTGCAGCTTTCTGTAACTTAACCTTTTTCTTCCAATTCTCTGTCACAAAATTTCCTAGAGAACAACAGATTCAAGGGAAAATAAGTAGTTAAAATCTAGTGCCTAGTTTGTACCACTTAATTGGTTATTCATCAATTTTTCTCCCTCCTTTGGGTTAATTGCGTGTACCTATATTGGCTAATCCAAGCTAAAATGGTGGTCTGTAATTGTTTAAAAACCATACATCATGTCTGTGATTTTGATACCAGGAGTTCTTTATGAGTAGGTCGTACATTTCAGTAAGGTTTCAAGTTACTTCTTCACTAGTGTTGCTTTGAATCCAATGTTCCACATTTCTTTAGAGTTTAGACAAATGAAAAATGTGCACAATATGACTAAGAGACCTCCAGAGCTTGGTATCCAATTTATCATCAAGGGTATATCTTCCTAGTGGTGTGCTCTACCTTTATAATCTGGTCATTTGACTCTCCTTAACTCTCCTTTTGTTTTGGTGCTTATACATACAAATTAGTCCATAAGAGATCTATAGATGCACTGGTAAAATGATATGAATCGACAAGGATTAAAGGTGTGAATCAAGTTAAAGTAAGATCACCTCAGAACTAGTTCAACTGGGCTCGATGGTTGGAAAAGGTCCATCTGATTGTTGTATGTTTACTGATTGAACGGATGATGTTAAAGACTAATCTTGTTTTTTGTTTTTCATCAGATTCCGCCCTATTTGGTGGATGAAATTTTTTCCACAAAACGTTTGTCGAGCTTTTAAATTTCAAAATATTCTCTTCCTTTATAATCAGTATTCAAAGTTTATAGACAGCATAAATATTGCTATGGAAAACATTAACAACCTATAGGGAAAACATTAACAACCTATAGTTCCTTGCATTTTGGAGGAGTGAGGTGGAGTATACTCTGAAAAACTACAGAAAATCACTTTAAAATCTGCTGGTTGTCAAATGTTATCTGTCAGCATGAATAAAGTATTACAAAGTAGAAAAAACTTGAATTGGATAAAAAAATTGTGATTTTTTTTCAAGCTACATGCAATAGTTGTTTTGGGAATTAGAGTTAAAGATAGGTTAAAAAGTTTTCCGTGAGAGCAAGTATTTTTGCTCTTTCCTCTAAAGGTCTCTAAATAAGCATTTTTGATGCTAATGCAAGTTTATCATCTGAGGCTATGAACTTAATACATTGGAATGGTTATGCTGCTAGTAGAAGCTATCTGTTTAATTTGGTTCATGTTTAGCATCCATAGCTTCTTGACTGCTTATGTATTGCCCTTATAAAGGATGAAAAAAGCCTGAGCAAGCTTTAACGTCATAGGAACTTGCATTGTTTATAAGTATTGACATTTTAATTTCTGAGGCACATGAATTTTTCTGGGTCTATGTGCAATTCTGTGTTTAGAATGGCAATGATGATTTCTGTGCAACTCTTCTTTTAAAGTATAAGGTCTGTCTTCCCTGTGCTTGGGCATACTTGGTCTTTGCTTTTCTCGCAAGTGTCAGTATATTAAACAAAAGATCTTCCAGTGAAGGATGTTAGTGGCTTCATATTGGAAACCTTAAGCTAATAAAAAACCATTCTGTCTTTTGAACCACTGCATCAATTTAACTGGAGATATTTTTTTTCACATGGTACCTACCTAGATAATTAGACAACTAGTCTATAAGGTTTTTCAATCTGTGTATAGGAAATTGAAGTTTAGAAGTTTTGGAATTTTACCTACAAAATTTGCACATGTATCATTTATTACTTGCTTTTGAGGGAATGCCCTTCATCAATTGCTTAGATTACTTGTTATCAAGCAATCTCATTTTTTTTAATTCAACCTCTTCTTTGCCTCCTGACTCTTGTGTAGCTTTTGACTCGTTTTAGAATTATCTTTTTTGTCAGTATCTCTGGATTCAATGTTTTGATTTGCAAGACATGGAGTCATAGTGATGCATGCTAACAGTCTTTGATCTTCATAAAAAATGTGTTGCAATTTTCATAAGATATTTTTGGATTCGTGAATTCTGAAGACAAGTAATTTCAGGCAAAAATATACTCGGATTCTGAGCCTATTGAAGCAAGAGCTGAAGCTGTTGTGCTTCTAAAGCAGCTGAACTTCCCTGTTGGTATTTCTCCCTTTTTCTTACCTGTCTTCAAGTGTTATTTCTTTCCTTTTTCTCCAGTTATGCTATTGCCTTTTGGTTTTCATTCATGATTGATCTGTTCATTGTATCTATGATTACTCATGTCCCCATAGGAGTTGGTCTTGAGTGGATCACAGCACTTGTGGTTTTTTTCCTTTTACATTTTCATCGAGGAACCTGGGTTGGTCACACGTCACAGAATAAGATGCACTTAATGCTTTATGTATTAGTTGATTATATGCTGTATACTGTTATAAATTGGCTAATTGAGCACTCTATTTTCTTAGGATAACAACATCCTGATAATATAGCAGCTAATCTGTTTATTATTGTTTCTCATTATTTTAATGTCATTCTACCAGCTATTAGATATGTTGTGGCTAAGGATTGGCATTCCATGTACAAAGCTTTTTATGACTGTGTTCATGTGTGGGTCATGATGTACCTTTCCGATAGGGTACTGATATGAGCATGGCATGATGCTCATGTCACAACATGTGCCATGCTGATTGGTGTCGGGCATGCCAACCCCTGGCAACAAAACTAATTTTATAGGAAAGAGTGATATAAAAAGAAAATGTTATGAATAATGGTCAGATTTGTGTAACATGACAAATTTACCAAACCTTAGCACAATGTGTTCACATGCATTAGATTCTTTATCCTCAGAACAATGTTTATTCTATGTTTACCTGGACCTGTGGTTGATATCATCTTAGCATAAATAATGCATAATTATCATCTTAAAAGTGCAGTAGATTATCTGAATCCAATTTTGATTGCCAACAATTTTGTTACATCTTGCCAGGTGGATAGCTTAAAGACAAAGCTACTTGAGAAATTAGAGGACTATCTCATGACACTTCAGGATGAACATAAGGAGACAGGGGCTTCAGCATTGGACACCTTGGAGACTAGTGAACCATCTGATATAGGAAAATTATCAGACACAATACTTTCTTTAAAAACACCAACAGGCACACACATGGTAGCTTCCATCTGTTATTCTTCTTCTATTGAAATTTGTCTTGTTCTTTAATTTTTGTTTCATAGAACTGGTATTGGTTCCTTGAATTGGTATTATGCAGCAGCACATCTATGTTTCTTTCAGAGTAACTAGTGCAGTTGTTATACAGATCTAGTGCTCGTGCCTTCCTGGAATTCCCCATCTAGGATTGTATTTTGGAAGATCTTTCCCTTTACATTTGGGATGTGATATATTGTCGAAGGTTACCTATTCATTAGAAACATTGGCTAAGAATTATATAATTTAAGATTCTCCTAGAAAAATGTTAATAAAGATGAATGATTCATCATTGTCAAGAAAGCGTAGATCAGATCTTCCAAAAAAACTAGAAATATGCAGTGCTGTGGATTCCCAGTTTTTTTGGCTTTGGTTAATTACTTAGTTATACTAAATTATATGATCTCAGGGCTGCAGAAATTGAGTTTTAGAGACCATCAGTTTTGAGCTATGTTTAATACATATTTATACAACATGAATTCAGTGAGTTCTTGATTTTGAACTTAAAAATGTGACATAAACATAGGTGTCCACAAGTGTTTGTGAGCTTGTATTTTCTCATTTGTTGATCTGATGGAGGTTACTAAAATCTTCATAACTCTTCTTTACTTTTTTGTGATTAATGAAAATTTTAATTAATATGCTTTTGGCATTAACAGTTAGTTCCAATGGGTTATGATAATAAAGGCGATGTTGTTGAATTATCTCATTTTACTAGTTATTTAGTTATCTGAACCAGTTGAGTTTGGTACATGTTAGGGTTTTTTCAGTTTTTGAATTAATTACCTCAACCAAAGTAAAATGAAGGTTTCCACAAAGCTGGAAGGTTTGTTCACAATTATTTTTGCTTTAGAGGGATCATGTACAAAATTTTAGTGACTTGTAGTGAATAGAAGGCTGCTCTAGTTTTTTAAGTGGGTTGCCTTCTTTGTGCAAAGAACTTATTGTGTTTGCTTGTAGCTCCATTTTCCACATATGACCACTAGATTTTCTTGTTATCCTTGTTGAAGTATGGTGATTCCCTTGTCATTCAAGTTATTAGTTTTTTCTTGTTTGTTATCAGTTGGGTTCAGGTGATAACAATCTTTGATCTTTTATACAACCTTCTTTACCTAGGTTTCTGTTGGTGAGGTCTCCAAGATTATCCGTGCCTATCTTATTATATTTCCTGATTCGGAAAGACGACTCATTGAACTTATACAGGAGTTGTTTACCAAGTAAGTTTTTAGTTCTGTGATTGATAAGTTGAGTCTTATTTTTAAATGTATTTGTATTTTGTTTCTCAGCCTAAATAATTTTGAGAAGCTTTTGAAGTCATTTGTACTTATGACTTATTCACTGTTGTACTTGGAAGGCGTTATGGAATTATTGAACGACGAGTAAAAGAAAGGATGACATCTGCAGATATACTGAAAATGATACGTAAGGACTTTAGCTATGAATTTATGCTGTATGTGGATCACCATTACTCTGATGTTCTCTGAATTTTGTTGTTAATTTACTTTTAAAATGCAGCTGCATATCTTTTCTAAATTTCAGTAACACTCTTCACTTGGTAAGCATCTACATGTGTGCATCCTGATGTTAACCTATATATATTTAAATTTCTTTTGGCGAGACATATAGGTCTAACACAATAATATTATCTCATCCACTATCAGGACTTTGATTTACAATTTATTTGTGTCCATGGACATCATATCTGATAATGTTTCTACTTAAGTCTGTATGATACAACCCATCGAGGTCTTTTTTGGTTGCAATCTTCTGGACATTTAAGATGCCTTCTCATATTGGTGAACTATAACCTACATCACACACAACCAATCTGAGTTGCTTGAACTATCATTACCTATTTGTGCCACAAATTAATTGCTTCAGTGTCTTTTGATGCCAAGCATTTTGTAATATTTACCAATTCAACAGTTGTAGTCAGTGGCAAATATCTTAACTCTTAGGTTTCTATAATGGCTTGTGACCAATAACATGCCGATTCCTAATGGAACATCCACCATGTAAAATAGATAAATTTTCATTTCTAAAGCTGTTCATACTTTGTCTTTTGTAGATTGTTCTATAATGGGACAAACAATTTTGCAGCTTGTAAGAGTTATATATTTCCTACTTAATATTCCATTGACATAATGCAGGAGTTATTTGGGAAGATGTGACACTGATGGATGAAGTATTGGCTGAGGCTGCTCTTCCTGCTTTTTCTTTAGAGGTTTTTCTTTTACTCTTTAATAATTTTGACATGAATATTGATCACTACTATGTTGTGCCTTAAAACATTTTCAAAGAATTGTGCTTCTGCTCACAGAAACAGGAAATGTACTATATTTTTTTCGTCATTTCAGTACATAAGTTGATCTTGCATACATTTCTGTTTGTTTATAAAAGTTCATAAAACTTCAAGTTGAAAAAGTTTAATCCGTCATGCACTAAGAACAGTAGATGAACTAGACGAATTTGTTGAAACCAATTCAGTTTGGTATATTTTAAGAGACTAATTATCTCGAGTCTGAACATTTGAATTTATCATCATTTAGGAGCATCACTGTGCATTGTTATCTATTTTTGTTGAGGATAATAGGACTTAGATTAATAATTATAAACCATATACCAAGGTTTGAAGTTCTTGTGGAACTGGAATGAAACACGCTGTGTTTAAACTGTGCCATATTGAACAAAACATGCTGTATTTAAGCTTGTGCCACATTGTCACGACCTTAGCTGGAATTGCCTAAGGCGTGCGGCACCCTTGCGGCCAAAGACGCGAACTTAGCTTGCGTTGCCTAAGTCGCGAGTCACTCTTGCGGCAAAGACGCGAACTTAGCTTGCGTTGCCTAAGTCGCGCTTCGCCCTTGCGATCTTGCTCCGCAAGGATCAGCCCACTTTGTAACCTCTCGCAGGTCCCGAAGGACCTGTAAAAGAGAAAGAGAGTTAGATCGAAAGAACGAGCAACGGACAAGTCCCGAAGTCTCGCGAAAAGGAAAGCTTTACAAGCAATTCGTCGAACACCTTGTGTGCACAAGAGAAAAGAGGGAGAGGGGGAAAAGCAAGGCTTTCAAGGATGAACGAACAGCTGCAAGCCCACAAACAGCCGCTCACCGGGTCCCGGACGCAACACCAAGTTCCCGTAAAGGTCACGTGCGAACTTGCGAAAGAGTGTTCAACGCCCGGTATATAACCGAAGCCCCATCCAGCCATGTGCCACCCGGGGGGTTCCTGGGTGCTGAGATGGCTGACATTTTGGTGAGCGGAGGCAGCACTCCGCTCACCTCCCGCGGCACGCGAAAACGGAGCCGTTTTGGGCTGTTTTGGGGCTGTTTTGCTCGGTTCGGTGAGCGATCGCTTTGCAACGCTGTAGCTTGTTCGAACTTACATATTTACAAGCAAAATGACCCAAAACCATGGGAAAACATGCTGTCAAGCAGCTGTACATGCGGGTGTGAGCGACGAACGGTTCGTTGAACGAAGTTGTTGCGGGTGCGCGATGACCGTTCGTGACATTCTCCCCCACTTAAACTGTCGACGCCCTCGTCGACGCTTGTTGGTAGTTGTTGATGACGTCTTCTTCATGTCGCAGGGCGTCTTCAGGCTCCCAACTGGCTTCAGTTCGGGGAAGCTTTCGCCACTTCACCAAGTACTCTGTTTGCTCCGCTCCGTTGGGTAGCTTTATCTTGCGATCCGCCAGAATGGTTTCCACTCGCTTCTCGTAGGAGGCTGTGATGGGAGGTAGCCGAGTTGGAATACTTCGAGAAGCATCTTGCGGATCTGAATGGTAGGCCTTCAGGTTGCTGGCGTGAAGAACGTTGTGAATTTTGAACCACGCCGGCAGCTGCAACTTGTAAGAAACATTGCCTACCCTGCTGATAATTGGGAAGGGCCCTTCATACTTACGCACCAATCCTTTGTGGACTCTTTTCCTGAAGAATTGGAGTGATGCTGGTTGGAGCTTTACCAACACCAAATCGCCAACTTTGAACTCCTGTGGTCGCCTTCCCAAGTCTGCCCACTTCTTCATCCGTTTTGCCGCCTTCTCCAAGTAAGCCCGCGCAATATCGGCATTTCGATGCCACTCCTTTGCGAAATGGTAGGCTGATGGACTACTCCCAGTATACCCAATTGCCATAGTGTGCGGAGTCGACGGTTGTTGTCCTGTGATAATTTCGAAGGGGCTCTTGTTGGATGCAGAGCTCCGCTGCAAGTTGTAGGAGAATTGGGCGATGTCCAACAGCTTCACCCAATCTCGTTGATTGGCACTCACGTAGTGCCGGAGATACTGCTCTAAGAGCGAATTTATTCTTTCAGTCTGACCATCCGTCTGGGGGTGGAGGCTTGTAGAGAAGTATAACTTTGACCCCAACAATTTGAATAGCTCGGTCCAGAAACGTCCCAGGAACCGAGCGTCTCGATCACTAACGATATTGTGTGGGACTCCCCAATACTTCACTACACCCTTCATCATCAGTCTGGCCGCCTCTTCAGCTGAACAGTGTAGGGGAGCAGCAATGAAAGTTGCATACTTTGAAAACCGATCGACCACCACAAGTATCGATCCAAGTCCCCCTACAGGTGGCAAGCTTGATATGAAGTCTAAGGAAATGCTCTCCCAAGGCCTTTCTGGTACGGGCAACGGCTCCAAAAGTCCCACCGGCTTCCGTTGCTCCACCTTGTCTTGTTGGCAAGTAAGGCATGTTCGAACATACTCCTCCACATCAATCCCCATCTTTGGCCAGTAGAAGGCCCTCTCCACGAGAGCCAACGTTTTGTGAATGCCGGGATGTCCAGCCCAAAGGGAATCGTGACACTCTTTTAAGAGTTCACGCCTTAAATTGTCCACTCGGGGAACATAAACCCTATTCCCTTTTGTGTAAACAAGTCCCTCCTGGACCCAAAATCGTCGTGCCTTGCCTTCTTTGATGAGCTGCATCAGGATAACTGCCTGGGGATCACTATACAGTCCATCTCTGATTCGGGAAAGGAAGTTGGAGTGTAACTGACTTGTTTGGCCTCTGCCCTCCAGTTGTGCAGCATTCACGCACTCCACCTTCCGACTCAGCGCATCGGCCACGACATTCGCCTTCCCGGGCTTATATTCCATTGCCATATCAAATTCAGCCAGGAAGTCCTGCCACCGTGCTTGCTTTGGGGAGAGCTTCTTCTGAGTTTGGAAATAACTCAGGGCGATGTTGTCTGTCCTCAGCACAAATCGCGACCCGAGGAGGTAGTGTCGCCAAACTCGTAGGCAGTGGATCACCGCTGTCATCTCCTTCTCATGCACTGGGTACCGCCTCTCGGTCTCGTTGAGTTTGCGGCTCTCGTAGGCCACCGGATGACCTTCTTGCATGAGTACTCCACCAATAGCAAAGTCCGAAGCATTTGTATGGACTTCAAAGGGCTCTCCATAGTTTGGCAATTTGAGCACTGGTTCTTCCAGAACAGCAGCCTTCAGATCTTGGAATGCTATCTCACATCTGTCAGACCACTTCCAAGGCTGCTCCTTCTTTAGCAACTCCGTCAGTGGGGTTGCCCGCTTCGAATATCCCGCGATGAAGCATCGATAGTAGTTGACGAAACCAAGGAAGGATCTCAACTCTGGCACCTTCTTTGGAGTTCGCCATTCCGCAACTGCTTGCACCTTCGACTTATCCATCCGAATGGAGCCATCACCGATTCGATGCCCCAAGAATAGGATCTCAGTCTGAGCAAAGTAGCATTTCTCCCTTTTTACGAACAACGTGTTCTCCCTGAGAACCTTGAAAATCGTCCGAAGGTGCTTGACGTGCTCCTCGAGCGTTTGGCTGTAGACGACGATATCGTCCAAGTAGACGACCACGAACTTATCCAAATACTCCTTGAATAGCTGGTTCATGAGAGTACAGAATGTGGCCGGAGCGTTGGTTAAGCCGAAAGGCATCACCAAGAACTCAAACGCTCCATATCTGGTCACACAAGTAGTCTTTGCTTCGTCGCCTTCAGCAATGCGCACCTGCCAATACCCCGACCGGAGGTTGAGTTTTGAGAAATACTTCGCCTTGCCCAATTGATCGAACAAGTCCGCAATGATCGGGATGGGATACTTGTTCTTCACTGTTACTTTGTTGAGGGCTCGGTAGTCGACGCATAATCGGAGGCTCCCATCTTGTTTCTTCTGAAAGAGAACTGGAGCTCCGAAAGGTGCTTTTGAGCTGCGGATGAGACCACCGCTTAGCAGTTCACCTAACTGCTTCCTGAGTTCTGCCAACTCTGGCGGGGGCATGCGGTAGGGTGGTCTCGCTGGAGGCTTCACTCCTGGCTCCAGCTCGATACTGTGATCCACGCCTCTGCGTGGTGGAAGAGTCTTCGGCAACTCGGGTGGCATAACGTCTTTGAACTCCTTCAGGACGTTCGCCACCACAGCAGGTTCTTGAATGGCTTCTTCGTTGAGTGGCTCTAGCTTCATAGCAGCCACGAATGTCAATTCGCCCTTTCGCACCCCTTTCTTCAATTGTAATGCCGAGATATGTTAGGGCTCCTTGGTTCCTCTCCGAGAGACGGGAACCACGCAGGGGTCATCGCCTCCCATCATACATAGGGAATTCAAGAACGGCATCGGCACCAACTTCGCCGCGTGCATAAACTCCATTCCAAGAATCACTTGGAAGTCGTCCAGTGGCACGACCATCATGTTGGTGGTTCCGCTCCAAGTCCCGATTCTGATGGGAACTCCCTTCGCCAATCCGGAGATTCGCCTGGCCTCCGAGTTCACTGCTTTCATTCGGCTTGGGCTCTTCTCCAATGTCAACCCAAGTCGCTGTGCTTCACGATCGGCTATGAAGTTGTGGGTAGCGCCCGTGTCCACCATTGCACGGGTCGTTTGGCCATTCAGCTTGATGTCCACATACATCAGTTCACTACTTCCTGCTTTTTGTGCCTTCGTCTTCATGTTCTCCCCCACTTGACCCCGCATAGCGTTCAACAAACGCATTGCTCCCATTCGGGGTCCTTGCGACTCTTCATCGTCGCTGCCGGATTCAGAACTGCTTGAGCTAAGGGCAACAGCTTTGCCCTTGTCCGATCGGGGAGGGTGGATGGAAGCTGTCAAAGCGTTGAGTGCCTGCTTCTGTGGGCACTCCCTTACCATGTGCGGTCCTCCGCACAAGAAGCATCCTCCAGGTTTTGAGGCCTTGCCTTTTGGGTTCGGCCCTTTGTGGGAGCTCTTCTTCTTCTGTTCGCCCCCGAGCTCCTTCCCTCGAGAATGTTTTGGAGGGCGATTGCTTGAAGATTGTTTCCTTCTCGCTGGGTCTTCAGAGGAAACGAAGTCGGTGAGCCTTTCTGCAGCTGCAATTGCCCCGACCACGTCGGTAACATTCCTTCGATTCAGCTCCTGCTGAGCCCATGGTTTTAAACCATCAAGGAAGCTGAACAACTTGTCCTTCTCGGACATGTCCTGTATGTCCAGCATCAGTGCAGAAAACTGCTTTACATAGTCTCGGATGGTGGTACTTTGGCGGAGTTGTCTCAACTTCCTTCTTGCGACGAACTCTGTGTTCTCCGGTAGGAACTGAGTTCTCAACTCCCGCTTCAAGTCTTCCCATATGTCGACTCGACACCGACCTTGTTGGATCTCCTCCCAACGAGTTCGCCACCAAAGTTTCACATCTCCATTCAGATACATTGTTGCTATAGAAACTTTGGTATCTTCAGAATCGGGCCTCGTAGCTCGGAAGTATTGCTCCATGTCGAACAGAAAGTTCTCGAGCTCCTTGGCATCTCTGGCCCCTCCGTATCCATGGGGCTCAGGTGCCCTCAAGTTTTGTGGCGGTGCAACATGGGTGTTGCCTCCTCCTGCATTTAGCGTTCTTGTGAGCATAGCCACCTTTGCCGTGAGTTCCGCCACAACATCTTGTAAGTGCAGCACGGAGTCCTTGGTGTCATCAGACAGTCGGTCGACTAGGGCCTCGACCTTGTCGATCCTGGACTCCGCTTCCTCTTGCGAGCTCTCTACCCCAACAAGTCTTTGTTGGCCATGGTAGAGTTCCTCCATGCTCGCTTCCAGAACATCCAGGCGGGTTTCCGCCGTCGTGAGTCTCTCCTTATGACTCTTTTTCCCAGTTAGCGCACCAGATTGCGCTTCCTCCGCTCGCGGAGAGTTGCCAACTTCTCGCTCATCCTGTTCGCTGCCGCGATCCTCGTGAGCGGCTCCAACAGCATGAGAGCGAGTGTGCACATGCAGCCCACCTGCAGCTGCTTGGGGCAAGGGTCCGGCTTGCCCCGTCTTGCTTGATTCGCCATGATGCTTTGCCATGGCGAAGTTGCGAAGTTCGTTCGCTGTTCGATCGAAGAGCTTGCCCGCTCTGATACCACAATGTCACGACCTTAGCTGGAATTGCCTAAGGCGTGCGGCACCCTTGCGGCCAAAGACGCGAACTTAGCTTGCGTTGCCTAAGTCGCGAGTCACTCTTGCGGCAAAGACGCGAACTTAGCTTGCGTTGCCTAAGTCGCGCTTCGCCCTTGCGATCTTGCTCCGCAAGGATCAGCCCACTTTGTAACCTCTCGCAGGTCCCGAAGGACCTGTAAAAGAGAAAGAGAGTTAGATCGAAAGAACGAGCAACGGACAAGTCCCGAAGTCTCGCGAAAAGGAAAGCTTTACAAGCAATTCGTCGAACACCTTGTGTGCACAAGAGAAAAGAGGGAGAGGGGGAAAAGCAAGGCTTTCAAGGATGAACGAACAGCTGCAAGCCCACAAACAGCCGCTCACCTGGTCCCGGACGCAACACCAAGTTCCCGTAAAGGTCACGTGCGAACTTGCGAAAGAGTGTTCAACGCCCGGTATATAACCGAAGCCCCATCCAGCCATGTGCCACCCGGGGGGTTCCTGGGTGCTGAGATGGCTGACATTTTGGTGAGCGGAGGCAGCACTCCGCTCACCTCCCGCGACACGCGAAAACGGAGCCGTTTTGGGCTGTTTTGGGGCTGTTTTGCTCGGTTCGGTGAGCGATCGCTTTGCAACGCTGTAGCTTGTTCGAACTTACATATTTACAAGCAAAATGACCCAAAACCATGGGAAAACATGCTGTCAAGCAGCTGTACATGCGGGTGTGAGCGACGAACGGTTCGTTGAACGAAGTTGTTGCGGGTGCGCGACGACCGTTCGTGACAACATGGCACCGCCTTTTGTGGCAACAGCAGAAAAAATGTAAAGAAATAATTAAAAGAAAATGTAAAATTATACATATAAACTTTATAAGAATAGATAAAATGGAGAAAAAAAAAGAAAAACTTGGGTAAAATAACTGTACTTGCATCGTATAGTACCAGTGAGTTCAAAACTGGTTCTCATTTGAGACATGCATCTTAGGTTAGTTGATCAGTTGTTTCCAGTGTATCTGCCCTTCCAGAGGTCTTTTAAAATAAGCTCAGATCATGCACATGATGTGAGCTCAGATCATCTTAGGTTAGTTGATCAGTTGCTTCCAGTGTACCTGCCCTTCCACAGCGTGTTTCATTCCAGTATAGCACATGATGTATGTCTGATAGAGAGCCAAAAGACATGGGTGGGCTATAACAATGACTTTAATATTTCTCTATATTGTGGGACAGAGGAAGGAACACCAAAAGGAACTCAAGAAGTTTCTCTTGTAATGCTTAGATCACTCCTTAGCTCTGGTGGCATGAAATTTGGTTGCCTCTAGTATTTGCTGTGAGAGTTTTCAAATCAAAGCCTTATGGTTTATTTATCAAAATTATTTTTTAAAGCATGATTAATATCCTCAGATACATTGTAGATTATGTTGAAATGTTTTTGTTCTTCATGAGAGTTTAGTTTGTGATGTTCCTCTGCATGATTCACATCCTTGGATACATTGTAGGTTACCTTGAAATGTTTTTCTTCTTCATGATAGTTTAGTTTGTGATGTTCCTCTGCTTATGGGTCTTATTCAACTTTATTTTAGGCTGCTAGGAGTATCATCAGACAATTTATCTCGACTTCCTTCTCCCATCTTCTTCTTGAAGTTTCAGGTGATACTCTTGCTGCTAATGGTGATCCTTTGTAATTTGTGAAAGCATCTTTGTTGACATGACATTGTCAGAAACTTTCAACTTGAGGAAATATTACTTGCTCACCTTTGCACTTAGTAGGTGGTACAAACATATATATGCAATGGGAATAAGGAGCACTTCTGATGTCAAGTCTGGAAGAAATATTTAGACTTCCAGATTCAGAATTAAGAAATATGACTCCAGCCACTGTGGGGGAAATCGAAGTCATGAAACAATGGAATATGTGAATTGATAATAGATTGCCTAATAGTCTCTTGACTGCATTTCTTATCAACTTTCACGTATCAACTGTTTATTACAAGAACTTAATATATCAAGTATAAAGTGGTAAGAGTTTCCTTGATAATTAACTGCAAGTCTTATTAACTTTTAACTGTCACAAATAAATAAATATGCCAATTGCTGTAGATTTAACTCAAGAGCCAAGTCTGGAAGCGACTAGTAAGTTTGTTATTCTGTCTATTATAAGTGTTTATCTAGCAGTAATAAAGCCAATGCATAGATTTCTCTGTAGATCTGAATGTGGATATACAAATATCAATGTTCTTCAGAATTAGATTTATAGGTTGTCAATTTACAGGTTATATGGCCTAAAATATGTGGCCAAAATGATGTAGATGAAGTCAAACATAAGAAGGTCATGTGGAAAGAAAGCAAGTTACATCTGAAAGAGAGGATTTTGTGTTAATATGAGATGAGAATTTCTTTCCTGCTAGCATATGGTTGTAGATCCACAGTTTTCTCTATTCTGGTATCATGTCTATGATTTAACTCTAAGATAGTGGGGTTATTTCATTATAATTCATATGTACTTTTGGAGACATTTGATTTTATTTTTTGCTTTAATATTTCTACCATTATAGACACAGTGCAACCTTATTCTCTCCTTGTTCAGTTGTATAAACAGTATATAATGAAGTCATTCATTTTCAGCGCTTATATCCTTGATGGAGGAAATAATTTCACAACAATCATCTGGATTTGAATGTGTTGTGAATATTAGTGAAGAAATTAGTTATTTTACTTATAGGAAAACACTTCTTTTCTTAATTTGGCAGAAGCACTTACCAAAAGCCAACCTATGCCAAAGAAAGGGTCAGAAGAGTCTTCATTGCAAAATGCACTGGAAGGCAGCAAAAAGGTTGTGATACAGGGTAGTTTGGATCTCTTATTGGTAAGGCTTGTAGTTCAGTGAGATGATTATTAAATTTTATCTTCATCTAAGGATGCGAACTACATAATAATAGTTTCTCTTTTGTTTGGTACAAAGATGCAGAGTTGAATTAGTATTTGACTAATTCTCATACCAGTGCACTGAATGAAATTGTACATATGAGGATTATACTGTTTCTTTATATGACAATTCATGTTTTTGAAAAATTAGATTGATGTAAATTGAATATCAATTGTTTGTTCTTGTCTTATTAACCTTCTGCTGGAATGTAATTCTTGATTGTTTTAGACAAATTACGAGTCATTTCTTTGATGTATGATAGATTACCTCTCTTTGTAAATTATACTTTTTTATGGAGTATGTCTCTTATTTGAATTATGGTGATGGTTAAATTCTGCTATTTACATGATTGGCCTCTTGTGCATCTCTCTCAGTGAAATTCTGAGGAAGGTTCCATGTCTTAGGAAGTACAAATTAATTCTCTTTGGTAGCATTCCAATGCTTATGAAGAACTAACATGTCTATACTATTTACAAGAACTTATATGCATGAGTTGGCATCTGAAAGGTGTCTATATTTAAGAAAAAAGGTGTCTAGACTTTGAGTAGCATATGCAAGAAGTGATAAGTGGTCAATCAACAAGCAAACCGGTTGCAATTGTGAACAAAGATAAGAGGGGATCATGTGATGATGGATCTTTTATTTCTTGGCCTATGCTATGATGTTTTTGTGATACCAACTAATAAAGGAACCCATTATTTTTTTTCTCTGAGAACATGGCATGAAACTAAAAAGTATAAATCAAAGATGTAGAGGATGCATAATACTAGCTAAGTTTCTAGATTGCATATGTTTGTATTCTGATGTTTCACCATATCTGTCTTCATTGCATCTTTTTCTTTTTCTCACTGCCTATTGGTGTTTGAATGTGAAGACGGGAAAAGTGGAACCTTCACTGACAAATATAACTGATTGCGCAGCTGGTTATCATCAGCTTCGTGTTGATGCTTTTTACCAATGAAGTGCTCTTTGTATTAGTGTTGAGAGATCATTTCATCTTTTGATGCATATATTTATTGTCAATCCGTAATGGTCAAGATTTTTACAATTATTAAAAGGTCAATGTTATTGACATTGTCTTACCAGATTCCCTCTATAAATGACTTTATTGTTCTCTTCATTTCTTAATAAAGTATTCAAGTCTGCTTGAGGTAGCTTTGTTCATCACTCGAAGGTCATTTTGCTCAACTGCCTGCCATGAATGAAGGATTGTACAGTAGGCTTTAGCCTTACTAAGAAGCCAAAGTATAGGCAACATTGAGTGCAAAAGTTATCTATTTTATCTTATAAGCTGTTTCACCATCATTAGTGATACTTATGTAGTTTATATTATAGATCTTGGTATGAACCTAGGCCAATGGGTGTTGTTCAGATTTCACCCTATAGGACCTATAGTTTATATTCTAGATCTTGGTATGAACCTAGGCCAATGACTTTATATTTCCTGTGTTTAGGTACACCCAATGTGGACAACATAATAAATATTTAAAATTGCTGATAAGTACAAACTCTAAAAATGCAAAGACAGAAGAAAGTGCTGCTTTGGGTTATTTGATTTAATATTCTTGGAGATAATGCAATATGATTGGATCTTGACTGACATAGGATATTTTTCATCTTTAATAGGATCAATTTTAAAAAAATTAGCTACATCTCTATGGACTTTATTTTCTTGTTGGTAATACAAGATTTTCTCATTGATGGAAAGAAAACCCTTGGGGCTCTTCATATGTATATCATAAAAAAAATTCCTCTGGATTGAAGTAATTTTTGTTGGATTACCAACTATGGGTTCCCGTATATGACATCAGGCACCAAAAATATGGACTGACAATTTGAGTTGTCTGATGTATGGTATATTTTTTGACCAAATCCAGTGGGCCATATAGTTTTGTCGCATAAATGTTCCTCATTTGAGAGAGTATCAACCCTTGTTTAACCTTATTCAAGACTCCTTGATATGTGATGTTTAGTCCCCTTCCTTATTTGTACCATGACAAATTAGCATATTTTAATTTAGTTTTTGTTAAATTTATCTGGTGTGATTGGTGTAATTATGTAATTATGCAACCCATTAAATGCAGGAATTCCGTCAGCTTCTTGATGATAATTTGGAGTTGCTAGCAAAGCTGAGAGACCTAATAGTTGATTGGGTGCAAGAAGGTTTCCAAGGATTCTTTCAGAAACTCGATGAGCTGTTTCTTGCGCTTTGTGGAAGAGGTTATATTGCAAATCCTGATTCAAGTGTAATAGATGCAATACAAGTGGACAAAGTGCAGACAGGACTTGTTCTTGTGCTGGCTCAACTTTCTGTCTTCATAGAGCAGATTGCAATACCCAAAATTATGGAGGTAGAGCTAATGCCTTATCTTTTATTTTCTGTACTACATGCTTTGAATGACAAAATTCTACTGTATGTTGTCTTAATTATGGCTAGTTTTATAACAGTCAAGTGATATTATGATTCTTTATAATATACTTGTTAGGAAATAGCTGCTTCCTTTTCTGGAGGTGGTGCCCGTGGCTATGAACATGGACCAGCTTTTGTACCTGGTGAGATCTGCAGAATATTCCGTTCAGCTGGTGAAAGGTTCTTGCTTCTTGTAAGAATTTCTCTCTATTTATTGCTCTGGTTATCCAATGAGAATGTTGAATTAAGCATGCAGCATATAATGAATTTGTTAAATCTATGCCATTGACAAAATTGAGACCATAACTGTATCGATTCATAGACAAGGAGGTATTTTCTGATTGCTGCTTCAGTTGCAATATATTGACCATGTAGCCTATTAATGTATTGCAAAAGTAATGCATGCTGATTGCTCTGCTGAACCAAGATGTGATCTCTGTAAGGTTGTTGTCACAGTTTAAAGTGTTACTTTGTCTAGATTAGTTAACTTAATTAGATTGAAATTGACCATTTTTTTTGAGTTCAGATTGTCATTATGGAGACTCTGTTGACTAGAATAATCAAGGAAATCATACATTCTATTTTATGATATAGCTAACGTTAAAAAATTTGGGGTATCATCTCTTCTAGATTAAGATATAGGTTGACTAATTGAACTCAACATATTAAGCCTTTCTCACTGTCGTTTTTATCCTTTACTGCATTTTAGTACTGATACTTTAATTTGTGATGCAACAACATCTGCATACTGATCTTGATAGTAATACCTTGTAGTAGCTTAACTCATTGCCATGCTTATGTACCTCTTATGATACATTTTTTCTTTATCTGATCTGCAGTTTATTGTGCATAGACCAGCAAAAAAGTACATGAACCTTTATGATGCTACAATAAGCACGGATAACAGATGTGATTAGTGCTTTTGCTCTGTTCTAGGACAAAATACTGCAGCTAAAATGGCCATGGACTGCAGAAACAGTGGATTTGCTTCAGTATTGCATTCTCATAGAGAGAGCAGGTTGTAGATGGAAAAAGAAATATCTTCTTGTGGCTCAGATTTGCCAATGCCTTTCAGGGATGGCACAGTACCATGTTATTCCGATCATAACATCCCTGTCCCTGCTAGTACAAGCCAAAAGATGGTCTAGCCATGTTTTGGCATGGCTCAACAGTGCACTTGCCAGTACCTTTCTGGCTTATCTAACTTAGACCTATTATGGCTCACGGTTAATCGGGACCTAACTTATAGCTTTTTGCCAAAACCCAGTGAACTTAGACTAACCAAAGCTGTTGGTTAAACATTTGAATGTATTAGTTGCATCTCATTAATTATGATTTAAACTTCAGTTTTGTGTGTGTATGTGTGTGTGTGTGTGTGTATATATGTATTGGAAGTTCACTGGTGTTAAAGTTTCAACATAGAAATGAGTAAGGCTATGAAACTGTGGTTTTTGTTGATATGCAGATAGTTGACTATGAATGAACTAAACTGTTTGAGTGGAGTAGGCTACTTTTTGTGGCTTGCAAGATAGACTTGGTAACTAGAGCGACCATGTGCTACACATTGGAAAGTTAAAGTGGTTTCCATTTCTGTAGGAAATTAGTGAGATCATTTTTTGTCTCAATATGACTAGTGAGGCTGTGTGGGTTCATGGTAAATATTCACTTACAAGGTTAAAGAGCATAATTTATCCACTTCCTTATATGCCATGGTAACTCGCTAGATGTTGAAAATGAAGATGGAAAAATAAGTTTATTCTTTTCATTAAAAAGGAATGTTACCTGTGTTGCATGTTTGTACGCAAGGCAGAATGGTATACTAATGATTATCACTTCAACTTGCAGTGAATTTTCTAGTTATTTTTGTTCTATTGATATACATGAGAGAAATCTTTTCTAATGTGTTACTAAATGAATGAAGTCAATGGATCAAGGATTGCAATTTCGGTCTATACTGGTGTCCCTAGCCCTACTTGGTGTAGTACGTACTGATTAGGGTTTTTAAATTAGAAATAAATATAAATTTAGTATAATTTTAGCAAAAATAATGTAAATTAGGAAAGAATAGTGTCACATCTTTTTCGAGTTTTGAGAAGTAGCTTTGTGGAATGCTAGGGATCGTCCTTCCATTAATATTAAATTATCTACAAAAAAATATTTGAATTGTTAGATTATTTTTTATACAACTTAAACTTTAAGATTCAAATAAATTAAGTAATCAATCGATGGATATACATGGTTTTGCTACCAAAAAGAATGACGGGACTCCACGAGTGATTGATCGGGGCCCTCGATCCTATGTATTTGTATATTAATATAATATGTTTGTCAGACCCAATCTTGAAATTGATCCCACAACATAGTATACTGATATATCATATGCCATTGGTGCATCAATGTGGTGATGGTCGTAGTCTGATCGTCGTGAACCACATGTGTCTGAGGCGGCTCCTAATGCAAGAACGAATATGACATATATTGGTACGGAGCATAGAGAATGTTAGAACTTCTACTTTTGCTATTGATCTACTGCTTCATATCGTAAGATCGATTATCGTACTGTTGCTCAGAGAAGTATGACCAACTATCACCATACTGTTGTTGGTCGTAAGATTCTCCATAGTACGACGATTATGAATACAATGAGCTTCATTCTGTGTTTACGTCGTGTATGTTCTATCGCATCTGCCCAAAATCATCCATTAGCCTCCCCTTCCCCTTCCGTGCATAAACTTAAAATGAGTTGAAAGAGGGGGGAGGAAAGGGTTTAAAAACTCTTTTCTAAGCCCAAACGGTCAAATTAATTGTTTGAAATAGGGCAATCTCAGCCCTTGATCGGTAACGGTCGAAATCCGATCGGTACAGGATGGAAACAATCGGATTTCAATCATGACCGCCCGGTACTGATCTCGTATCACCCAATATAGGGTCAAATGATTGGTATCGTCCGATAGAGGGCAGTCCGCATACTGGTATCCTGTCAGACCGGTATGTACTACCCGTATTAGGCGGTATGCATCGGTACAGCAAACCCTGCAATGGACTGACCTTGCTACGACTACGAGGGTTCTGTTATGATCAATATAATTGGGTATGATTATAGCTATTATTTTGATGCATTTACAAAAACCAAAGAGATTATTGCTTTAATTTTATTGTGAAAGAGTTGTTTTCTTTTACCTACCTATTTTATGGTCTTGAAATCTCTCTATGGTCACAGCTAATTAATTTCTTTTTTGCAGTATATAAATATGAAAACCCAAAAGATATCTATCCTTCTGAAAAAGAGGTTCACCACACCTAACTGGATCAAGGTGAATGTTGGGTTGATGGCTAGTTTGGCTTCATTGTATTACTTAAATACACTTTTCCACTTGATGTTTATGCTGAATATTTTGACAGCACAAGGAACCACGAGAAGTTCACATGTTTGTTGACCTGCTGCTTCAAGAGGTCTGTTAGCTTTCTATGTGATCCATTTCTTCATTTTTTTGTTCTGTGCAATTTTCTGTCGACTTTCTATATGTGCAGATTGTTCTGACCATCGAACCAGTGAAGATATTTCATTTGAAGTTACTTTTAAGTATCTGATGTTTCTGTGAGATTTTGTACTGCTGGAACACGGTTTAAGTTACTGTATCTGAAGGATAATTGATGTTCTTGCAAACAGTTGTCATAGAATAAGGTTTACCTATTTGTTTATGATAGCAACAGAAGATAGATTAATTTTGGGTTGCAAATGTTTATCTTTTTCATAGCCTTAATGATGCTTGCAACAGGAACAGTGGGATGTACAAAAGAACTTGTTTATCAAACTAGCACTGGAGGCTTGCTGATACTAAGCTGAGCTCCTTGATTAAGACACTACTTTTTAAAGATGCATTCATCATTATTCTTTCTTTGTATTCAGATGGAGAGGATAGAGGGTAAATTTTATAATCCAAATTGGCAGTTTGTTTACACTCCAAAGTTGACACTAAGAAGATTAGTGCTTCCTACAGTTCATAATTTTTTTTTTTAATGTGGGTTGAGTTGCCAGACCACCTACAAGTAATTTAAATATAAGATTTTGGTCATTCTAGCTTTATATGCTAGTTCTAGTTTTTTATTTTAAATAAAAAAAGGGATATATATATATATATATATATATATATATATATATATATACACATATTAAGAGGAAATAATTGGTGTTAACATGCTAAAAATAAAAAATACATGAGCATACACATGTATTTAGAATAGTTGAGGGATGTAAATTACCCTTGTCCATGAGAAATTGTGATCTTCTTGGGATTAGTGGATCTGAAGCCACAAGCTCGTACAACTCGTGATTTTAGGTATGTCAGCAATCATATGTTTGATGACTTCATTGAACCGAAGAGCCCCCTGAATTCCATATTATTTCACTTCACCAAATGCATAGAAAAACTTCACAAAGCTATGACAGGTTGCACTGTTTTTGTGACATCTGGAGTTGCTGAATGCAGTTTCTGTTGTTAATGAAGTCTGTTGGAGCTATGTTTAAGTATTGGTTATCGTGTTAGTATTTGTTAAATCTTCTTGGAAAGGCTTCATGGTTATCATGGGGCAAGGTCAATTTCTTTTTAATGTTTTGATAGCCCATCAACATGAGTCCTGTTATATTTTTAACAAGGATTGATTTAACTAGTCTCTATTTCCTTGCAGTTGGAAGCTGTAGGAATCGAAGTCCGACAGATCTTACCTCAAGGACTGGTTCGGCGGCATCGCCATTCTGACAGTACAGGGAGTACTAATTCTTCTCGTAGCAACCCAACACGTGAAGATAAGTTAACCCGAACAAATACACAGCGAGTGAGAAGCCAATTTTTAGAAAGTCATCTTGCCAAGTTATTTGAACAAAAGATGGAGATATTTACTAAAGTTCAGTACACACAGGTGAGAACCGGTTGAAACTTTGTAACATAGCTAGACTTCATTAGTGTTCAAGAGTCCTGTCTTTCGGTTGGCTATGATGGTAATCAAGTAGGTCATAATTGTTTATGTGCCAACATTTTCTTTAAAAAAAGTAGTATAATAAGGTGGTTATGTTAAAACTGTAATAACTATATACTGTCAAGAATGAACTACTTGTAATGAATCATTCTTTCCTTCAATGTAATGAAACTGACTGAGGTACCAACGAAGTCAAGTATTCGGCCAGCAATAGTTGATGCTTGTTGATATAGAAGTTTGGTGGTTCTAATATTGTGAGGCTTTAGTTAGTGTCATACTGTTTTCTCAGTTGGCCTGTAGTAGCTATTCTTAATTGGAAGGTTAGTAATAACTAATAAGAGACTTCGGAATTTCCATATACTGGCTTTAACTCTTTTTTAGCAATTGCAAGCTATAAAATCATGGCCAGTATCTGTAACATAGTATCGCTGGATAGTAAATTGTCTATTTAGTGAACCATAATGCACCTAATATATCGATAATTTGCAGGAGTCAGTTATATCGACCGTAATAAAATTTTGCCTGAAGAGCTTACAAGAGTTTGTGCGACTCCAGACATTCAATCGTAGTGGATTTCAGCAGATTCAGTTGGATATTGAATTTCTGAAGAATCCACTGAAAGAGTTTGTAGACGATGATGCAGCAATTGATTTCCTGCTAAAAGAGGTAATCACATGTCATCAGTGCATAAGGCTTTTGTCATTTAAGATAATTGAAAGTTTTATGGTGGCTTGTCTTTTCTGCAATTTAATCAATATTCATTTAGCACAGAAGATACACTTTATTTGTCTTCTTATTATGGTATACCGAAGAATTGAAATTTCAAATATGTTGATGTCCTGCCCTTTCAGTAAGTATCTAGATAGTGCATCATTGTGTTGAAGGATTAATTTATTTGATATGTTAATGTCATAGTGGATCCATAACAACACTGCCTTCAGGTCTGATATAGTGAGTAATTCTAGGTCCTAGTGTCAATTTAACTAGTTTTCTGAATTACTAGTAAGATATGAGCTTCACAACCAAAAACCAGTTCCACTGTGTTCTGGCGGAACTCGCAAGACTTACATTTTAGTTATTTAAGAAACCTTAGAGGGATTATAGTAAATTACACTGCAGTTGCTCCTTCAATGTACTACTTAACCTTAAAAAGTTAAAAGAACCTATCTATGTTCCTTCTAAGGTTTCATAAACTTTCATAAATATGACTCGTTGGTGTCCGAGTTGGCTTATGATTCTTGCCTAATTATGACAAACTCATGATAGTCACTTTTAACTCCCACATTTGTGTTTAAATGATCCAGCATTGACCAAGAAAATGCAACATTTATAGCTTCTGTTATTGATTAATTTCTGAAATTTCGTGTTGCAGGTGATTGGTGCTGCTCATGAAAGGTGTCTTGACCCAATCCCCCTCGAGGCTCCCATTTTAGACAAACTCATAAGCACAAAGATATCCAAGAGCAGGGAGGAGAACCAAAGTTCCTCTTTGGCGTAGAAAATGGAGAACTTCGGAGAATCTATCTCCAACTCTGTTTTGAAGTTTAATGTGTAATTTTCTCACCTTCGGTCAATTCATTTCAAGTTTAGGGGGTATAACATAGGTTCTTTATCAGGTTGTACATAGTGTTTAGACCTCCAGATGACACATCAGGTTCACCAGCACAAACAGTAGAATTATATTTCTTATCTTCTCCCTCTTAGCAGCTATGCAGTCATCAGAAAGTTCAAAATCCAGAACTATGAAAAGAATCAAAAAAAAAATTTGGAAACCAAACACTAATCATCTTCATGGGCCACCAGGAGTCATGGTACATTAGTTTCGCGTTCTGCAAGTTTTTCTTGATATGAAAATGGTGTTCCTTGGCCCAAAAGATGTCCAATCTTGGCTTAGACGTACCTTAGTAGTGATAGCATCGTCTGGTTCATGGCTCTCTGGAACATACGGGAACCTGAATTGTCAAAGGAACAAAACATTGATTGTTATTTTTTTCCCCATTTCCTTGCAGGATACAAGAATCTGACAAAGCCCAAGTTGCTTTTTGTTTTTTCTGAGAGAAGGCTTTGATGAGCACAACTCCACAGAAGATCCATTGCCAGCGTTCTTCATGTCATGTCTTGGTATCTTCTTACTTGTTCGAGCACGGCCGGATTCTTAAGCTTGTAAGAGGAGAATGTTATTGAATTTGATTGGCTTTCCTTTTGCAGGGAAGCAACCCCTACTTGGTATTCGAACTCTCATGACAATGCTTTTGTCCATAGTTTGATGAACAGTTGTTTTGGATAGCTCTTTATGTATGTAGTAGATTTCTGTTATAGTTACGAACGTCGATATAAGATTAATCTCCGATATTAACATTGATTATTGCGGTTTCTAGGCGCAAACCTGGTGAGAATTTGGCTTCATGTGCATGACTTATATATATCCTATCATGAAAACCTTGTGGTTCTCACTTATTACTTGCATGGTTCTCTCTGCAAGAGGCCTTTTATTACAAACATCGCACAGTAACATTTCTACTTATTGGTGGGAAAAAGAGGTCATAACATGTTTTAGTCCTTCCAGTGCTAGTCCTTCAAGGAATGCACTTACCTGTCTTCAAACTGCCCAGTATACAGGAATAGAGATATAATTCAAGCTTATGGATGTATTTGAGTGAAAATTTTGAAGATTTTTATCCATTATAGTGAAGTTTTCCTTTTCCTTTTGTTCTAATTCAGGTTTTGACTTTTAGCACCCTAAAAACTGCAGCTAAAAATACATCATAATTGTGTATACGACAGATTATAGTCAATTGATTAATTTGGTTATTTAATCTATTTTATACGAATTATTGATTAATTTTGTTATAAATAGTTCTTTACGCACGAAGTTAGTACATAATTCTTATCATCTCTTCTCGAAAGCTGAAAGGACTGAAATGACTATGTAGCGGTGTCCAGAAATCAATGTAACGGCTGTTACAGTAGTACTCGTTATAAGCACGCGTCACACTCTTCGCCTTTACTTCTTCAAAACGCGGGGCACAGACCCCGGCCCTCGAACAAGCCAGCGGTTGTCTCGATCAGCGTCTGCCTCCACCTCTGCGTCGAAGGCCATGGGATCGATGGGACGGACGTCGACTCTGGTGCCCGTAACTGCGGCGGCGATCGACGAGATCGGGTTTGCTCTTCTTCGGTGGTTTTTGGTGTCGAGGGTCGAGGTATCGAGCGATTCGGAGGAGAGCCATGGGTTTTCTGGAAAATCTCTTCGAGGAAGAGGGGGCGGGGGATGGATTGGACCGCGCCTCCGTCGCTGCCATGTGTGCGGAAAACCACAGGATGTCGCTCCGTTTGGTGATTCTGATCCGTATGAAAAACTTCGAACTTCAATTTAAATTTTCGGATTTTATTCCCTTTTATATATTTCTTCTTTATTATTTTCGTTTCTTCTGTGCTTTTCTGTTATTTGGTTCTACAAACTTTGCTGCTTTAACACACAGATCTCACCTTTTTCCTTTTTCGGTTGTTGGTTTTGCTTATGCTGAAGGTTAAATCGCATGAAATATACTCCATCATGGATTTTTCTCCTTATGAATGAGCTCATCCAAAAACTTCGGAGCAAGCCATATGGTTGTGGTCATACGGAAGTCTAATAATAAGTCACTTATAGCATCCTCACTTTTTTTTTTCTGCTTCTGATTTTTCTGAATCTTTTTTGCTATAACGTCCTAGTCATCTACTTGATAATGTATATTTTGGGTCCTGGCCACACGTCACAGTCACCGCCACCGCCACCGCCAGATCAGCAAGAGGAACACTCCTATGCGCCGAGCCAGAATCCGTATCAAGGCGTTCCTCGGTACATCCCATCCTGAAAAGCTCGAGACGACACCGTTCTGCACGTCCCAGGACGACGGCCGCACAAAGGTACCATCTCGCCCCTCGAGGATCGGTCGCCACGCCCAACCTGCGTACGACCAACCCTCGTATAGTAGTATAAAAACCTCTGGCCGGCATCTGGCCAAGGGAGAGGCAAAAACAGAGAACAAAACACTAACTTATTCGTTGAGGGGCCAAAGTCGGGAACCATCCGACGAGGGTCTTTCGTGCAGGAGAGCGGCCACCCCCCTCGAGGCGCCACTATCCCGATCGAGAGGTGTCTTCCTCCGGACGGATCCAACGTCCCGACCGACGCTCAGGGCTTTCCATCCAAAAGAGCAGACACCCCTGAGGCACGACCGTCTCGACCGAGGGATTCCAACCAACATTTCGGCGCCAGCACCCCATCTTGAGAGCGTGATCGACCTCGGCAACCAGCTCAGCCGACTGAAGACTCCCGACATCGACCTGTGGACCAGGTCGTGCTGGCTCATCAGCCACGGCGCATCAGTTCATCAACATTTTTGACGCTAGAAGGAGGGCCTTTCGTGCAGGAGAGCGGCCACCCCCCTTGAGGCGCCACCATCCCGATCGAGAGGCGTCTTCCTCCGGATGGATCCGACTTCCCGACCGACGCTCAGGGCTCTCCATCCAAGAGAGCAGACACCCCCGAGGCATGACCGTCCCGACCGAGGGACGCCAACCAACATTCCAGCGCTAGCACCCCGTCTTAAGGGCATGATCGACCTCGACAACTAGCTCAGCCGATCGAAGACTCCCGACATCGACCCGTGGACCAAGTCGTGCTGACTCATCAGCCACAACGCATTAGTTCATCAACATCCGATTAGTTCTTGGCTTGGCTTTTAGTAATACTAGATGTGATGCCCCGATTAGTTCTGCATTGGAATGTAAGATTAGACGAACCTGTTATTAGTAACATCGGCATCCGAGATTACGATGTTAATAACTATTATTAGTAATCATTATGACTCACCTATTCTACACCTTATAAGCTCAGATGTTCTTCTACAAGTAACCTGAGCATGCCATTTCGTGCCACGGGTTATATGAGTCTGATAATAGTAATTTGGTCTGAAGTATATTGCACCACGACTTAGAAACTCATTCTATCGTGGTTATCAGGTTGGCTTATATATTGGATTGAATTGTGAAAATAAGAGGGATTCAACATTTCTCTATTGAGAAAGAACTTCTTCCATTTAAGGCCTTGGTTTTGATCTTGAAATTGCCAATCCAGTTTGAAGCATTATGGCCATAGATCACATGGTGGAGTCGTTGTAGTGTGAAGTAGAGAATCCAAGTGCGAATATGCCTTGCTTTAAATGCACAAGGAAAATTACGTTGTGTTCTATGGATCAGATTTTTTGCTACTCTTGTTAATGTGCTTCTCTTTGTTGCATAATAGTCTTCGCACTCACTCCTTATTGCCCATCGTGCTACATTTTCTTTTTCGTTTGTTCTTTCATTGTAAGATTTGTAAGGATTATCTTCAGTAAATATATGATTTTACTGGGCAAACTTTTACTATCAGGGGCAACATCTTTTCTGTTTACCAAGTACAAGTATCTTGGTATTTTCATGGTGTTTTGTGGTGTTGGTATCGTTCTCTTCCTTGGATCAGTCGAAGGCTTCAATAAAGACAGTGAAGAAAAATTTTGCAAGCTAGCCTTGTCAAATGCTGTTTTCGGTACAGTATCCTTCCTGATCGGAGCACTTCTTTTTATTCTGGTTTTCTTGGAATGAAGATTGCGACTTTGGCTAATGCTAGGACAACTTTGGAAGCCAGAAAAGGTGTTGGAATGGCTATTGTTACAGCTTTTAGGTCTGGTGCTGTGATGGGTTTTCTTAAAGCTGCCAATGGTCTGTTTGTTCTCTACATTTCTATCATTCTAGTTGGCCTAAACTGTGGAGATGATTGGGAAGGCCTCTATGAGTCAATGACAGGCTATGATTTTGGTGGTTCTTTAATGCCACTTTTTGGAAGAGTTGGAGGAGGTATATATACAAAAGCAGCAGATGTTGGTGCTTTTCTTGTTGGAAAAGTAGAAAGGAATATACTTGCAGTTTGCCAAGAAACCCTGTGGTAATTTGTTTTAAAAGAGACCTTTATTTATCCTAGTCGCTCATGTCAACTTTCGTATGGTTGTCATCCTTATATTAATGTGAATTTTATGAAATCATGCAAATAATCACATGTCAGCGATACTGAGGTAGATACTGCTGTAGTGGGTTCTGATCTTTTTGCATCTTATGCTGAATCCTCTTGTGCAGCATTATCTATTGCCTGAATATCTTCCTTTGGTATCAATCATGATATATCAGCAATGTTGTATCCTCTCCTTATGAACTCACTGGGTATTGTTGTTATGGTGCCCACCCTCCTTGCTGCTGAATCTTCTGATGTTAAAACTGTGCCTGATGTTCAACCTTCACTAAAGTGGCAACTTATCATTTCAACTCTTCTCCTGTATCCATCTCAAATAGATAGTTTTCTTCCCCTCATTTTGACTGCAGAAGGCATGTTCATTAGCACTATGATGCTTGACTTCTAAAATTTGTTGAATCTTGCAGTCCTGTGCAAGATGTTGCAAAGTCTTGTAGAACATGTGTGGCAACTAATGTTATATTTAGATTCGTTTTGGGATAAAACCTGTGATCATTCCCATATTTGCTGTCGGAATAACTATCTATCTTAAGCTCCAGCTTGGCTGGCATGTATGGTATTGCTCTTGCTGCCTCAGGAATGCTTGGCACTATAGCCACTTATCTGGCAAGTGATAATGCTGCTGGAATTGCTGAGATGGCTGGAATGGTCTGCAAACTCTGTGAGATAACGGATGCTTTAGATGCAAGAATGGGTAGCAGCAACATGGTCAAAAACAGAAGAGGAGAACTATGAGTGCTTGATTATTTGTGATTATGCCTTTTATAAGTTCATCATTTGAGGTACTTGGGTACATCATTAGAGAGCCAACATGGATCTTCCTCATCATTGGTTTTCATTTCCATCTTGAAGAGATTCTGGGTCTGAAATCTTGTGGAGGTGGTGTCTAAGTATATTTGACTCAGATAATACTCTTGTGTTATTCTTGAAAAACACACTGTTATTGGCAAGTGTTTAGCTGTACTGCCTTATTCCTTGCTCTTCTTGCAGCATATCTTTCCGATTGTTAAGGTACATCTGTATCTAATTCCATTTAAACAATGAAGTATGGTCATACTTTTTCCCTTCTCCAACCTTCTTGTTGGGTTTCCTGTGCACTTAATTTAGTTAACATGGGTGTTTTTGATCATTCATCTCGACTTGTGCAATATGACACACTAATGTCTGTGTTGGGGATTTTCTTGTTATTGGATCAGCAGCTCTCCTCTCTGTTGCTTTATTTGGTGCATTCATAAGCAGGGCCAGAATCATGGCTGTTAATGTGTCAAGTCCAAAAGTCTTTATTGGATTAATTGTGAAGCTATGCTTCCTGCCTTGTTGCTTTTCTACCATGGCCATGACAGGTGTTGGTAAAGCGGCCTTGAAGACGGTTGAGGAAGTTCAAAGGCACTTTAATACAAATCCTGGACTCAGAGATGGAAGGACAAAGCCAGAGTATGCAACCTCCTGTGTCAAGATGACAAGATGTCCACAGATGCCTCATTGAAGAAGATGATTCCAACTGATGCACTTGTTATTCTCACTCCTCTGGTTGTTGGGAACTTCTTTGGGGTGCACACTTGTTCTTCTTGCTGGCTCACTGGTTTCTGCTGTGCAGGTACACTATACCTATATCATTAGAGCTTTTTTGCTTCAACTGTCTTAATTATCCATTGTCAAGTGTCCTACTCTTCATATATCTTCTGTTGAACTCGTAGATATTCGATTCGATCTCTCTGTAGGTTGCTATCTCATCTTCGAACACAGGTGGGGCTTAGTTAGGATAATGCAAAGAAATACATGGAGGTTAGTTAAGTTCAAAATGAAAATGCTCTTTAGCAAACTGTGATCCACAAAGTCCATCTGATTCGTCATAGTGGTATGGTGTTAATCTTTTGTTAAATCTATCGCCTCCTTTCATGGCTTTGAGAACATATCAAAGACATAATGATAATAATATTGGATTTTAGAGATCAAGTTTAATGGAGTCCATCTGTCTTGTTATCTTCTAATGCAGTTAGTATATATGTATCTATCTGATGGGTAATTAACCATCAGTTGTTGAATCCAAGACACTCATGTCAAACTCAAACTTATGGGTAGTCTCTGTGCAGGCTGGTGCTTGTGAACATGCCAGGTCACCAGGGCCAAAAGGGATCTTCACAAAGCCGCTGTGATCAGTGCCACTGTTGGCGTTCCTCTTAAGGACACATCTGGACCATCTCTCAACATCTTGAGCAAGCTGATGGCTGTTGAGTCACTAATGTTTGCCCCCTTCTTTGCAGCTCATGGTGGATTGCTTCTCAAACTGCTCTGATATATTGCTTCCAGGGTTGTATTCTTTGTCATCACCTCAAGTAGATCTTACCATGGAGAGAGATGGCTGGAGTCTGTCTGCATTTATGTCAGAAAACATGATCAAACTTTGCATGCTGCTGAACATTTCCTGCCAAAGTGACCAAATGACACACACTGCTATATATTGTCAGCTGATCGGCCAGGAGAATGGTTTATCTCGTCCTCCAAACCATGCTTTTCAAATCAAGGAGGCTGTGTGTGTGCTTGACCATGTTTCATCTGGGAACAAAGTGAGCATGTTACTCCAATGCATGGCATCAGATGCACCCAAGAAAGTGGCAGAGAAAAGAAGAGAGAAAGAAGCTCTCAGCCATTTGCATTGATCTCAAATGAAGTGGAATCATACTGGCAGCTGAAACTACACTCGCTGGGGAGAAAGAGAGAATAAAAGAAATAGCAGGACATCATGGAGTTACTGGAATAGGATTAATGATCAGTGTCTATTGTGTCACTACAGAATTAAGAAAGATTGTGATGCCCCAGGTGGGTGGGAACTATATGCAAAGGAGCACTACCATTTGATGGCAAAGCACACTACATTTGGGGCAGTAAGATTGCCACACTTGACATCAGTTTGGCAGATGATTGATGCCACTGAAGATAATCTCACAGAAACTTTCATATAATATATGTACCAAGATTAAAGAAGGAATGAAAGAAGAATGTAAAGGGAGCACCAAAGGACTAAACAAGAGCCAGAACAATGTTGGAGTTCCTTTTCACTACAATAAAGAAGGTGTAGTGATATGCTTGTATACGAAACCACTCATTGGATTCCTGGTATAAACTGGGACTTCAAAGAAGATGCGTCTTCATCAAATTCATGTATTACACCTTATCATTCCACGACAAACTAGCATTTTGAAACCAGGACTAGAATTGGCTATGCTGGCATTTATATGAAGACTATCATGAAGAGTTGTTTAGCTCATGGATTCTAAATCCTCAGAATATTCAGATAGGAATATAATTTCTTTGAGTGCCCTTTGATTGGAATACAATGAAAAGCAAAGATCACTCACATTTGTTATTGTGATGGGAGCCATGCATGAAAGCACAAAAGAGATGATAGGCATCAACTTGGCCATCTTTATTCACAGGTCATGATTTCTTCAAACTCAACATGCTTATCTCCTAAGCCAATATGATCATAATGTTCAACAAGTGTTAGCTTACAAAGGTATCTTTATTAAAGTTGATGCATCTGTTAATATATACTTGTGTTTTAACAAGTGTTGAGTGTCTTTATTAAAGTAGATGCATCTGTTATGTACCAGCAGCCATCATGCTTACATTGTAAGCTTTGGTTTAATTCCCTGCCTAATATTTAAGGTAGATGTGAACATTATGGTAAGATCATGATGATTGCAGCTTTGTTTATTATTGTGTAGATCACTAATGTTTTGTATATCTCTTGAATTTTCACAATTAAATCTCATCTCTTCCACTAAATTGCACAATTAAGTCTAGGCAATCAAATCTGATCATGAGATATCATATTATGATTATGATGATACAATCGAATCTGGTCATCGAGCATCCTACTATGATGGTTTGACTAAATTTCCTTGTAATGCAACTAACTCTATCATAAAATAGTGTCCAAATCTTACCGAATGAAAGCAAATGAAATGTTGCTCGAAGATGATTCAATTATATTCGGTCTTAGAGCAACCACTAATCAACCTATGACCAACGTATATAGTTACACAATGAGACACATAATTAGTAGTCTGTCGTAGAAGACATAAATGATATGAGAAGTTTGACACACAAGTATTCTCATGTTACATCACACCCATTCGATCAATGTGCCACAACCCGTAGCCAATGTATATAGTTGTATAACGAGAGACATGATCGACAACCTATTGAATAAGACATCGTCTCTCGACCCTTTTAAAGTGTCAAAACATGATGATAGAGACAAATGACATGAGAAGTTTGAAACATAAAGCATTTTGATGATACATTACACACATCCGATCTAACATGAGAAGTTTGAAAGAGGGCACGGTCACCTCGTCATCCAGTTCAGTCGACAGAAGGCTCCCGACATCGACCCGTGAACCAAGCCGTGTTGACTCATCAGCCACGTTACATTTGTTCACCAACATAATCAACGTGTCAATCGGGTCACGATCTATAGTCAACATATATAGTTACATAACGAAACATGATCAGTAGCCTATCAAATAAGATATCGCCTCCCTAACATTTTGAAGTGCCAAAACACAATGAAGACAAATGATATAAGAAGTTTACATAAGTATTTTAGTTACACATTACACTTATCTGATCGAAGTGTTAGTCAGGCCTTTGGCCTATGGGAACAATGACTCGACACTGATGGGGTGATCTAGTTTGCAAAAATGACAATTTGTGATGCCTACATTAATATGAGTCACTACTTCTTAGTAGCAATGCATGATGTTTTGACACATGATCCAATAATGACCGAATTGAGTAATATAATAGTTCCCAACATTAATCTCTATCTTGATTTAACAGTTATCCCGGTAGATTAAAAGAGGCTCTCAAGTGCATACTTGAGACTCTCCAAGAAATTGTAGCTCTCATAATTTCTAAACCGCATAAATCGAACTTATGAAAGAATGTAAATTTTTACGGAGTCATCTATCGAATTTATCATCTTCTCAACACCTCTTCTTGTGATGAAGTGTGGAATTAGATCTCTGTTGAATTCGAATCTTCTCAACAACCTATACCTAACTCATCAAGTACTAAGAAAAAAAATTAGATCATATTATTAGTAATCCTAAAAATGTAAAAATATAATACATTTATAAAGTTGTAAATTTATAATCATAATTTGACTTGCAAAATTCTTTCCTTCACTCTTCTTGCAAAGTTTATAATCATAATCTCATTCTCACATACTATCTATCTATCTATCATCTTCTTTCTCGTTCTTCACCGATGAAACCAAATGTATGGAATGTGCACAAAAGGCTCAGAGCAAAAGATTCTTATCTCTTGTTTTATTTATCTTTCTTCAGGAATAAGCACCTAAACTTTTATCATGTGTTGTCGTAATTTTACTCGCTTATTGATACCTAAATGAAGTGAACTTTACCTCTCTTTTCTTTGCCTTAGGAATGATGTCACTTCCTATATCGTCGAGATAGCATTAGCACATTCTAATCTTTATTTTCTTCATTACAATGTCTATGTTGGGATTTAAAGTAGGAGATGAGAATTGGAAGACCCCTAACATTCATTATCTTAGTGGTAAGAATGAATATTCACATATCTCCCTCACAACTTTATATCATCAAATCTTTATCGTATTTTAATATAAATCTAGAAATAATTTACTTTTTCTATTATTTTTATCAGAGTATTCTTGTGATTATTGTATTGCTACGTAATTTACAGGTCTCATATTTGTGCCCCCATAAAAGTGATTTATAAAAGCTTATTATTAGGCCAAATATTTCACTTATTTTTAAGAATAATAATAAGAATAATATATACAAATCTATAAATAATCCAAATTTCTTATTTCTATAGTAATGAAAGGAAAATACAAAGATATTTATTATTTCTAAGTCAAATAGTAAAATTGGAAGCCACTTGGCTTCTCTTTCCCTCCCAAACCCGCACGCGGTGAGTGGGGCTCTACGGGAAACCGCCTTTAAATAGCCCTCAGCCGGTCAGCCTCTGCCTCCCATCTCTGGTGTTCGTCGTCGTCGTCGTCGTCGGGGAAAGGGAAGATGGCGAAGCTGGGAGACGCCTTGACGGAGGTGCTGATACCCCTCGCGGCGGTGATCGGCATCGGCTTCGCGGTGCTGCAGTGGATCCTGGTGTCCCGAATCAGGCTCTCGAGCGGGCCGGTGGAGAAGAACGGGCGGCCCGAGAACCTCGTGGGGGGGGAGCCGGAGGAGGACGAGGAGGAGGGCGTCGATGGCCCGGCCTCCGTCACCAAGTGCGCGGAGATCCAGAGCGCCATCTCCATTGGTGGGTGTGCTTCCTCTTCTCTTTGGTGCCCTTTCCTTCAAAAAAGCTTCCGCTTTCGACTGCAAGTTGTGATTTTTCTGTGGTTCTCTATCTACATGTATAGATTAAGCTCGCTTTTCTGGTGATCACTCTGAACTCTGATTGTTTTTAGTCTGATATTGCGTGGAATGGTTGATCATGCGAAGATTATGGTGCTCAATTTGATTGATTTGGCCTTCTGCGGATGTCTACGAACTTAGTCTTTCTCTTCCTCTTAATCTTTCTGTTCTTCTTGAGCTTTCTGTTCCTCTTAATCTTTCTGTTCTTCTGGATCCTTTACCATTTAGTACTCCCTCTCATCGTTTGCCGTTTCTCATCTGTATTTAGCATCATTAAATATTTGTATTGCATAATCATAAAATTGTTTTTCTGATTCTGAGGAGGAAAAAAAGCTTCCCTTTTTGTTATCTTCTTCAGTTTATCTCTGCTCTGATACTATGTGTTACGATGACATCAATCTGCTGAATCTCAACAACATAGCTCGAACTACAGTGATAGATCCATTTAGCCTCATACAATCACATTTTGAAGATACATATGTGCATACCTTTTTGATAGATCAGTGCAACAAAAGATATTTGTGCTATCATTTCTTTTTCTTGTTAGAGTTAAAATAAGAATTTGAACAGTATCTGGAATACTTTGATTTGGCACATTACCATCCTTTATGTTGATTTCATCAGCAATAGGAGGGTCATCTGGTTATGCAGAGAATGCTTGCTGATATTTTTCTTCCACCAGTCTGCAGGTAAAAAGTCCAAATGCTGAGAACAAATCCTTTTCTTGTCTTTGATGATTATTTGTAATTTCTGGATTTCTCTTCAAGCTTAATGCAAGTATCTCCTTTTTTGTGAAAATTGAATTCGCTTTTGAATGATTCGGCCGATATCTCCAACATCTGTGGGAATTCTCTGCTGGATTTCTCTCTTATTAGTAAATATCTCTTTCTCCTTTTCATTATCAGAGAAGATTTATGTATGGTTCTCCATTGCGCATGATTAAGATCTTCACAGAAGCTTTTGGCAGTAAACTGCTACCACATATATGTACATAGATTGTCTCTGACATATAGCTAGTGACACTGTTCTTTCAGGGGCCACATCATTCCTCATCACCGAGTACAAGTATCTTGCAGTTTTCATGGTGATCTTTGGTGTGATCATCTTTCTCTTCCTTGGATCAGTAAAAGGCTTCAGCAAAGACAGCCAACCGTGCACCTACAGCAAGGACAGAATGTGCAAGCCGGCCGTGGCAAATGCTGCTTTCAGCACGCTGGCTTTCCTGCTCGGCTCGCTCACCTCCGTTCTCTCTGGTTTTCTTGGCATGAAGATTGCAACCTATGCTAACGCCAGAACAACTGTGGAAGCAAGAAAAGGTGTTGGAAGAGCTTTCATCGCGGCTTTCAGGTCTGGTGCTGTCATGGGCTTCCTTCTTGCTGCCAATGGCCTACTTGTTCTGTACATATCCATCAATTTGTTCAAGATATACTACGGAGATGATTGGGAAGGTCTGTACGAGTCCATCACAGGTTATGGCCTCGGTGGTTCCTCGATGGCGCTCTTTGGCAGAGTTGGAGGTGGTATATACACCAAAGCCGCCGACGTCGGTGCTGATCTCGTCGGCAAAGTCGAAAGAAACATACCTGAAGATGACCCACGCAACCCGGCGGTAATCTCCTACACCGACATCATGCGTCAAATATGTCTTCCTCGGCCTAAATTTGGTGCAGTTTTGATCGGTTTCTCTGCGAAAAGTGCAGGTGATCGCTGACAACGTCGGAGACAATGTTGGAGATATCGCCGGAATGGGCTCGGACTTGTTCGGATCATACGCTGAATCTTCCTGTGCTGCGTTGTTCGTGGGCTCGATCTCTTCGTTTGGCATCGACCATAACTTCTCGGCCATGTCTTATCCTCTGTTGATAAGTTCCATGGGGATCATCGTTTGCTTGTTCACCACCTTGGTTGCCACTGACTTCTTCGAGATCAAAAGCGTCAAACAGATCGAACCTTCCTTGAAGTGGCAACTAGTGATCTCCACAGTCCTCATGACCGGGGGAATCGCCATCGTCAGCTTTGTTGCCCTGCCACCCAAATTCACTCTCTTCAACTTCGGAGAGGACAAGACCGTCAAGAACTGGTAAGCTTCTTTGTGGATTCTCATTATGTCTGTCCGAGCTCGAGAGCTCAACCGTGCACTACTGTTCTTACATGATGACAGGCACCTCTTCTTCTGTGTTTCCGTCGGGTTATGGGCGGGGCTCATCATCGGCTACGTCACCGAGTACTTCACGAGTAACGCCTACAGGTGAGGAGCCATTTCACCATGGCCATCACCCATGACACCATGCTTCGCACTAAAGCTCGTCGAACCTTTGCAGGCCAGTTCAAGCTGTTGCAGATTCCTGTAGAACGGGTGCAGCCACTAATGTCATCTTTGGACTGGCTCTCGGATACAAATCAGTCATCGTTCCAATATTTGCCATAGCTATAGCCATTTACGTCAGCTTCAGCCTGGCTTCCATGTACGGGATTGCTGTCGCAGCTCTGGGAATGCTTAGTACGATAGCCACCGGCCTCTCCATCGATGCGTACGGACCCATAAGCGACAACGCCGGTGGGATCGCCGAGATGGCCGGAATGAGTCGCAAGATCCGCGAAAGGACTGATGCTTTGGACTCTGCAGGCAACACCACCGCTGCCATCGGCAAGGTTCTTCTTTTACACCAGGAATAGTAGGAAACAGAGTGTTGATGCTCTTCCTTTGTTTGACATCGCTGATGTTTGCGCATCAGGGTTTCGCTATTGGATCGGCAGCTCTGGTCTCCCTTGCCTTGTTTGGAGCCTTCGTGAGCAGAGCAGGCATCGACTTCGTCAACGTGCTGTCTCCCAAGGTTTTCATCGGATTGATGGTGGGAGCCATGCTTCCGTACTGGTTCTCTGCCATGACCATGAGGAGCGTCGGCAGCGCGGCGCTGAAGATGGTGGAGGAGGTCCGGCGGCAATTCAACACCATTCCTGGCCTCATGGAAGGCACCACGAAGCCGGACTACGCGACCTGCGTCAAGATCTCCACGGACGCGTCGCTGAGGAAGATGATCCCGCCGGGCGCTCTCGTCATGCTCACCCCCCTGATCGCCGGCACGTTCTTTGGGGTGGAAACTCTCGCCGGGGTCCTCGCCGGTGCGCTGGTTTCCGGCGTGCAGGTATGGTGCCAAGATCGTCTTCTTCTTCTTCTTCTTCTTGCCTGTTGCAGCTGCCATGTCGCATTCCCAACGGTGTTCCCATCCATGTAGGTCGCTATCTCAGCTTCCAACACTGGTGGTGCATGGGACAACGCAAAGAAGTACATAGAGGTAGATCGATCTTGAATCTCCCATTGCAATCTGTTCTTGTGTTTGATGCGTGGGCTCGATGACAGGCAGGTGTTTCCGAGCACGCCAAGACACTGGGTCCCAAGGGGTCGGACCCGCACAAGGCCGCGGTGGTCGGTGACACCATAGGGGACCCGCTGAAGGACACGTCGGGGCCCTCCCTCAACATCTTGGTGAAGCTCATGGCGGTGGAGTCGCTGGTGCTCGCTCCCTTCTTTGCCGCCCATGGCGGACTGCTCTTCAAGTGGTTCCGGTAAAAGAACGCGTGCATGGGTTGGTGGCAAACGAGGAGGAGAGCTTGCTGTGTTCCATTAAAGGCTTCGAGAACAGGAGGACTCCTGTGGCAATCGCCTTCTCTTTCTTTCTCTCGCTGTCGTTGGTGTTGTTGTGGTCTTTTACGTTGAACCCGAATCAATACAATGCTAATAGCATTGACGGCTTCACTTTTTAATTATCTTGTTTTTTCTTCTTCTGTGTTTAATTCTAAATAAAAATATATTTATGTCAGACGTAAATCCTGATTTAAAATATAATAATATATTAAATTTGGATAAAGATTCAACTCCGATAAAGATAAAAGCTCATCATTTTATATTATTTAGATTAGGGAATTAACCAATTCTCGTTTAGTATAACACAGAAGACAATCACAAACTACTTTCTTATAGGAAGATAATAATCCTAAACTTTATCACTTCTTTTATGACAATGACGGTGAAGGTAATTCTAAACTCTCTTCTTTTTTTTAATGATAATAATATCACAAACTTTCTTCTCGAAGTATAAAAATATATCCTAAATAAAAAATAAATAAAGGACTTAATGAAATACTTAAACCCGAACTTTGGTTACTAAATTGAGCATTGAAGAGACTAGATCGGGAAACCTTTTTGTATATCGATCTTAGTGTATGTGGTGCTTCGTGAGTTTGACATCTTAGATCCACCTTAGAGTCACTTTGGAGTCATCTTGGATCCACCTTAGATCTATCTAGGAAAAATCTCAAATATACCTTAGTAGAACGATATTTTCTTCTTGGAGGCATATAAAATATTTTTACATACATAGATCTAGATCACGTTAGGCTGACCAAGACGTCAACAAAATTTTTTTCTAAGAGACTCTTCTCCCATTATAATTGTTCGTGATTTTAGATTTTATGATCTATTTTGAATCCACATTGAAGCTATCTTGAATGTATTTTAGAAATACAATATTTTCTTCTCAGAGACATCTCGAATATTTTTTAGTACACGGGTCTAAACCATATCGAGCCGACCAAGATGTAAACAATATTTTTTCCTAACATACTCTACTTTCATTATCGTTATTCGTAATTTTATAATTTTTAATAGAAATAAAAATAAGAGAAGATAAATAAAAATGATCATAGAAAAAAAAAGTTCGTGAAGTTGGTCGTGTTGTCCGTTTTATACAGCGAAACGAAACGATGCGCGGACGGGTCGATCCCTCACCAAACACCCCAACTGCACAAATGACCGCTATAAATATGCCATTTAATTGCCGTGCGACAATGACCTTCTTCGTTCCTCCAATTCCAAGCTGTTTCCTCTCTCCCTCTTCCTCATTGCTGTAGGTAGGGTTTCGCTTCGTCCCATCGAGGGGATTCCAGGCGGATTCCGGCGAGATCGTTCGTTGATTCGATCGATCCGGTCGTCCATCTCGTCGGACCCCCGCCCGCCGCGATGTTCCTGGTGGATTGGTTCTACGGGGTCCTTGCTTCCTTGGGCCTGTGGCAGAAGGAGGCCAAGATCTTGTTCTTGGGGCTTGACAATGCCGGAAAGACCACGCTGCTTCATATGCTCAAGGAGGAGGTCCCCCCTCGTTATTGTTCTCCTTTGTTGGGTTTCCTTTTGGGTGCTTCATCTGTCTGGCTTATTTTGGTTGTTGGATATGTTTGTTTGAATGCAGAGACTAGTTCAGCACCAGCCGACTCAGTATCCGACATCGGAGGAGCTGAGCATCGGGAAGATCAAGTTCAAGGCCTTTGATTTGGGGGGCCATCAGATCGCACGACGTGTCTGGAAGGATTACTACGCAAAGGTCTGCTATTTTTCTGCGACCTGCTTGTTAGAATTGGTCTTCTTGATCATGATTGTGTTCTAATTTCACATATCTTTTATATTCAGCTCCTTAAATTGTTTGGCAACCGTGTTCAGTTAATAGGCAATTGACTCTTTTCCAATTAGATTAGATCAAGTTTAAAACCAAAACCAAGTGGTTAATCCTTATTAATCTAGTTAACATACCCAATTAGTCTCCTAAGTGCTGATTAACATGAAAATGCCATCCAATGGATGGCATCAGCCTATGTTCCAACAACCAGTGCTGGGATCTAATTTACAGAGTCATATATGACTTGTAGTAGCCATCTTTGGGGCTATTGGAATATCACTGGTTTGCAGGGCTTCCAGATCTGGTCTGCTCATCAATGCCAGGAAGCAAGAATAATCAGCATATTCACAGACGAATGCCATAAAACTTGGACTCTAGTACTGCTCTGCACGCTAATAGTCACCTTCAGTTTAGAGAATACATGAATCATCATCAAAGGGCTTCTTCATTCATTACGGGTTGTATCTTGTGGACTTAGTTTACTTTGAACTAAGCAACCCTCTTATAGGTGTCTCCTACCTGTTCTACTTGGTGTGGCACTTCATATAATTGGTTGTTGCATTCTTCGGTTATTCTCTTTCCTTGTTGTCTATGAACGTATATCTTGAGTATTAAAATAGTGTTATCAGAAATGGACCATTCCAGTCGGTGACATCAGAAAGCCAGGATCCAGATTGTGCAACTCATCTCATTGTGCCCATTGCTCATTGTTGCTGTAAAAAAAAATAAAATTATCATAGGGTTGCTATTTGGTTTACTTCATTGCAGATAGACTTCAAGAATGTCATATATATGACCTTCATGAATGATCTCAAGTGAACCATGGTCAAACATAGCAATCCAACTAAGGCTATTCCCTCATACAATGTAACCAGAAAAGTCTTGTACCATGTTCGGTGACCCAAAAAACAACCATGTTGATTATGTACCTAAGACAAAATGGTGAAAACTAGACCAAACTGCTCGTTCATTTCTCTTCGACAATGCTAATCCATAACATCTCTTTACCAATGCCCATTAGCTTTGTCTTTGCACATCCATTTGGGATACAACAATCTAGATCAGTATTACTGAAAAAGAATGAGGGAAGACATTCAAGGAGGAGCGAATGTCAAGAAGAGAAAGAAAAAAAGAGCAAGAGGAGAAAGGAAGGAAGAAAGAAGAAAGAAGAAAGACAAAAAAGCAAAAAGATGAAAGGACAATTTTGTCTTTTTAATATTTTTTTTCTTTTTCTAAACCTGTGATGTAACCATTTACCCACTGATTTAACAGGAACTAAACACTCAGGGCTTGGTTGGGTCGACTTTGCTGACACTAGGAAAAAATATATTTACGCTTGATGTCCCAAATCCAAAACATCAAAATTTTGTCGTCGTGTATCAATTTGCCAATCTATTGAATCCAACTAAACATGCTGCTTGCATTTCATTTCTATTGTAGCTAATACTACAAAAAAAGGGCAGCTCAGTGAGAGAGGCTTGCACCAACTGGAACTGTAGGATAGAACCTCACCACTGCATCCCTATTGTCGGCATTGCAGCCATTATTAAATTACTGAACTATTACAGACCTCGTTCCCTGTTGTGTTTGTCAGTAACTCTAGCTAACTTCCTTTTTGACAGTTATACAAAATATTTACTGGTGGTAAGAGTGTGAAAAATTTTGTAAACTTTCCAAGAAATCGTTCATTGTTTATCTAAACTGATATAGCTTTGGGCTATTATTCACTGATATATTACATGCTACATTTCTTCTTATGATCTTGATTAAATTAGTCAGTGCATGCTTTCTAGATTTTGTGACATTGTATCCCTCTGTATAGTAGATGTGATCTTTTACTCTTTTAATATGCTGGGTATGGCTACTGTCTAAATAGGTGGATGCGGTGGTATACCTAGTGGACGCATACGACAAGGAGAGGTTTGCAGAGTCAAAGAAGGAACTAGATGCACTTTTGTCTGATGATGCCCTTGCCAATGTCCCATTCCTCATTTTGGGGAACAAGATTGACATCCCATATGCAGCATCGGAGGATGAGTTGCGCTACCATCTGGGTCTGAACAACTTCACAACCGGCAAGGGCAATGTGAATCTTAACGACTCCAATGTCCGTCCCCTTGAGGTCTTCATGTGCAGTATTGTGCGTAAGATGGGCTATGGTGATGGCTTCAAGTGGCTTTCGCAATACATTAAGTAGGGGTGAGCCTTTGGTGCCATCTAGCCTAAACTCAAAAACTTTTGCTAAACCATGGTCCTTGGTCGTTGTTTGCGTGATGGACGACACATTGTGATTTCTCATTGGGCCTAGACTCGACTCTTCTTTTTTGGACCATGGAAACCATGCTTGTAGTGTCAACATCTGGTTTGAGTTTGGAAGGATCGAGGCCGTGCTGCTTCCATCCAGATATTTATTTGTTTCACATAGTAAGTACTCATAGAAACAGGAATTAGTGGTTTCAGTTGTTTTCTGCTTCCATCCAATCATTTATTTGTTTCACACAGGATTTAGAAAAGCAGGATTCATGTTTCACAGAGCACATCGTTTTTCATATGGCATGATCTTGTACTCGCTGTCCGAGCTTGTGATTCATGGTGATATATCATAGAACTGTCGTGCCGAATTGCTACATCTCTTGGTGACACAAAAGAATTCGAAGGTTCATGAATGGGTCCTCTGTTCCTTCCTCATTAGACTTGCCTACTTCAGGAAACTAATATTTGGAATTGGTGCTGCTCCGTATTTTTGTTCCGATTTGATCCTTGGCGCTGTCGAATTTGGCCGTCAAAGAATGGATGCAGTTGCCCACCGTGTCTGAGATGATAAACAAAGTTGATGGCATCCATATATGTTTCCTAGCATCGACTTACGATTGATCATGAACGAAGGACGCTGAGCTCGTGACTGTTTCCTCTCCGCAGGTTTACTATATATGTTTTGGTCAATGAGGTTTGACTTCTTCGTTTACCATATATGTTCTGCTTCCCTGCTCTGTTTTGCTTGTCTAGCTGCCATCCATCTCATGTTGGGAGTCGCCGTTGTTAGAACATTATTAATCGATCTAAAAAATTCATGCATGACATAATGATTCACCCAATTACAACTTTCCATCAGCTCGAATCTCAACAACTCGTCTGCGAGTGTCGAAAAGTCAAAATTGATCGTTAAACGTTCCTCTTCGAATTATTATTGGCAATCGTGCCACAAATATTCCTCGAAGCTACAATATACGATACATCGCACAATCACCAATAGATTCAAGTGTGACTTGTCAGCACACCATCTAAAAGATTACTTGCCGTTGGTCATTATTTTCTATATTCTTTTAATACAATGGACCAGGAGAGAAACAAAATACCTATAATGCCCTCAATTTCCAGAAGCAAGACGGCATAATCCCATGCATCACAGGGGTATGATTGGAAAAGAAGGTATTAACCTCACACGTTCCCACCTACCTCTCGGATGCATCGGCCTACCTCCGTTGATTCGTCGAGAACTTCTCCGGGCGACACTTACCGTCGTCGTCGTTTTCTTCTTCCTCAGCCACCCACGCGCTCGCCCACCGAAACCTTAACCTTAGATTTCTCTCCCTCTCTCTCGCGTTCTCGCCCGGCGCTCCGATGGCGTGGTCGACCCGGTTCCTCACGGCGGTAGCGTTCCTCGCGGTCGGCGTCGTCTTCGCGCCGGACGTCCTCGGATCGGGGCCGGAATCCCCCGCGGCCGCCGTCTCCGCCGCCAAGCTGTGCCACCTCCTCGCCTTCGCCACCGCCTGGGGTGCTGCCCTCTGGGTCACCTTCATCGGCGGCATCATCATGTTCAAGTAACCCCTATTCTCCCCCCCAAACATCCCAACTTTGATAATCGTTGCTATCGTCGTACTAGAATCGATTCAGGCATAGAGGTAAAGGTTCATTTGCTAGTGATAGCTAGAATTTCGCATGAGTGTAGAAATCTTGCAGATATTTGCCGAGGCATCAATTCGGCAATCTCCAGCGCAAGATGTTCCCGGCGTACTTCATGGTGGTGTCCGTGTGCGCGGCGGTTTCGGTGGCAGCGTTTGCCTACCTCCATCCGTGGAGGTCAGCCTCATCCATCGAAAGGTATCAGCTTGGGTTTCTGCTCTCTGCGCTCGGCTTCGACCTTTCCAACCTCCTCGTCTTCACGCCAATGACCATCGAGGTGATTCAGTCAACTCATCCAAGATCTTGAAATCTATAGGCTCAATTAGAAATCCATAATTGTTGTGTTCTTTATCATAGATTCATAGTAGTAAGAAAAGATACTATAGCTATTACTTTTGACCAGTAATATTGCTCTTAGTATAGCTCAATGTTATCATTGATTCTCCTCTACATACAGAGGAGGTAAGACTGCATACGTTGATCCTTTCCGAACCAACGCAAGTCTCATGAATTGGGTTCATCCCTTTTATGTAGCTCTTCTTGTGATATGACGATCATGAGAAAGTTTAAGACATCGTGTTATGGGTTTCTTATTTTAACTGCTTAGATCACCTTAAAATGTATTATTAGCTAAAAATGTCCTAACTGTTAAAATTGTGATTGGATTCGAAAAGGTAAATCTTTGAACTTGTACAAGTTTATTTGGCAAATTTCTATAGCTTGGTGTTAGAACCCTTGCAGATTCTAAACTTGGGGTTGATCTCTTTAGGGGATCGGCCTTCTTGGAACTCTATAGGGGTTCCTCCCTCCAAGTTGTTGCTCAAAGGCTGCAGAAAAGATTCATCTATTGCTTATGAAAAGAGGAGGAATACATGACTATTTATAGGGCTTCTAAACCCTAACTCCTAATATGACTCCTACTCAAGACTCCTACTTCTAACCAACTCCTAATAGGACTCATACTCAAGACTCCTATTCCTTTACAACTCCTTATTCTTCTCTAAAAAACAACCTCCTAACCCTAGTCGACCTTTTCACCTCTTTAATAGGGGTCGGCTTAGGTAGGTTTTACATAAATGTCCCTCTCAATTAGGACTCTCCTAGCTAGAGTCCTAACACTTGGGTTATATATTATGTTTGTTTAGCAAGTTCTTATATAGGAGAAAAAGTTCCATTGCATCCTCGTCTCTTTTCCTTCAAAATTTTGAAGGAGGTCAAAAGGACAAAAAATTCATATGTTGATCGTTTCATGAGTCTGCATAACCCCCAGTATCTTCCCTAATTCTATTAAACCTCCATGGAGTTGACCATGAATGGCTAGATCTTCTGGGAGTTAATATAAAGAAATATGAATTTTCGAGGGGGATATAAGCAAATACTTCTTTTAAGACTATTCATGCAAAAGTCAACTTAGGGGCATATATGTAGAATACTAAATATGTTTGGATAGTATACTAGCAAAAATACACGTAAAGACCCATACTTATAGTGGATATACAAGCAAAAATACTTTCTTATATTAGAACATGTCTCTTTTATAGTATGTGATTCAATCATTTTGTTGTGATCCATAAAAACCTGAATCTTGTCCGTACTTATGTGGAGTCGAGTTGGGATTTGGGTTTATGTTCAAGTATTTCGAGAGTGCAAACTATTTGTGAAGAATCAGTAGAGTACTTGACAAGTTTAAACATCACTCTGCACCTCCTCAGAGAATTTTGGCATAGTCCAAAATATTTTGTAATTGATGTCTCATTTTGTCGGATGTAAAGTTACTCTACATTTCATGAAGGATTTAGTGTTGCGAATCGGTCGACTATTTATGCTAGAAACAACAAAGATTTCTTGCTAATTGGTTAACTTTTTGTTTGTTCTGATGCAAACAGGCTTGTATCTTCTCATTATAGTTAGAAAGGGCTAACTTTCTTTGCAAAAAACTATATAACTAGAGAAATTGTGATGCTCATAAAAAAAAGTTAATTATCTTTTTTACTCTTTGCATCTTCGTATTGGAGCAGATGATGAAGAAGAGGCACAAGATCGAGAGAGACCTGAACATTGGCCAGGAAGTTGGAGGGGCAAAGAATAAGGAAGCCGCAAAGACCAACCCGCAACTCGCTGCGATGAACAAGAAATTCGGTATGATCCATGGCTTGTCTTCGCTTGCCAACATCACGGCATTCGGCAGCCTCGCGATGCATTCGTGGTATCTAGCAGGGAAGCTTCACTTCTGAACGAAGGCAACACTGATGCCGTCTGAGAGTTTCTCATATCTGCTCACCCATGTTGTTTAGATGGTCTTGAATTATGTAAGTGTGGAGATTTCTTTTACCTTCTAATGGTTTAGACACTTATTCGGCAGTGTGTCGATGATGACCACTATTATAATGGATTGAAAGAAGACTATTGTTGTGTTCGCCTTGGAGTTGTTGTACTGCCAGTGAAGAAACATCAAGCCATAGTAAGTAGCGCAAGCTCAGAATAAGTAAACAGGTAGCTTTTGACACAGTTGGAGCTAAAATTTTGATGCATAGCCTTTCTCCTCTCTTTCTTGGTAATATAACAATATTGGCTCATCACAAATTCATAGCAGCATCATAACAATGTGAAGAACCTTTGGTTTTTTCACACCGAAATTGAACTTTTTTGCTTGCTGATTAATATGCTGACAAATGTTTTAAAGAACAGTAAAATGAATGTAAATTTAAATCAAGATTATGCGATTGGATGTCATATCAAATCTATGATCCACAGGAACAGTAGTCAAGACACATTTTGTTTCTTTCTCCATGTTTAGTCCTCAGATTGAGTGATGTATGAGAATTACTTACAGAAACTACTTTTAGCTTTGGGTAGTTCAACCCAACAAGATGAGCATTCTGTTCTTCACCATTAAGCTTTTCAATAAACTCAAGCATCATCACCACCCAGGTTCCCACAGCAACATTGTGCCTGCCTATCTCCTGAATTGCTCTAATAATCTACGCTAACACCGGAAAGTCTCGGCTATGCGGGCTAAAGCCATTGAAGAGCATCAAATTGGAAGACCCATGCAGCTATTGCTCATATATCACTTCTTCGATGACCGGAAACCTCCAAATCCCATCATAGCCGCCACATCGGGGTCGACATCCTCCGTTTCTTCTTGTGCAGCCTTCTCTTTCTGAGATCCAAAAATTTTAACTCATAAGTAAACAAAGTAGGAAGAAATAAATGTAGGGCATATTTGTTATACAGAAGAAAATTCTTCTCATTATCAAACATGTGGCAAGCACACCATACATTGAAGAATATATACCATCTCGAATGTCATAATTACCAAGTGAATAATGCTTCTTACAGGTTGACATGAAAATTTTGAGAAGTCCTAATGTAGTGAGCCAAATCATTTATCACAGAACTGATGGTCGTATATGCAAGAGAAATTTATAGCAAGTCCTAATATAATGATTTACTTTACTCTCGAATGTTTTCCATCTTTTCATGTCACCATATACCGATCGTTGCGAAGAAATATGTGAGCAACTAATTTGTACATGTACTTTCTCAATGGTTAATACCCTTATAGGCAATTTAAATCAGTCGAGATAATGTAAGAGCAAAAAATGGTTTCACTTACGACTCGCTATAGGATATTTAGATCGTCAATGTTCTTTTCACGTTTGCATGACACTACGACTGTCAAATTAAGTACAACCATTCAAATGTATCATTTGATTTTCTAGGCTCCTAGTATTGCAGACAGCTATTGAATATGCCATACTTGGATGGACTCAGATGAAGTGGCATCTGTCTGTCTTGTTCCCAAAAAATATATGATCTCTCAGCGGTTCATGCCCTAACCTATTAACGGTAACCAAAATTGCAATGCTTAACACACTGGAACCAATTCTTCATATTGGTTGCCACTCTCTCAACAAAAGGTCTTGTTTAAAACAAATTGAAAACCGATGCGTCCATAGTCAAATTGCAAAACAAGATCACACATGCAACCAATGTATTCACATCTCTAAGCACAAAGTCATGGTCTTTACCGAGTTCAAAAAAAAATTGATAAGACCATTAAAAAAATAGTGGACAGTAGCAAAGGTAAAGAGACTGCAGTCCAAACCAACAACCCTTATGAAAACTGCTCACCTTCTTCTCCTTCTTTCTTTCACGACCCAGACACTCCTCCTCTTCCTGCTGTTTTCTTAGCCTCTCATCCAAATCTGTGGCAAACAAATAAAAAAGGACATACACCATTATATAGAGCGAGAGCCAGTCGTTTATTCTAGTTCATTTCCACAAAACAGGGGAAGCAAAACTGCAAAACTGTATAATGAATCATAGACCAGCACTAAACAACTAATGAATTTGTACGCTAAGAAAGTTCACTCGATTTCCTTACCTTGCTCAGAAAAGCTCTCCGGAGCTTTTTGCTTCTTAAGCATTTCAAATCGTTCTTGAACCTGTAAAAAGAAGAAAACACTTGGGTATAAGAATGATAACAAAGAAATCAAGAAGTACAGATAAAAGTTGCAGCATGACAGTTGAAGCAATCATTTTATATCAGCACAAGAAACAGACTGATCCTAGTATAGTGGCATGCTGAAGTTAATAGTGAAAACTGCGATCAAGCTGCATAATGAAGAAAATAACATACTAAATGCTTCAGACACTGCACCTGCTGTTCCTAACTAACCATTTTTCTTCTGATCACATATACTCGCTAAAATTACCACAAGAAGGTTTACTATATCATACAGCATAGATCAATGAAACTTTACAGGTAAATAAACATGCGTTTTACAAAGAATAATTTAGATTAATCCTTTCAATATATTTGATTATGTTGTTAAATGGCCATAAATAGTCAATTATTTTTGTTCTTAGAACAACCGAGCATAAAATTCCTGTTGAAGAGTTGCCCTCTCCACCCTCATAGACATGCCTAGAGCTCTCTGATCTGAATAGAATCAAGACCAATGATATTAGTGCAACTTACAAGAAACAACTCGTCCAACAATTGTAAAAACAAAAATTGCATGGGACACCCACGCTTCTTCCCATTGATGTGGTCCAGGTAATTGGCAGTCTTTTACAACTCATTCACAGACTGAACAGTAGTATCCAGCCTGCAAAATACAAATTCATAGACTGAATGTTGACTTCATTACTAACCTATAAATTGAAAGAGTCGCTTCAAAAGTACAAAACTCACATTTATAGCATCTGTGTTACCATGACTCATGAGAAAAATTTTCACTAGAAAAGTGGATTCCTGATATCATTGCCTTCATGTGTGCAGATGTGTGTGTTATCTTATTTTGCAGGAAATAATATTTTAGCTGGTAAAATCATGATGGACATGATGTACCAAATCTTAATTGATGTGGGACACAGAAATAAAACAGCCTAGAAATGGCCTGCATACCAGTCATCTGCCATCCTGTCACGGACAAACTTCGAAACAGGATGTTTGATGTAATGCTTATGTATGTCCGTGTCTTTTGGTATGTTCATGCTTTGTACAGCATGTAGAGGGATGACCGAAGGCTTAATAGTCCCATTTTAGTAGGGTTGATGGCCGCTTTAGGCTTGTAAATAAAGGTTGTCATGTGGACACGTGTGAGAGATTCTCGGTCTGTAATGGACCATTTTACCCTTTGTTGTGCAACTGTTCAGAGCTTGTAAAGTCTGTTTGTAATTTGCATTGTTTATGAAGTGTTTTCGGAGATGTTTGCTTGTGGATCCCGAATGAGGCGTTTTCTCTAACCCGTTTCTCTCTTTTGTGGGTCCTAAGGGACATGGGAGGCTTCGGGGAGGCTGACCTTTGCGGACGGACACGCAAGGGTGCCGCACGACTTAGGAAAAACCAGCTAAGTCTGTGATAGATGGTATCAGAGCGGGACAAGCACTCATAGAAACACTTAGCATGCAAGCGTGGGGGACCTAGCGGGGCTGCGTTGAGGGCAGTCAGCACACGCGCGACCGTTGGGGGGAAAACGAGCATGGAGATGTAGGGAAAAGAGTCGCTCAGAGGAGCGGGCATCTGAGATTGGCATTCAGAGGAATGGCCAACCCTTCGCGCAAGAGGCACCACGAGAACAGGCAAGCTTGGAAGAATGTGGAGCGCACAAAGGGTGGAATGGCTGAGTTCGAGCTACGGCTCGACGTTGACAATCATACTTGATGGTGCTCAAGATAAGCGAGGCGCTTGGTAAAGGATGAGACCATGCAAAATGGAATGAGTTGCTCAGCGACCGAAAGAGTTGTGCAAAGCTCACAGAGGTGAGGGGAATTGCTAACTCAAAGAACTCGGTACTCATGCATGGGCTTGTATGCGGACGATGGAATGTTCGTGGCCATCCCAAGGCATAGAAGATGGAACATGGAGCGAAGGCACAGAGCTTTCCTTGGACAGAGGTCAAGGACATGAACTCTTGCAGAGGCAAGAGCAGGATCATGTTGTTCCATGGGTCCTTCATTCTGATGGAGCGGACTCATCTTGCATGGTGCCAAAGACGAAGGGAGCTTCTGGGCACATGCACCTTTTCTCGGAGAAGCATTTTACGGAGGAACTAAGGCGACTCAACTTGCTGAGACGAAGTTGGGTTCAGAAGGCCTTGACACGGGGCAAAAGGATGCAGAGGCAGGTACTCTTGAAGAATAGGTCACAATGTTGCCATTCAAGTTGCTTGAAGGAAGCGGTGCGCAGCGGAAATTGTGTTGGTAGGGGCGGAGGCCCAGGATCCAGATAATGGTGCACTAATTGCAACGAAGTCGGTGGACTTCGGGAGCTACTAGGCGACGGACTGTCCTAGAGCGGTGCTTCATCTAGGTGTGACCCAAAAGCGGGTGGATGAAGGTCAATTGCCAAAGGAGCGAACAAAATCGAAGGTGGAAGAGACCTTGCGATGTATCGGCGGAGGCCACACATGGAGGGATCACAATTCGAGTTCATCCCACGAGGATCAGAATGCAATGGAGATGTCACCAGGAGGCGACATGTTGCAGCGGATCGTGGTGGAATAGTTCATGGCAATGGGATACACATGACGCAGTCCCGTGAGGGACTAGATCATACGGAGGTATGATCGGGAGCTACTGGAAGCTCCACTTTGGTGAACAAGACGACGACAAGAAGGGCTATGAATTCAAGGAGTGAAGGCCATGGTACCGTAGAGGCGGGTCTTCCGTGCGTGCATCGAATTTTGCATCGGATGAAAGCCTTGGTCATCAGCATATGGGGGCTGTGTTCCGTCAGGGGAAAAGTTCGACTGCAAGTACCAGTGAGTCCCATGGGAGGGACTTGATCATACAGAGGTATGATCAAAGTAGTTGGAGAGTTAGACTGCTCCAGTGCTTATATTCGCTTAAGGGAGCCCGGCAAGTCAGAGGACAAGGTCGAGTAAGCGAACGTTGCTACCAAGGAAGCTAAGGAGAACAGAATCGGTGCAAACCCTATAATGCGATGGCAGAGGCCCCATGCATAGGAGTTGCAGTCTGTCTTTCCATCGACCAAAGGGAGCTGCTTGTAGAACACAGAGGTGTTAAAGCAGGGGGTCGAAAGGGGCGAGGAAGCGACGACGAGTCCAGAGGGACTTAGCTACCCAAAATCAAGCATCAGTTAGAATGTAGGTGGACTCAAAGGAGTGCCACGGAGACATATCTACTGATCGTGAAGAAAAGGGATGCAGATGCGAGGCGACGGATAGTAGGGCCATGGGCATGGCAGCGCCATGGTACCGCAGAGGCGGGACTTCCGTGAAAGTCATTGATCCCTTGCTCTCATGGAGGGAGATCGCTTGGTCATGAAAGGGGCTGAGGAGATGGAGCATGCAGAGGCAATCTCCAGGTACCGAGACAAGGCTGAAGGGCAGAGGCCGAGGAACTTTGTAAGACCGGTGTCAATGAGCTTCTCATCAAGATAGCCGAAAGTGAAGGACTTCGGGTCATGCAAGAGTGCATAACCAAGGAACGAAGCAGGCAGTATGCAGTGCTGTACCTTTGCTACTCAGTGGAGTAGGCGGCAGGGTTGATGGAGAAGACGATATAATCCCAGAGGCGACCAAACCTATGAGAGAATTACTCCAAGTTGGGGTGAAAACTTCCTGCATTCCAGAAGTTCGATGGCATTGAGAAGGTAAATCACAGTAACTAACTCAACGCAAGGAGTGCAAACACTTCAAGTGCTTCAGAAGTGTGAGCAAAGAGCAGGCGAAGGCTAGTAACCAGCTCGATGCATGGAGTACAACCTCGAGGAGGCGGGCGAAGTCAAGTAACCTTTGCCTTCTCAACCCTTAAGAGGATGGGGAAACCGAGTACCCCAATTCTCTTATCTATCCAGCAGTGGAGCCCTGCACAAGTTCAAAGGCACTTCGAAGATAATGGAAGATAATAGTTGTTAAATCCTCACCAACGGTGATCAGTGCTACTGAGAGTAGATTGTCCGCTTCATTTTCCAACGAAATGCCAATCGAAAGCGAAAGTGATGTGAACCTATTTGGATGTGACAACTAAGTGAAAGAAGAGTCAATGAGCAAATTTTGTGGAGGAAGGACCCAAAACTTCAGAAGTTTGCGAGACGATGCTCGTTAAAAGCTCCAACAAGCATCCACCCAGTTCAAACAGCATGAAACATTTGAGAGACTAGCGCAGTAAGGATGGTCTTTTCCTTTATTTGGAGGATCCGCAGGAATCAACAAGGATCAACACAACTCAGCCAACCCCACACCAGAGTCAGAGTCATTGATAAATTGAAGCAGCATGGCGGATCAAAGGTTCGACTACTCAAAAACAGCAACGGAGAGCAGCTGGGAGCCAAGAGGCGCATTGCAGCTGAAGCAGAAGATTGAAGACTCAGCAAAGGCGAGGAGTTGCAGTGTCGACAAAGGCTTCGACGAGGACGTCGAAGGAATAAGTGGGGGAGAATGTCACGGACAAACTTCGAAACAGGATGTTTGATGTAATGCTTATGTATGTCCGTGTCTTTTGGTATGTTCATGCTTTGTACAACATGTAGAGGGATGACCGAAGGCTTAATAGTCCCATTTTAGTAGGGTTGATGGCTGTTTTAGGCTTGTAAATAAAGGTTGTGTCATGTGGACACGTGTGAGAGATTCTCGGTCTGTAATGGACCATTTTACCCTTTGTTGTACAACTGTTCAGAGCTTGTAAAGTCTGTTTGTAATTTGCATTGTTTATGAAGTTTTTTCGGAGATGTTTGCTTGTGGATCCCGAATGAGGCGTTTTCTCTAACCCGTTTCTCTCTTTTGTGGGTCCTAAGGGACATGGGAGGCTTCGGGGAGGCTGACCTTTGCGGACGGACACGCAAGGGTGCCGCACGACTTAGGCAAAACCAGCTAAGTCCGTGACAATCCGGTACAGATCATTCGCAACGACCAGCCATGATATAACAATGACAAGCATTTGTATGGCAATATAAACATAAAAGGGCTGCCAGTACCTGGACTTAACCAACGCGATAAAAGACTAGCTAAATTGATAAATTTCAAATTAACCTATGATAAATCTCAAATTAACTTAGTAATATTATAATCATGGGCTAATTACATATTACCTTATGTATTTGGACCTTTTAGCATCGCGAACCCTGAACTTTCGAAATTTATATTGGGATCCCCATGGTTATGAAAGTGAAATAATTCATCTTATTTTCCCTAACACTGTCGGTTGTCCTAACAGAATACATAGCAAGTGACATCATGTGTTGGATTGATATGAAACAGATAAGAAAAAAATAATTTCAACGGTGATGGGGCGATTGCTTTTATGGCGATGATCGCCCCGTCGACACCGCTGCCGTTGCGATCGTTGTGGTGTCAGAACTTGTTGACGAGGGACTTGGGTGCTCCTTTGTCTATGTCGGCCCTAACGTGCCCCACCTCGCTAGCTCTGACTCCAACGCCTCCTCCTCCTGCATCCACCACTATGATGTGGGTGTTTCCATAGGCACCACTATGTTTCAATCCATCCGTCGAAAATAGTAGTGGCATAATTGACCATGATAGTATCTTTCGAAACACTGAGGAGATCGAAGACAAAGCAGCCACTGCAAACATCAAGGTGATGATGGTGGAGAGCCACAGAAACCTCAAGGTGCTCACAAGGCGGCGGCTGAAGCAGCTGCTCAAGTTGGTGGTCGGGCTACAGAGCTTCAATGTCACCTCCGTCGAACAGATGGTCATGTACTCCTTTAGTTTCAAGGTACGCCGGACTCCACCTCCTTCCTCTCTGCATCAGTTGCCAACCTTATGGAGTTTGCGTGCTCACATTAGTGACGCCTGCCTTTGATTTGCAGGTGGAAGATGACTGCCAGCACATGTCGGTGGACGAGATTGCAGCAGCAGTGTATCAAATGTTAGGCAGGATTCAAGAGGAGGCAAATATGTAGAATCTTTGTTTTGTTCTTGTAGTATAAAAAAGTCTGTTGATTGCATAAAATAATCTGGCCTTGTGATGTGCAGTAGCAGAACTCCTGTTCACCAGGATAGCTGCTATTGATGATCACCTGAGTATGCTCTCTGCTTGGCCAAAAAAACTCTTCAAACAGTCTCACTAAGAACACCCAACACAACAAGAACTGGGTTAAAAGCTATGGAACAGAGGATCTTTGCATCTGAACATGAACTTTCAGAATTTTCCTTGGATTTCTTTTCCTTCAATCTATCTACTTTTACTTTCTGAGTTGCCACCAAAACCACAACAGATCCAATTAGCTACCTTACTGGTCAAATTTTCTAGCTAGATAGATTCACATAAATCCTAAGATACACGGATGCACCAGAGATGGATCGGAACATGGTGGTGCTTGTGACAACGCCGTCATCAGAGTGGGATATGTTGACGTAGACAAAGGAGTGCCCAAGGTCCTCGTGGACAGGGTCCAATGCCACAACGGCTGCAGCGACAGCGGTGCCCAATATGGCAGCCATCACCGTTGAAACAATCGCCTTATCGCTGTTGAAATTACCTTTTTGCCCATCCATTTCGCATCAATCTAGCACATGATATCACGTGTTGTATTTTCCGTTAGGGCAGCCGACTGCGTTAGGGAAAATAGGATGGATTGTTTCACTTTCATAATTATGAGGATCCCAACATAAATTTTTAAAGTACAGAGACCGCGATGTTGAGAGGGTTCAAGTACATGAGGTAATATGTAATTAGCCTCATAATCACTAGAACCCTTAAGGCACCACCGCACATCTCCCATTCCTTAGTAAGGAAACATGTATCATACATCCATATCCTTGGGATAATAATAAGCATATAACCCACTCGCCACTTCATTTTTGTCAATATTTTCTGTTTCAGCAACACTTCTTACCAGTCAAGAGCGCAAATATGAGAGGTCTATCCTCATTAATGTTCTATAATTCAAACTAAATACTTGGCTGATCTAACCTATGACTCTAAGTTTTAGACTCACTTCTCCAGATCAGATATAAATATAATTTCTCATTAAAAAAGAAAAGAAAAAGTTCTGCCTTCTAACATCAAAATTGTGCAATCAGCTAAAAGAAGGCCATAGATTCCTTCGAAAGCAAAGCTGCCATGAAGACCATCCCCTAAGGATACGTAGATCCAAAACAGTTCCTCAACAGCTAAAGTATGAGATAGAACATACCTGTTGGCTTAGTGATGCAATGGGGGTAACAACCTGCAAAAAGAAACGAATGTAACCCATGAGAAACAAGTAATCATATATCAAATTTTAATTTATTTGAACCATCTAAGCAATCAAGAACCATTCTATCAAGTTATATTAATTACTATATCAACACTAGCAATAAGTCAAATAAATAAATCATGAATGCTTGGCCATGAGTATTCTGTAAATAATTTTGCTTGGGATACAAAAATAGCGATAACAACAAGAATAATGTATTCATTTGAAAATAATAGGACAAATGATGTTAAGGGAGCTCTTGAGATAATCAACATGGGTAAAGAGTACTCGTAATCGTAACCCAATTGGAGTATGGAGAAATTTATTGAGATAAGGGGATGGTTTCTTTATATTTTTCAATATTCAAGATACTCAAAGGTTGTTTAATAATTGAAGTTCTTTGATATTATTATAGGAGTAATGATTGGAGAAGTTCTTTGATATCCAACTCCTCCCTCGAACTCCTGCACCACAAGACCCATCTCTATCAACAACTATGCATATTTCAAACCACAGACCTAAAGCTACGGAAGAATTTCATTCAGCAAGATAGCCAACAGTGGAGAGGAGAGGATGAACCAGTAAGTTCAACCTGAAAAGATGGAAAAATAGTTGCAGTTTGTTTCTGCAGGAAATTAAAAATCCATCTCTATCAAGTTCAATCCAATATTGCCATGGAAACAAATTCAAGTCCAGATTAAAAAAAAAAAGCGAAATAGTGGAGGGTAAAATGAAAGTTTCATGGTCATTAATTGGTGAGCTCCAATTGTGGTTAAGGCTCAATTTGTGGAATAGAGAACACCTATAATAACAAGGATGTCGATTTGAATGTGTCTAAAAATTACAAAGTTTTAAAGATGACTTCATAGTGAAAATACGGTTTAAAGGTTTTTACATTCACATTGAATCCCCTTGGTTAAAGAGGTAAGAGATGAATGGAGTAAAAAACATGCAACATTGACATAGATGGCTACACTATCCTAGACAATAAACAAGAAGTTGCATGTCTTCAGAGCAGCAGAGAATACCAAAAGAAGAATAAAAACTCTTACAGTTGAGCATCCTTTGTAACACAAATGTAAATATAAATCTACAAGTATGAGTATTTATTGTTTAACAATCATAAATTTCTAACAAAAAAGGATTATCCTAAGCAACTAAACTTTGTTATGACAAACCTGAGTTTTCCCCAAGTGGGATTCGAGGTCAACTTCATAGTTCCTGTGCTTCAAGGGTTTCCTTTGAACAAGAGGAGCTTTTTCTGAGATTTAAAGCAACAAATTAGGGCATGAGCAACTATAAAAAGTCATTGATATAAAGCAACGAATCAATCTGGAAGATCTGCACATTTTATAACTTACCTTTGAATTTGAATTTGGACTCCTCATCCTTGTTACAGAAAAAAACATAAGGATTGAATGAACATGCCAACTAGTTTAATATAAGCTTAATAAATATATCTCTGGTCAGTGCATTCACCTCTTGCCTTTCTCGTTCTCGCGTTCTCATTTCCTACGAAATGTGTTGTCTACTCCAACAGCCTATGCATACAACAGGTAGCAGACATGTAAATTGCAATTTAACAGCACTTTCATCATAATGCAACTTCCCAAAATCGAACTCACGTTAGTGCGAGGTTGAGCCATTAGAATCTGCTGTCAAGACGGCTCTTTCAGCAAGGGAAGCAACAAAAGCTCCTCTACCTTCAGTTCCAATATCAACAATGACAGAAAGAACAAAGAGAGAGATCAATAATCGATCGAAGGGCTAAGATTCCACACAGTTAATCCAAACCTTGACGATCGCATAGCACTAAAGACCGCAAACAAAAATCCGATATTTGATTCCGAAAAGAATCAGCAATCGAGCAAAGATTTTGACCTAATCATGGAACGACCATGGATTTCTTATCGGAAAGATTAGAAGGGGATCACGACCAGGGGTCGTCGCGACCAAACTGTACCGTATGTTGGCTGGCGATGGAACTCGTAGCAGCGAGAGGAGAGGATAAAGATTGGATGAAGGATCGAAACGCGCGGACTCCGCGGGAGAGAAGGCAAAGACTTGCTCAATATATTTATATAAAATTTACCAAATACGTACCAACTCGGGCGTTTGGTCTAGTGGCATGATTCTCGCTTCGGGTGCGAGAGGTCGCGAGTTCGATTCTCGCAACGCCCCGTTTCGACAATATGTGTTCTTTTGGATGGTTGATCGAACCTTACGTCGTTCTTTCCCAATTTTATTGTTGATTGGCCGGTTCGATTAGTAACTCGACCGCTTCAAGGTCCATCATTGACCGGTTCGATTCGTCCTGACTTCTATAGAAGGGTTGGTTCGCTGATTCAATAGCCGGTTCAATTAATACCTCGTCCAGAATTTTATCACCCTTTATTTTTCAGTGTCCGGTTCGATTAATAATTCGACCGGTTCAGCGGCCATCACAAACAATATAAATCGAGCCGATTCCATTAACAACTCGACCGATGAAGGGCTGATCTAATGGTCGGTTTGATTAGTAAATCGACCGGTTAAGATTCGAGGCGGGCTCAGAGAGCGGCTCCTTCAAGATTTGAGCGGAAGGCGCGATGAGCAGAGCCCATAAATATCCCTCCGTCGTTGGAAGGGGCGATAGAGAAGGGCGAGAAGAGCTCGCGGGTTCCTTCGAAGCTCGATTCGAGGATCGTTAGGCCTTTCGTGAGGGCGATCGACATCAACGCCATGACCCAGAGAGTGGAGATCGGCAATCGCATCTCCCCTCACCCTTCTACTACCGTATCGCGGGTAATCTCCTTAAGCAGGATCCCAAGTCTTATGCCCCTTTTTCTTGATCTCGAACGGTTTCTTATTCCGATGTCCCCAGATAGAAGCAGTTTGGGTTCCATGGGACTAGAGATGACGGTGATGGTTCAATGTGAGTTTTCCGGTTGGATACGTGGGAAGGAAACATTAAGGATCAACATCCTCTTTTCTCTCCCATCCACCCAGAATTGAATCCTCCACCAGTCACAAATCAGGATCAACATCAGTCTAATCCCCATAATGTTGCAGGTTAGAATCATAGCATTACTGAGAAATGGAGAGTGGATCATGAAATGTTTGAGGAAATAGTGATGGAGAGGTCGCAAGTGGTATGAACTGACTCTTGCGTGTTTACTTGCGTTCTTTACAGGTAAGCATTGTCATGAACTTGGAATCATCATTCAAGACTTCTCTTACCAATATGAGCCGATCAACTATTAGAGGAACCCAAAATCGAGAAGTTCCCTTGAAATTTTTCGTAAAAGCTTATTATCTATCTGTTGCCAACACTCTAAATCTTGTGCCAGAATACAAGACAAACCAAATTTTAGATGAGATTTGAACTAGAGTTCATTGACTACCCTCAAACCTGGCATTGGCTCGAGTTCAGAATTATCTTGCAGACTAATACCATTTTTCTTTCACTAATATCTGGTGTTTAATGCTTTGACCATATGGAACACAATTTCATAACTCAAGTGCTTTCTTTAGGCTCGAATTTATAGGGAGGAGAAAAAAACTCATTGATCTGTACATCATACTTCTCAAAATGTCAAGGTAATATGTGCTGTCAAGTAGATACCACTTCGTTATATGCTTGTTTTATTTTCACTGAAGTTTACATGCAGCTATATGTATTTTATCTCTCTCCATCCCCTAGTTTGGTGCCTGTTGCAGATATTTCTGTGCTATTTCTATCAGAACATATGCTCAGAACTGTGGTTTATGATGTTAATTCTAAAATTATCTCTATGGCTGCAGTCTGTTGTGTGAAACAATACTCAGATCATGACTCTATATAGGCCATACCAATTTCCATGCAGCTCAGGCACATGCTTTAGTTGTGCAGTATCTTGTATCTGGAGACCCATGCTTAGTTCATGTCGTGGCATGTGTGGCACTTATCAATTGGCGAGGGTGTAGCATGCCACCTTGGTCGATTAGGTTGACCTTAAAGACACTTGTTTGCGTGGGGGAAAAATGTAGCCTTTTCAAGTCAATGGCTAACTAATATGTCCAACATAATCTCGTCTGCGACTAGTTATTGATAATAATGTCCAGAAAATACTATGTTCTCAGGAAAGTGATTGATTTTATAGAGACTAAGATAAGTGGAATGTCTGAAACTCAATCTGAATGTTGAGCCACATTGACTGGTAATATATTAAATGTCAGATTTCTTTGACATGAAAATGCGTTTATAATATGGCAATATGGCTCGATGACATATTTTATTTCTGTTATCATTAGTTTTTCTTTGGCCTGAGTGGCATTTCTTCGCTCTCTTCTTTTACGGAGGTTATCCTGCAAGATCTTGGCCTTGTGACTTTTTTATAGGAGAGATTAGTTCCTATAAAGTAGAAGACCAGAGGTCACAAGCTTCACAAAATGTTAGGAGTTTAATCTGGTAGGATTTCTAAGATGTAGGCTTTAGTTAGACAAGGGAGAAGTATGTTCCTGTAGCATTCTTTAGGGTTTGATTGATCATCAAGACACCTTTAGAGATTCTAAAGGAGGGAACAGTCGTCTGGTTCATTGATCTCTAAAGTCGGCAGCAAGTACCTTCCCAAGCAGTGAGTAGGTTGCCCATTAGTCTGCTTCTAGTGCTTGCCAAAGACAATTATGTTGTCACAACCATTGCACTGCGAGAACTATTGAAAACTTTTGCAATTCAATTAGATGTGCTTTGTCATTGTTCATCTATCAAGAAAATTCAAGGAAGGTTGACGAGAATTATTGGTGAGGAAATATAATGCCTAATTTTCATTTCTGGTGAATATTATGATGCCATTCCATTTCACCTGCTTTAACGGTATTCATTCTTTTCAAACTAGACTTGCTTCATGTTATCTATTGATCACCATACTCATTGATAATACCATGTCTATTTTAGTTAATTCATGTCAAAGTGGTTGTTTTCAAGTTGAACCAAACTATTTGTCAACTTTATTTAATTCAACCTCGATTTATTACTGAATGAAATGTTGGGTTGCCTTTGATTTTTAATTAATTTCTGCAAAAAACATGTACTATCACGTAGTCTTTGCCATTAGCACAAACAAGATCATCTTTTCTAGCTAATTAGACTTTTGCCGTTTCATATCAATTATGTACTGGTTCCTGTTTTTTTTTTTCTTTTCCAGTTCCTATTTTTTATATGAATATTTTCTTAAATAGATAGCAAATTTTGTCATGGAAGTCCTTTCATACTTTGTAAGCAATAAATTTGTATTACTATAAATTTTGAAGTAATATTTTCTTAAATAGATCGTTAATTTTGTCATAGAGGGCGAGCCTAGACACAATACTCAAGGTTGCCTCTTTGTGATTTAGAAGATTAGGGTTGGAGTGACGAAAATAATAGATTTAAATATTTAAAAATAAAAATATTAAATATTTAAAAGCAAAGTTATATGTATTGATCCTCCCTAAAGCTCGTATTTGGAGAGTCTTATGCGCTGGATATATATATGTTTTTTTATATTTATATACCCAATCAACCTATATAGACTATTTAGGTGTTGCTTGTCAGAAGGTTTTTGATTCAAGTTCCTTTTAGGTTTCCGCTTTAGTTGCATTTGGTTACGGATATACTTTCTATTTCAGGCAATATCGTAGGGATATACGTTATCCTTTAGCTAAGACAGCTACCTTAGATCTTTGAATAAAATGAATGCAAGACTAATCTAATGCTTGATGAACATAGGTTCATCAAAGGAAGGAGGTAGAAGGAAGTCTAGGGAAACTTAAGCGAAAAAAGTTGACGCCCAAGACGGGCCCACCTTTAGCTTTTGAGGCACACGGGTTCGCCACATACAGCTGGATTCTGACGCCTCATTGGAATATGTTGGCCCACTTGGATCCCTATATCTCCCATTTGTTGGGAACTAGAGAAATTTTGGTATATCTTCTTTTGCGACGAACATTGATTTTTTAAGAGCAACTACCTGTTCTCTCTCCATTTATTTCCTCTCCTTTTTTTTCGTTTTCTACCGCTGCTTTCTTTTCCTTCTTTCGACTTCTGATTTGTTGTTATATTAAAGTGTTCATCGTTTTAGTGACGTGTGCGCCTAAGCTCTAGGAGAACTTAACACCTTGATGTGCCTCGAATCTTTTTATAACATCATTTATTCTGATTAAATATGTCACCGTCTAGATGTTTCTTAAATTGAATGCATATATATATATATATATATATATATATATATATATATATATATATATATATATATATATATATATATATATATATATATATATATATATATATATATATATATATATATATATATATATATATATATGATATCTTTTGGCAGGATTATGGTTGTAGGAATTGGCTGGACATTATCAAGAATATTGTTTGCTTAAAGCATTTGATGGTTTATGATATAACTTTCATCCTTGTAAATTGCTGCATGCTGCTTAATTGGTGCATGCAATTTGCGAAGATTGGCATGCGGGCCATACTGCCTCCCGTTCCATTATGTATCCGAATCATCTTGGCTGGGATGCCATTCATGCAGCAGTAAGAAGTGAAATCGCGCTCTTATGATGCTATTGTAAATAAATGATTCTAAACACCTGTGTATTTTTAGGGCGAACGTAGACACCACACTTACTGTGTCCTTTATATGCACCATGGTTGATCAATGATCAGATCTCTTGTCCACTACAAGTAGCTTCCATCCAAGGGCAAGGCTACTGCAACGCACTAACAATATTGCTGGTCTAGTTTTAGCCTATTGCTGCCTATTATGTCCATGTGTATGCACCATTTCAAGAGACTTAGCTAATCTTCTCCATGCATGTGGTCCATGGCATCTCGGGGGCTTCACCGACTAAGCCCACCACCACAGCGTCTAAGAGGTTAAAAAAGGAGTTCATCTACAGTGATGTCCATCCACTTTGCCTTTTGTCTTCTTTCTCGGGGCGTGTATGAAGGTGAAAAGAAAAAGAGAAGGGGATGAGTCTTTTTTTGGTTTCATAACAGCCCCTGCCACTTGGTAGATTCCCGTTTTCACATGCACAACAGCACTTGGTGTTGGGATGCATGAAAGCCCTTACCTTCCCTTCCCTTCCCTTTAGGTTTTCACGCTTCCATCTCTAGCAGCATAGGAACCAACTTCCTTTCTTTGTGTGTGTGTATATATATATATAATGCTGGAATACTGCTCCATGACATCTTGCTTTCGCTGTTAGCCTGTAACTAATATTTAAGGCCACCTTCCCTGCTTCCCACGTGGTCAAAAGCCCTAATCTCAGCTGTGATGCCAAAGGAGTGTCTTAATTAACTGCCGGTGGCATTAAACTATTGTCCATTCGTAACTACGCATGTGGATGATAGAATGAAAACAGTAGAGAGCTACTGTTCCTAGATGCCGTGTGTCGTAAGTGTGTGCAATTTAGGCATACAGTTAATCTAGCCTTTGCGATGACTCCAGATGCAGGTTGGGTTTGCACTTGCGATGGGAATCACCCGCACATTGAACCGAATCTAATCTAGCACCGACGATAAAAAAAGGAAGGAGAATATGGATCAAGCTTCCATAGTCTTGGGGATTGGACCTACTGCCTATTATGCATAGCATTACTCTTTACACAAGAACACGATGTGTTGTTCTCTGATAAGATGGTAATGCCTATCAATCAATGGACGGTTATGTGGTCTTGACACCAACTGAGGCTGTACCAAGGGATGTGGACATGTGATGAACCGGCAACACATGAATCACACCCACATCTCCATCCTTGAGTGCGTCCAAAAAGAACTGGAAGCTGTATGTTGATGCATCGAAGCACCGTGGAGAACAGCGGAAGACGGAAGACGATGCCTGTAACTTAACAGACGGTGTCTCACGCTCTACGTTAGATAGGACAAGCAAGCATGGACTTAGTGGACGAAAGCAAGAGGTAATGAAGAAGCAGGATGCAATCGCAAACATGAACGAAACGCGAAACAAGAAAGCCTCGATCCCTCATACACTAACAGAGATTTGATGTACTGTACAGAACTCGATTTGCTAGTTTTCTTGGGTAGTAATAATGCGGAGGAGGTGGAGCGGGTTACCTCGAGGGGACGGGATTGAAGGACCGGGCGAAGCCATTGATGGCGCCGTAGCTCTTGGAGCTGAACCACAGGCACCCGAGGAGGCCCTGCCGGTAGGGCAGGAAGGTCCGCCGCCTCATCTCCTCGGCCTGCGCCCGGTTTGTGGTGTAGTGCCGCTCGTGAGCCGATGGCGCCGCCCGCCTCCGTCTCCTGATCCCATTCGCCGGTCTGGGCTGCGGCGCATCGCGCTGCGTCGGGGCCGCGGCTGGCGGCTTCGTCTCCGGGTTCGAGCTCGCAGGGGGTTTCGGCCTGTCCTTGGACCCCGAGAAGGAGATCCCGTGCCAGAACTTGTCCTTTCCGTGGTCGCTCCCCTCGCTCTTGCTCCGGTGGAGGAGATCCTTGAGAAAGATCCACCGCTTCGAACTCCGTCCCGACGAGGAAGACGAGGACGTCGACGACGAAGATGAGGAGCGGGAGGACGCCGACACGGGCGGCGCCGGTGCCTCCTCCGCCTCGATCTGCGTCAGATCTGGGGGCTTCTCGAGATCCTTGCCCCTCTCCTCCCGATCCGTGCCCTGCATCCGCCAACGGAACGGCAGGTTCCTAAGCGGGGAAAGCGATCTGGCCCTCCGATGGACGGACCGGCTCCGGAGCTTCAGGTCCCGCCCTCGGACGCCGATCTCCAGCCCCTCGCGGTTGTACCTCGGGCCATCCTTCTCGTCATCATCCTCCTCTTCGGCGAGATCTGGGAGCGGGGCGAGAGCTTGTGGGCGCTGGAGGTGGGAGGATAGCTTCATGGGGCGGATCTGGCCATTAAGGAAGAGCTCGTCGGCGGAGGCCGCGGTGGAATGGGCGGGGAAGCGGGCGGAGAACTCGAACTCGAAGGAGAAGTCGGTGGAGGCCGGATCCGAGGGCGAGTCGGTGACGGAGTAGGGAGAGGAGAGAACATAATGCATCGGGCTGGAGGGGGCGCTAAAGAAGAAGAGGCCACCGCCGCCGCCGCCGTAACCGCCGCGGCCGGGGCTAGAGGGGGCACTGGCGAAGGGGGTGGAGCAGGCGCTCTCGAACTCGTCGCCGTGCCCCTGGCTCGTGGGATCGAGGGAGCCATCGGGCTCGCCATTGCTAGGGTTTTCTGGTTCCATATCGCACAGAGGAGAGGAA